>NW_027205603.1:85997632-86565132 GCF_024711535.1 Dipodomys merriami
AATTTTCAAAATTCCTGTGTATATGCAACCTCTTTTGATTCTCACGAGAACCTTCATGATACCTGTGTTTAGTACTGTTTCCACTGTGCTGGCAAAACATTGGGCCTTTACATCAAGGGCCCATAGACATGGGGGATGGAGCTGGAGTAGTGCTGGGACAGATACTGGGGAGGTGTTCATTCCAGCAACAGATACGGCTGGTTGTTCTTAGTCAGGGTAGCATTTCCTGTGCTTGGCACATGAGGGAAACAACACAGTTCACTATCAGGAAGTGTAACTTTCCTTGTGAAATAAATGCATAATACATAATAGACAATGCTGAGATTCCCACCAATTTCATCTTTATCGCCACCTAGGGACTTTCTGGTGCAGTGCCTTGGAAAGGTCACTCAGGTTCCAAATCCCATCTGGAAGCAAAAACTGCCACAGACAAAATGCTAACAAAACTATGTTGTATGCTTGCATGATTTTGAGAGTGACTCCACCCTGGAGTCATCTACCCAGTCACCACAGAACTAACAGAATATGCCTCAGAAAGCACAGGAACTTGGTCAGACCCAATGTGAGGCAACAAGCAGGCAAAACCCTGCTGGCTTAAAGGCTGAACTCTTGGCCTTGGCACCAACGTGCTTCCCTTCCTCTGAATGGCATCTCGCGCTCTCTGTGTTGAACACTCTGGGACACCAAGCTCTTCACCTTCATCTTTCTTCACCTCTTCATCTTTCAATGGTCAGCAAAGGTGCAATCTTATCCAGACTCTTTCTCTAATCAAGCGCCTATGTCCTGAATCAACTGATTCCATCTCTGAACTTCCATAAAGATTAAATAGCTCTGGATATTTTGTATGGTCCATGGCAGTGTGGGGGGGGGAGGGGTGGAAGGGGGATGTAGACTGCCTTTGCCAGTACTGGTTGGTGGCACATTCTGGGTATACCCCATGTTTATCTATGGGGACAATTCATGGTGCAGACAACCACGATGCTTTTCTAACACCTGCACATCTGGTTTTCAATAACACAGAAAACCTAGTTCACCATCTGGGAGACCAAATAAAAGTACAACTGTGAAACTTCATAGATTGTGGCTGGAAAAATCATCTTGACCATTTTGGACAGATTTGTCTGTAGAAGCATTACATATTCTAACATGCCATCCAGGAGGAGTGGTGATAGAAGTTATACTTACAAAATTCTGGATAATATGAACAAAACTTCAACCATCATTTCCTAATAATCTTTGAAAAATCTGTTCTCGATTTTTTCAATAAACATTGTACATACATATGTTGTTTGAAACACATATTCTCTGGAATGGCTAAACTGAAGAACACCCATTGCTTCACACATTTCTAATTTATTTAAGGTGAGACCACTTAAAACACATTCCTTTAGGAAACTTCATTATATAATTTGCTACAATCATCAAGTTGTACAGCCTTTTTCCTGAAGAGATTCCTCCTAACTTATCTCTGGGTTATCGTAGCACAGAGCTTAAAAGAATGGGAAGGAAGCTAATCACTTTAAGTAGATGAAGATACAATATTGTATAATTATGTGGATAAGACTGTGTCAAAGAAAGGAGCTGTCATCATCTCCACATTCAGATTGGGAAACAGAAGCACAGGAGGCACAGTGCTGTGGTAACCTCAGTAAGCCAGTAGCAGGTATGACCAGAATGCCAACATGGCAGTGTCATACTGTGCCCGGGTATGACAAAGCATGATACTACTCTACTGGTTGATTCCTACATGGAAAAGAGCACTAGTTATTTCTGGGTCCTTCAATCTTTCTATGATACTGATGATCAAGAGAAAATTACTGGACCTTGGTGGCTCAGGACTCATATATCCCTGAATGCAAGAAGTACAACCGGGATTTCCTTTGCTTCTCTTTTTTCACCCTGGTGATCAGGCAATGTTACTGGACAGTGGCCACTATCGAGGGCAAAACTCATGTACAATGCTCTGGCTACTTCATGTGCAATACTTTATTTATTTGCCAGTCCTGAGGCTTGAATTCTGGGCCTGGGCGCTGTCCTTGAGCTTCTCTTGTTCAAGGCAAATGCTCTACAGCTTGAGGCAGGGCACCACTTCCCCGTGCAATGCTTTAAAAAGGAGTAACAGTAACAGATACAGGCCAAAACAAAAGCATTCCCCAACTTCAACAAAACAGAAATCCAATGTGAACTAAGGACAAACTACTGTACTTAAACTGTCTTGTACAGGCTTAAAAAAAAAACCACCTAGGAAACTAAAGCTATCCATGTATGAATCATACTGTTGATAGGAAAGTGCTTCCTAAGCTTGTCTGAATCATCTAGTACTATCTGTCCTTCTTGATGGCAGGTGGCTGCAGTAAGCTGAGAAGTCTTGTCCCTTTCCATTTGCTTTTGTCCTCTACTGTTACAGACCTCTGGGAAAAGTGTGAAAAGTGAGAGCTTTCACAGCTGCATTTGGCATAACTGGTGCAGACATTTCACACAGATTTTTCAGCAAGTGAACCCTCACCCTGCAGGACATCTGGTCAGTTTTACGCATATTCCTTCCTTAACATGCCATATATTTCTGGGATATGCTCTCCCTGATTCTGTTTTTCACGTAGCGGACAAGCTCTGATATTGATGAGAATCTAATTCTCTGCTTTATGAGTTCTGAGACAACTCACTAATGGCCCTGGTTTTCAAGGGCTTCTGTCTCTAACCAGGTTAGAATGAAATGAATCCTTTGCAGAGGAGAAAGCAGTCCACTTCCTCCTGGCTCCCTCCACTGCAGTACCTCCTACTGGTCTGATAGTATATGTCACTGTTTCTCCTGATGACCAGCTCTGGGAAGAGCAGCTCTTCCATTACTCTTCCTCAAATATTTTCTGAGCAGAAAACCTGTCCTAGGATGAAGCTCATGTTTTCTGAATGCTTGTTAGGTGTTTGACACATCGCAGACTTCATTGCATGGGATCTGTTCAGTGGCCCAGCATGGTAGACTCTAGTCCTTAATTTTCAGATGGAGATCCTGAAATTCAGCAGGATCACTGAAATGTTAGCATGAGACATATACCTACCCTTGTGGTGAAGAAATCCCAGTCTCTCATGGGGCTGGAGAAAGGTGTCTTCTTAGAAGAGAAGAGGAGGTTTGAAAGGTTTTCTAAGATTCATGGCTGCCCCAGTAGCTACAGTCTAGCTTTCTATAGCTGTCTACACTGATGGTAGCTTGTTGTCGTGTATTCTCCATGGCACTAAGGCTTCAACATCAGCATCTACTATGGTTTCAGGACAGTAGATACCATGCTGCTTTTGACTAGACTGCTGCTTTAACAGACCAAAGCTAGAAGCTATTTGAGGTAGGAAGTCTACATAGACTGGACAGTGTGAAATGTATAGTATTCACTGCATGTAATTCCTGATTCTAGAACTTCATCTCATGAACAGTGGGAATAAACTGATTGGCATTCCTATTCCTAAAAGCTTAAACTGTTCTTTTAAGTCAAGCTTCTTGAGATCAGATTCATCACAGATCGAACAAAACCTTTAATTGAGCCTATACCAGTGCCTGGTTTCACTATCTGAAGCACTTATTAATTCAGTAGGTGTATGATTTCAGTGTAGCCTCTATAACTGAAAGGACTCCCTTCTTAAAAGGACAAGAGCTACAGAGGTACTGTACCCAGCAGGGGATAGATAATATTCCCTGTGGAATACTAGGGACCAGGTGCTGAGTGAAATGTCTCATAGACTTGTCCTGTAATCTCACGTGAGGTAGCCACTCCCTTTCTGCACTATTATATACAAGGCCCTAAGTAATCCTAGCTACTCAGAAGGCTGAGATCTGAAATTTGTTGGAAGTCAGCCCAAGCAGGAATGTACTGGTGAGACTCATCTCCAATGAAGCACAAAAAAAAAAAAAAAAAAAAAAAAAAAAGAAAGAAAGAAAGAAAGAAAAGAAAAAAGCTGGAAGTAAAGCTGTGGCTCAAATGGTAGAGTACTGGCCTTGGGCAAAAGTGCTCAGGGACAGTGCCTAGCCTGAGAACTAGCAAAAAAAAAAAAGAAAAAAGAAAAAAGAAAGAAAAAAGCATTAAATGGAACTATGTTTAACAATTTTAAAAAAAACCATCACAATTCTCAAGCTTAAAATTATTTAAAGGCATAGTCAAATCAAACAAATCACCCAAACAGAAGCAACCTATTTTCAAACTCCTGTACTATGGGATGGGTAGCATAGCACTGTGTTGCCCTCCAGTCTCCCACACTCCAGAAATACTTCCAGTCATAGCCTAATAATCTCAACTCGAGTATCTCAGAGCAATGAAAAGCTGCCTATTCCAAAATGCTTTCTTCCTGTACTGTCTCACTGGCTTCTGATGATAATCTCATGAGCCAGGCATGAGAAAGATGGACCTTCTTCCCCAACAAGGGAAAGAAGGAAAAAGAAGATCTGGTCTGACAGCTATCAAGTCCACGTAAATTTCCCATTCATTTCAGTGCCTTGCAACCTGAAGTAAGTTCCTTAACCTTTCCGGGACTGTTTTCTTATGATGGTATAGACTGTTAAACTTGCATCAACCTCTTTTTTTTTGATAGTATTGGAATTTGAACCTGCTTGCTAGGCAAGTGCTGTACCACTTAAGCCTCCAGCCTTTTGCTTCAGTTATTTTTTGAATAGAATCTTAAATTTTTGCTTGGGTCCATCCTCAGACCATGATCCTCCTACCTATGCTTCTGGGATTATAGCTGTAGGCTACCATATCTGGCTCTCTATGACAGTACTTTAACCTAAAGATTAAAAACAAAGTTATTTCTAGTCTTTAACTATAAAGTAATCAGGCAGAGGAAAGTTGTTGATCACAAATATCTACATACTTCATTTTGTAGTTTCCATTTACTCTAACTGGACCCCTCCCCCTTCGAAGAGGGGTTAGGCAGCATAATGTTTCTGTATGAGCCTAAAGAATGGTGAGTTTGGGATTCTGAGTTGGCTGAGTTCTTCTGAGACTGACGAGGACTGCTCAAACACAAGGGGGCTTTGCTTAATGGTAATTTAGCTCAAACTTCCTGAATTTTGATGAGCCAGCTGGAGTTTCTTGAAAATATTCCTAAGCTAGGCTCAGAAGAATTCTTTCTACAGTTCTTTTTGTACTCTTCTTGTTTGTGGGAACTTTGCCACAAGTATCTATATGCATCCTAGAAGCCACCACCCTTTAGACTCATAAATTTGAGGCTGTGGAGATGACTTTGGCTGTAAATACAGACCAGGGCTTTCCTCGCTTGGAGAATGAGCAATCCAAACCATGATTCAAGACAGTCTTGTCCTCTTTCAGTGGCTCCAATAGGAAGCCACAAAACAAGAACTGTGTCTGTACACAGAGTGTCAGCTGACATTTAACAATACCTACTAACAACTCAGTTCTACACACTGCCATTTTTCACATGTAAAGGCACTCAGTCCCATATAACCATCATGAGAGGCTGCCCTCCTCCTGTCTCACTAGCAGACAGGCCAGAGCTCTCAATCTGACGCCCTGCTCTGAACAGCCAGGACGGCTACTCTGTTGGCAGTGAGGGATTTCTTTTTTTTTTCAATTATGGGCTTTATTTTTCAGGAGGAAGGATAAGCTGCCTATCCTTAGTTGACCATAGTTGCTATAGCCAAGTCTCTAAGCTCCTGTTCCAGCAGCTGACTCACTAAATTTACTCTTTGTCTACTGGGTCTTTGGTAAAGAGCTGGTTAGAATTTATTCAAGGCAGGAGAGCTACACATGGCAATGAGCCAGAGGGAACTGTTTATGTGTTTCAGTGCCCACACTGGGATAAAATTACGGGAGGGGGTGAGAGGAGGTAAGCATCTACTGGTTCCCTGGACTCTGGTGTCAGTTCCTCCAGGTGCTCAATGACCTGGAGGTTCTGTGACCCAGGGCAGGCCTTGCCTGTTGAGGGAGATTACTGAACTGTATTGATGAGCATCACTAGAGAATATGAAATCTTTCAGAGACATTGCTCTACTGTCATTAGGCCTGGAGAATCCTCACTGTGCTCGGGAGGATGTAGTGAGGCACCTTGTTCTTATTCTCTGGGGAGCATCCTTTCCCAGAAGGGAGCAGCAGCCCAGTGTTCAAACACTATAAAGCTTTAGTTTGATACACTAGTGATTTAGGAGAGAATGTTCTAATAGAGTGTATATAGTATGGTAAGAAATAGCGGCAGGTTTAGCCCCTGTGCTATTAGCATTAGGGCCACTGGTTATCTTTGATGAGATCTGTTCATGCAAAGCCTTATTTTAACTTGTCTGCCTTATTTTATGATCTATGAGGCCATTTGGGGTCTAAGAACACAGCTTCCATTTATAACACTATTTCAATGGAGAATAAGCTCTGAAAAAACACTTTTGAATAAAGCTCACATTTCCCACAAAATAGCTCCAGTGTGATTCAAATAGGCATGGCATTGTGCACCATGAGGCCCTTCAAACCTGAGCTAGCACAGGCTGAGCACATAGTGAGAATCCTGCATTTCGATTCAGTCAGAGACCAAAATCAAAGGTGTAGCTCGAGGCACCTCTCTACTCCCCCCTTTGCTTGGGTGACCCTTGATAGTAACATTTCTGTCCTCAACTTCCCTAAACAAGTGGGAGCACACTGACTTTGTAAGCAGGGCATACTCTGTGGATAGGAGATGTAATATAGCACTTTGTGGCTGAGAACAGGGTGCTAGCTACTGGCTCAAGGAGTTAGCCCTGTGGAGGTTTTTGATAATGTCCATCATGACACTCCTGTGGGAAGAGAGCCCTCTCCAGATCAGGTCCTGTCTGAGGGAATGTAGTACTGTACAACTGGTTCACAGAAGACCTGGTGAAGAATTCCAAGCAACTGAGAACCTTAGGCAGTGCCTATAGATGCTACAGCTAGAATATCCACCTCACCTGGAGTCCAAAGAATGGGAAGAGCTTGGCTTAGGGCCTCTTGTGAGATGAATGCTTGTGACCATTAACCACCATTATGAGCACCAGCATCTTCAACAGAGACCTCTTAGTGTGGAGGAAAGTAACCTTTCCGAGAACTCACATTCCAGCCATGCTAAAAAGACCGCAGGTTTTGAAGCCATGGGGAATCTCAGACTAAATTATACCACTCCATCGTTTATGGCTGTTTGGCCTTTGATAAGCCATTGTACCTCTTTAAGCTTTAGTTTCCTCATCTCTAAAACAGGCACAAAAGCACACACTTCACAGCACTTGTGTGATGTTATCAAGAGGCAGTGCACAAACTGTGCCTCTTACACTGCTTGTCCTGCTGCTGGTGCCAGGCAGATGGCAAGGTCCCCACGTCAAGCTGATCCTGACAGTGTGGTCCACACTTTGCTAGTCAAATGGACCTCAGACTCTTCCTTTCAAGCTGGACAGCTGGGCAAAGCAGCAGCACTGAAGAGGGAGCCACAAAGCCCATCTCTGGCCATACCTTTCCCGGCGTTCCTAGGTGGCAGAGGGGGGGCCTCTGAAGTAGGTGATGTGGGTGAGTCTGTGCTCGTGGACACAAAGATCTGGTTGGTGAAGGCTCCATAGGAAAGCCGCTGCTTGTCCCGAGGTGTGCCGAACCCTGGCAGTGACAGCTTGTCCTGGGGCGAGATGCTGGAGGAGTGGCAGAAGCTCTGGGGCCTGGGCGAGCGCTCCTTCTTGATTGGGCTTGGCTGGTAGATGAGACAACAGTGGGTGAGATATAACAAAGGATTGTGCAAAGGAGCCTGCAGGATGGGTTCAGGTGTCACCTGGGCTCCAGAAGCTTTGCTGGAGGAGGTTAGGACCTGTGCCAGAGCCTCTCAGTCTCATGCATGACAAGGAAGCCTTTACCCTTCTACTTCCTGTATCCTCATCACTGGCAACCACTAGGGAACACCGTGAGGGACCAGTAGAGAGTTTGAGGCAGTAAGGCTGCAGTGTGGTATAACGTTCAGTGAAGGGATGAACACCTTCCCTGTGCAAGACACCCTCCGCGCCCTCCCGTGTTCTCATCCATCTGTAATATGTTCTACTAACTTCTTACTCCTGTTTAGATCTTCTCAATCTTCACCTCTCTTCTCACTTTGTCTCTCTGGGAAGCAAACTCATACACAGCATGGCTTGGAGGTGCCTGCCTACAATGCTGACCATTCAGATGTGAAAATCCCACCCAAGCTCTAAGACTACAAACGATTTCCAACTGCTCAGGTAGGCACTGTAATGACGTAAGCATCACTCACCTGTGATGTTAGTAACTGGACATTACTTGGAGTCCCCTGGCCTGCACAGATGCCAAAGGGTCCTCAAGCTCCTTCCTAGTGAGGGAATCACTGATCTCACTGCATCACCAACCTCCTGAATGGTCTTGGCTATTGTCCACAAAGCAGCTGCAGCTGGCAGGAAACCTTGCTCTTCTGATACTAAACCTCAGCTTGGATAAACCTGACAGCACGGATAAAAGCCCGACCTAGTGTAGCCTTTCTTAACCTGACCTGGCTGACCCCACAGGGCAGCCCCTCCCTCTGGGGGACAGTCTTTACACATAGTATTTCTCACCATTCAGACTTCCAGGCTCTGCCAGACCCCTAGCCATGGCCCATACTGTTCTCCCAGGCCAACATCCAACTACCTCAAAACTCGTTTTCAGTGCTACTCCCTCGATAGCATCTGTGTAGTCTGCCAAGGCTGAGGAGCTCAGTCTTCTGAACACTTCTCAGGAATACTTCAAATCCTCAGTATATTAGTTGTCACACCAGATGACCATTTACACCCACTTCAAGTACCCAATGACTTTAGGGCCTCTTTGTCCAACCATTCTTCACATCCTGCATGGCACTGAGGGACCATCCAGCTATACATGGTGATAAGGATGAGTGACTTCAAGTAGATTAAAACTCTGCATTTAAGCCTGGAGTCTATTTTTACCAGCTCACTGACTCCATACAAGTTGCTAAATTTTTTTTCTCTTCTGTGAACTGGGGACAATAGCAGTTATCCCCCACTGGTTTTCAGTAAAGCTGGTCTGAGATAACATAGGTGCTAGGCAGCCTAGTCAATATTTAAGTACTCTCAATAAATGACAACTGTTAGTACTTATTAATTATACAACTTGTGGGTGGGGATGGGAGGGAAAACTGGGAGAGAGTGAGGGCAGGGGTGACACTGTCCAAAAAGAAATGTACTCTTTATCTGACTTACAAAACTGTAACCTCTTTGTATATCATCTTTACATTAACAGTGAAAAATAAAATTTTTTAAAAAAGATGCAGGGTCTCCTGGACAATGAGGGGTTCTGCTTACAGCCTCAGCTGCTGGTCCAGCAGCCCCCTCAACCATGAGAGCCAAGCTCAGACAAGTTTTTTTCTTTCTCCTTCTGTCCCATTGCTTCAGTTTCTCTGGACAACCCTCAAAAATAATGTAATTGTCAGAAATCAAGCGATGACAATGGTCCTGGTACATCAGGTCAGAAGACCCAAACCATCTCACAGGAAAATGGCTCCGGCCTGTGCAGGGAGGACAGGAACTCTCTCTGGGGTACCCACCCTTCCCACTCACTTTGTCATCCAGATCATCATCACTTTCATCCATCTCCTCCTGTCGAAGATTCCACTCATACTCTACGTGGACGTGTGGGTTGAACTTGCCAGATTTAGCCTGGGAAAGCTGGAAGGAACAGCAGGTACGCACCATTTAGGTTGAAATGTCCAAACACTCCAGTCTTACACAAACACTGAGCAAATCCCACCCGACGCCTAGTTTCAAACGCATCAATAGGTGCACCTGGGCGCAACTCTAACTAATTGTAGTAAGTAGTAATAAATAGTAATAATAATAGTAATAAATAGCTAGTAAGTAATAAGGTAGATGGCTGTTTGACAGACCTGGGAACTGCAAAGAACAGCAGGAAGAAGCTTCCTGACTTTGACAACTTGATTTTTATCTGAAATTAACAACTTTCTTTATTTTTCTTTTTTCTGCCAGTCCTGAGGCTTGAACTCTAAGCCTGGGCACTGTTCCAGAGCTCTTTTAGTTCAAAGCTAGCACTCTACCTCTTGAGCCACAGCACCACTTCCCGATTTTCCATGATTTAATTGGAGATAGGAGTCTCACAAACTTTCCTGCCTGGGCTGGCTTCAAACTGCAATCCTCACCTCTCAGGCTCCTGAGTAGCTAGGATTATAGCTTTCTTAATACTAAAATGTATCTCAGAATCACATATTCCTGTCTGAAGAACATTCAAGAGTCTGTCAAAGTTAAGAGGTATATCTTTAAAAGCCCATCCCATTTCTTATTAATAAAATGAGTGCAGGGACAGCAATCTCAAGAACATTCTAATTAATTAATTAACTTATTGTGCCAGTCCTGGGGTGTGAACTCAGGGTCTGAGTACTGTTCTTGATATTCTACTTGATTAGCGCTCTACCACTTTAAGCCACAGCTCCACATTTGGTTTTCTGGCGGTTAATTGGAGATGAGAGTCTCATGACCTTTCCTGCCCAGGCTGGCTCTGAATCATGATCCTCAGATCTCAGCAACCTGAGTAACTAGGATGACAGGTATGAGCCACCAGCGTCCTGCTGGTGAATAAAAAGTAAAGCCAGATGCCAGTGGCTCATGCCGATATAATCTTAGCTGCTTCAGAGGCCGAGAATGGGAGTGTCATGGGTAGGTCTTGGCCTGGACAGAAAAGTTTATAAGCCTCCTTTCAATTCATACTTGGGTACAGTGGCATGTGCTAGATATATGGGAGGTTGAGACTGGAATGCTTGAAGACCCTATCTCAAAGTAAAACAAGGTAGGCACTCGTGGCCCACACACCTGTAAATCTAGCTATTCAGGAGGCTGAGACCTGGCTGATCAGCCAGCTGAGAAGCCAGCTGTGCAGAAAATTCTTCAAGACTCCATCTCCAATTAAGTAGTGTAAAGGGAGAGTGCAACTGTGAACAAGAAAGAGGAGCAAGAGCATGCCTAAGTTGAAGCCCTGGTACTGGCACAATAAAAACAAAGCAAAACAAAGCAAAATGTAACAAAAACAGAATTAAAAGTATAACTACCAGGCTTAGAATCTGGTATTCAGCAAAAATTGTGACTTTTTAAAAAACCTATCTCTTCCTTTCCCATGACACTCATGTTACATTTTTCATTAGAATCATTCTAACTCCAGGTTTTGATTATTCAGCAAGAATTGGTGGGGTCAAGTGAGGTGAGTGTACAGAATTAGGAGAACAGTGTTTAACACTCTCAAAGCCACTATCCTCTGAGCTTTATCTGCCCAAAGGTGTAAACTATAGAAAAAGCCTATTGACCTGGCAAATACAAAGTATAACTGCAATCTGCAGTCCTGTCCAGTGACAGCACCTCTCAAATGCACTTCACCTCCCATGCCACAACTGCACTCAAAACATGAGTGGGTGACAGTGGTAATTATTTCACTTTTTTTGTTTATTTAATTTTATTGTGAAAATACTGTACAGAGGGGTTACAATTACATGGGCGAGATAATGAGTACATTTCTTATCAAGCATTGTTGCTTTCTCTTTGTTTCTCCTTCCCATCCTCCCCCCACCCCCAACAAAGTTGTGAAGTTCGTTTTTTGACATAACGACTTGTACATCTCATTGTTGCAATGGGTCTACCTGTATTCCTAGTTAAACGTTTTGTTGTTTTTTTTTATGGTACTGGGATTTGAATTTAGGGCCTTGTGCTCTTGCTAGGGTGTTCCACCATTTGGGTTATGCCTCTGGCCCTTTCTTTGCTTTATTTTTCAGATAGGGTCTTGTATTTTTTTTCTGGGGGCTAGTCTTAGACCATTATCCTCTCACCTAAATCTCTCCATAGTTGGTAGGTGGGATTAAAGGTATGAACCATTACTTCCTGGCTTATTTCAATCTCTCAGAAGGACATTTTGAAGAGAGTTAATGACTAGTAAGTGTCTAAATCTACTTTCTCTTACCAGATCTTCACACTGGGTAGCTTTTAATCTCTTTGCTATGTCCAAGGCAGTTTCTCCAGCTTGGTTAACTGAAACAAAGGAAAACTACGCTTGCATTAAGTGTCTAGGGAAGAACAGCACATAACATGCAAATCTGTTTTACTGAACAGATGTTAAGAGATGGTCACTGGTGACACGTGGCCACACTCTCACCAATGTCCACAGTGGGCTTGCTCCTGAGAAGCAGCTTCAGACACTCAGGCTTGTTGTACAGGCTGCAGTAGTGCAGAGCCGTGTTCCCCAAGGATGTCTGCTTATCCAGGTTCCCACTGAAAAATCACAGTGTCACAAAGAAATGACTACAACTCTAGGCGTCAGTTGCTATTTAAAAGGTATAAGCTACTTATTTCTGGATTTTTCCATTTAATACATTTGGACCATGGTTGAATTCAGGTAACTGATACCTCAGAAAGTAAAAGTGTGGATGAATGAAGGAATATAAGTGTGAATATCATATTCTATATTTACTTATTTTTGTGACGAGGGTCAAACTTGGTCTTATATAATGTAGGCTGGCTTCAAATCTTTGGTTTTCCTGCTTTAGCCTCCCAAGTCGCTGAGACAACAGGTGTGTGCTAATGCATGTGGGTGCTTCTTTCTATGCTAATAACTAACTCAAACTTAAAACAGGGAAATAACGGTGTTTCTATATTATACCTATATTTATAAGAAATACAGTGATAGTAACATTCAGAATTGATGCCTAGTAAACCACAGAGTAGCTTTTACATGTTCAGTGCATCTTCACACCTACCTGAGAAAGTACTCAGACTAGCTTCCATTTTGCAGATGAAAAACTGAAGGCACAGAGAGGGTAAAGTGCTTGCTTTCATTGTATTCAAGATAGGGACAATAGAATGGGGATTTGAACACAGACTATCTCTGGAGCCAATGCTTTTAAACATTATGCCATTCTTCCCTCTAAGGAAGAGGCCTGGACCTTTATACAATTAGACTGTGTCCATGAAGCATTCTTCCTACATGGGATCAGCTCCCCTCCTTATTGATCATTTGCCTCTGGATAAGCTCAGCTCCTACTTAATCTTCCTCTTACTGAACAGGTGACATTGATCAAGATGTACTGTACTTACAAACTGACAAGTTCAGCTGAAACCCCTTTGTACAACTACTTTACATTAAAAAATAAAAAGAAAATGAAAGAATCCAGCAGAGACACATCTCCTGTGTTCAGCATTACAGGCTTAACATTATGTCTCTCGTTTGAACTAGCTTGCTCTATTCTATTAAACAACAAACACTCAAAAATATAACTGACCTGTACTGTTCATACTCTTCTTTCGTACTCTGCAAATCAGGAGTTTTTTTTGTTTGTGCCAGTCTTGGGCCTTGAACTCAGAGCCTGGTTGTTATCTCTGAGCTTTTTTGCTCAATGCTAGCACTCTATCACTTGAGTTATAGGCTTTCTTCTGGATTGTTTTTGTGTGTGGGGGTGGGGGTGGGGGAAAGAGGGTTGTTAATTAGAGATAAGAGTCTTAGGGACTTTCTTGCCCAGGTTGACTTCAAACCACAATTCTCAGATCTCAGCCTCCTGAGTAGCTGAGTACAGGCATGAGCCACTAATGCCCAGCAATATAGCAAGTTTTTAGGCACACAGATAGTACTTTATATTTTCTATGGCCAGGTACTAGCAAACTATAACCTATGGGACACAGTTTGGAAGGTTCTTTATTTTTGTAAACAGTTTTATTGGTCTACAGCTATGCTCACTCATTTGCATATTGTTTATAGCTGTTTTCATACCACAATGGTCTGCAAAGCCTTAGATTTTATATGGCTAATTATAAAAAGATGTTTACTGTGTTATGATCTAGGCCACTAATAGGTCTGGTGTGTACTAACTTATGAGTCATATTTACTTAATTCAATGGAGAAAACAAAGGCTTTACCAGTTTTGTACAAGGAAGTCAACCAGATGGAGAGATGTGTGGTCGGCAGTTCGGACGGCGAGGTGGAGGGCTGTCTCCCCGAGCTCCTGGGAAGGGAAGGACAAGTATAAACATGGAGATTCACATGCCTGTTTTTCTCTAGCAGCTTCACTTACATTAGATGCCTCAAATAATTATTTCAACGACACGTTTTACTCTCAAATTCTCTTGATTTAGAAGTGTGCAACCAAATAGTATATAAGAATCTCATTATATGCTGTTAGGATAACAAAAATGATCATTTAACCTGATTTTTATTTTCTGTTCTATGATTTCAGTGAGGCCTTACCTGTCCAGGCTCGAGCAGTGGCTCCATTAGCTCTACCCCTTCTGCATAGACTTGAACTAGTGCAAGTAAATCCCTGGACTTAATGGCCTCCAGCAACTCATTCAGCTTAGCTGTTGGGGAGGAACAGGTCTTCCTTGAGAACCTATGGTCTACATACTTCGCAGTGATATACTCTTTCCGTATGGTCCTAAAACAGAAAACAAAACCAAACCACCAGAGAATCATTTTCCAAGAGCCAAGAAAGTTTCAGATCTTCCTGACATATATATATATAATTTTTTGTCCAGGAATTCTTTTAATGAACATGCTTCTCAAACAAGCTAGATTTTAGACCAAGTTACTCCAATAAAGGCAAACTAAAGAAACTAAAGAAATATTTATTGGTGCATGCAGGTAATACACAGTGACAGAATGGGCACATAGATCATAGATTTCTTTTTCACCTTGATCAACAGCCTGAGAAATTTGCTCTTAAGACTTCAAACTCAGAAACACAGAAATATATAAAGATATTTAGAAATGTAGATGCAAATAAAAGTTTTCAGAGCCCCATGGAAAGGGTTTTAGTCTTGTAATAGAACTCTTGATCCATCAGTGAGTGGCCTGAGGCTGAGGAAGGCTGCCATGAGAACAAGCCGACAGTAGTTCCCCAAGGATGAGACAAGTTCCTCCCTGCAGAAGCTTGTGATGGGGAGCAGGAGGCTTCAGTGGGCACCAGGCTCCGAGCAGCATGTTTTTGTACAGGGCTACCCTCTATCTCAGCTCAAGAGGTCTTGGGGAGATTTGAGTCTACCTCTCAGCCATAAGGGTGAGAACAGAACCAAAGTAGTCCAGTACTTACTCTGTTACCTTTTGGGAAAGATGAAAATAGAAGTCAGCTCAGAGAAAATGACAGTAAGACAGGGAGAGAGAAATGGGGTCCAGATGGTACTGACATTCTAGATACTGTTGTACCTGAAAACCCACCCCTTGAACGGCCCAGTTATATAAAACAGCTACTAAAAAGACTGAATGGAGTTTTATCTTCTTTGAAGTATTAATAACCATACCTACTTTCCAGAGAAACAAAAATTACGGCTAGGAACAAAGAGTGATGTGTGAACTCTTTTTGGAAACTAGATTTCCTAACGTCAGACTAAATATGCCTTACAATAATTTCAGTATTTTTGCAAATTTGGTAGCTAAGGAGGGTCTGGCAAAACATTTAGGCTGCTATCTCCTCCACAGACTTCCCTTTTTTTCCCAGATAAAATATTATAGATTTAAAACTTAATTTCTTACTTTGGTTATACAAAATACAAGCTTCACAAAATGTTCATTTTTTTTAGTTTGTACTTTACAAATATAAAAAATAGAAGTTTGCTTAAATTTATATTACATATTTATTAAGGGACAATATAGAAAAAAGACATTGTTCTGCTTTCAGCATACTTAGGAATAAATCATTGTGCAAGTTATTGTACATCTGAAACCACAGTGTGTAACAGACTGCCTACATAAAAAAATCTTAAAGAAGTAAACCAGAGTATTTACCTGACTTAGGTCATACATGTAGATTGGAAGCTTGTGAATAAATAATCAAGAGAGAAGAGGAATCCAAAAGACAAAAAATTTAAAAAAAATCAAAGAACAGATGAGGTCTGAGACTGGATCTTATATCATTCCAATTCTAAATCAACTAGAATATGCTGGCCCCTGCAATGGGGTCAGGGGTAACTGTAAGTTGTGGATATCAGGGTAAAATGAGATTTGTCAATTGGGGGAAATGGGGAAGAGGGAAGACCAGAATTCCCTTAAACTGTGTTTCAGATGCACTACAAAGATCACTTTTTATCCTCTTTGCCTTCTCCAGAAGCCATTATTCAGTTAGAAGAGAAAGAAATTTCAGGTACAGAATATGTCTTCTAATAGCCTAACTGAAGATGCTTGGTGAGTCTTGGTTCTAAACATACAAAAAGGAAGCCACGGTTCTCAAACTGCTTTATACTTTGACAAGGAATTTACTTTTGTCTTCAGATTTCTTCTTTCACAAAGCCTTTCTTGACCACTTGAGTTAGAATTAATCTCTGACTTATCCATACCACTTAAACCAAGTTTGAACTGCAAGGGCTGGGAGCTTAGCTCAGCACTGGAATGTGTGTTTAGCATGTGTGTGTGCGGCTCTGGGTTTACTCCCTAGCACCCCCTCAACATTTAATTCAACTAAAAAAGCTATGAATAGAGTGACAGACTTGCTGGGTCCTAGTAGTACTTGGATGAGAGATTAATCCATTTATACTGCTCAAAAATTAAAGTGATACCTCCAAGTATATTGTCTCTACAGGCCTGTGTGTCGCAGGCTTGTTCCTCTGCTAGTGGCATTGTTGAGGGGTGAGATTACAAGGGTGTTAACCTTACTGAGGGACTAATCCACTGATGGTTCATAGAGGAATGAACTATCAAGAGGTGGACCTGGTTGAAGTAAGTGGGTCACAATGCGGGGGGAGGACTTATCTGAGAAGGATTTATCTGACCCATGGCCTCCTTCTGTCTTTCTCTGTACCTCCCACCTACCACAAGGAGAAGTGCTTTGCTCCTCTATATCCTTCTACAATGATGGTTTTCTATCCTGGCACAGGCCAAAATAAGGGTTTAAGAAAACTTGGGCTGAAATCTGTGAAACTGTGACCCCTAATTTGTTTTCCTAAGCACTCTGTGACAGTAATGGAAAGGTGATTAGCACAGAAAATCTACTGAGAAATATGACCATTCCTGACTATGGTTCAGAAGCCTTTTGAACTGTCTTGAGGGAGGAATTTGGGAAAGTCTGGAGAAGTAGGCTAGAAAAAGCTACTGCTATATAAGCAGAGCTGAGTGGGCAATTCTGGTGGGATCTCAGATGACCGGAATGACATTAAGAATACAAAGAGTAAAGATTGTGCTCACAAAGTTTCAGATGGGAATGAGGAATCTGCTGGGAATTGGGCCAGAGGCCACTCATATTACACTTGTCTACATTTCGTCCATATCCTAAGACTTTGCGTGAGCTGAATTTAAAGGTTATGAACTAGTTTATCTAGAGGAAATTTCTAGGCAGTACAGCAGTGAGCAGGTGGCATGAATATTGCCAGGTTTACATTTAGAACTGGTAGTAAAAAGCAGATCATAAGGAGTTAAAAAACTTGTAATTTGGCCAGAAAGGAAAAGTACTGAAAGATGTGGTAAAGGTGTGGTTCTTGAAGAGATTAGTGACATTAAAAAAAACCAAGTACTTTTCATCAGGATAAGTGGAAAGAGAACTTGGGGTTCTCTCAGGGATTGATCAGGCCCTTCCCATCAAAGGTTCTGGGATCTGAAGGTAAAATGGACTTGTAAGAGGCTGCTTTGAGAATAGAGGACTGGTTCTGGATATCCTGCTCACACAGGCACTGTAGGAAAAGTGTATCCCTGCACTTAGCTATCCATCAATACTGCCGCTTTAGTCCAAGCAGGACTGGTTACTTTTTAGGTAATTAGTGGACTTAGGGTTCAGTCATGTGATGCTAGTTTTGCAGGCATGCAGAATCCAAGTGCTTATGTAGGGTCATAGAGGATTCCACCCAGATTTCAAAGGAAGGCTGAGAGGTCAGGCAATGTATGGGAGGATTGGAGCTCCTACAGGAAGCTCCTGAGAGGGTAAGATAATGCTTTCTGAAGTCATGTGGGTGAAACTGAAGGGCCATGAATGGCCAAGACTTTGGTGGCCAGGGACAGAATACAGTTTGGATGTAAAATGTTCCCATAGATAGACTCACAGGCCTGGTCTCCAGGTATTAGTGCTATTGAGGGGTGACTGATTCCATCATGGACTAAGCCACTGATGGGTTCATGGTGAATGTACTATCAGGAAGTGGGATCTGATTGGAGGAAGTGGGTCACAAGGGAGGTATGTCTTTGAATGGCATACATCTTGTCCCTGACTTTTCCTGCTCTGTTTCCTGGCTGCCATGAGGTACACAGCTTTCCTTCACTACACTCTGATACCTGGTATGTTAACTCAGGCTCATGGTGGTGGAGGTGGCTAACTCTAGAGTGAAACTGTAAAACCAAAAAGTTCTCTTCTCTTTTAAGTTGTTTACATATTTTGTCACAGCAATGTGAAACTGACTAACCCATATATGCTTAAGCATTCTGTACTATCAAATCTATATGGTAGTATTTGATATTGAATACAGGGCCTTGGACTTGGTAGGCGAATGCTTCACCACTTGAGCCACATCCCAGTCCTATCTAAATCTATTTGCCTTCTAAGTCTAGGTAGTGAGAGTTCAAGGAAAGGGGCTTTTTTTTTTTTGTCAGTCATGGGGCTTGAACTCAGGACCTGTGTGCTGTCTCTAAGCTCTTTATTACTAAAGACAAGCTCTCTACAACTTTGAGCCACAGAACCACTTCCAGATTTTTTGAGTAGTTAATTGGAGATAAAAGTCTCTTGGGGACTTTGCTGCCTGGGCTGGCTTCAAACTGCAATCCTCAGATCTCAGCCTCCTGAGTAGCAAGGATTACAGGTGTAAGCATTAGCACCTGGCTTGTCAAGGAAAGGTTTATCATCAAATTTAGACAAAATTAACTTTCTGAGTCTGGATCAAGGAATGTGCATATTTCTCCATACTTAATACTTCTCTTCCCCAAAGCAATCTATTTTCTTCACCTTGTCTTTTTTTTTTTAAATATTAACCCTGGAAATCATCTCAAATGAAAACATTGGAAAGTTTGTTCTTTCTCATATCTATATAGCATTCTACTGTTTGGCTATACTATAAACTACTTACTCAGATGCCTGTCAATGGTCACTTGCTTTATTTCTTAATCTTTTTCTATCATAAAATAGGAATGAATCCCTAGAAGTGAGATAACCAACTTAAAGAGTTAATACATTTTTTTTATTGTGAAAATACTGTACAGAGGGGTTACAATTACATGGGCAAGATAATAGCGGTAATACATTTATAGTTTTGGTAAGTATGGCTAATTTGTCTTTTTATTCTTACTGGCAAAATATTGGGCAGGATATCTGTTTCCTCAGAGCCTTGTTGAGTGGGTTGTTGAGCATTTGGAATTTCTCTAATTTACTGAGAGTCTACCACTGTCTTTGTATTGTATTATTTGTCACAACTTGCCATGTCCTCTTCAAGATCTGTGCTCCACAGAGGAGGCACCTGCCTGCAACCACCTAAGGAAGGTGCTGATGAAAAGAATTTGTGGGGCTGGGAAGGTGGCTCAGTGGTAGAGTGTTTGCCTTGCATGCCTGAGGCCCTGGGTTCGATTCCTCAGCACCACATAAGCAAAAAGAAAGAAGCCGAAAGTGGCGCTGTGGCTCAAGTGGTAGAGCGCTAGCCTTGAGCTGAATTGCTGAGGGACAGCGCCCAGGACCAGAATTCAGGCAAAACGACTGGACCGTCCCCCCACTCCCCAAAAAAAGAAAGAATTTGTGTCCCAAGAATGTTTTTCTCTTGCTTGCTATTGTTTTGAACATATTTATAATGTACTATGTGATTTTTTTTTTTGTTTCTTTGTATTTGATTCTGGTGACCTGCATCTTGTATATACACTTTTCTAATTTGGGGAGGGGAAGGGAAAAAACAAAATGCTTAAATAGGGATACAGGTTGACCCATTGTAACAATGAGATGTACAAGATACTATGTTGAAAACAAACTTTACAACTTTGGCAGGGGTGGGGGAGAGTAGTTGGGGAGGTGGAGAAGGAAGAGATGGTAGGGGGAAAACAAAGGAGGAGGCAACAATGCTTCATAGGAAATACACTCATTACCTTACTCATGTAATTGTAACCCCTCTGTACAGTATTTTTACAATAAACACATATAAAAAATAAAAGAGAGAAAATTAAAAAGAAAAAGAATTGTGTCCAAGAAACACATTCAAAACACTTTGCTTTTCCCTGAAGATAGGAGAAATACAACCACTAAGATTCTGGGGAGGATAGAAAAACAATTATGGAGTGGGTCAAGTATTCAATATATTAGAAGTACTTACATATCACTCGAAGGAGTGGGTTTTGGTGAAGGGCTGGGTAAATTTGCTTCCATAATATCATTAAAACTATTGTTTCCTACATTCTTGGCCAGCTGTAACAGAAACAAAACACACCATGGTAAGCTTGTTACTACAGTTAAAACTTTCCTATTATTTTGCTTTTGAGAATTTGGGGATTATATTTTCTCTCATCTGTCTATCTGTTCAATCAAAATTTACTGAGTATTCATTATGTGCTAGGCATTGAACTTTTAGGAAAGGTAAACCATGTTCCCTTCCCATAGGGACTCAGCCAGAGTCTAGTGGGATCAGGCCAATGACAAGAAATAATGTCTATAAATATGTGATAAATGCCAGAAGCAACAAGGAGCTGGACTTATCAGAGAGCAAAAAGAGCAGGCTCCATGTGAGTCTAATATAAATTCTCAATGGACATGAACAGCAACAGCTTTGCTACTCAGCCATATACTTTTGTTTAATATTGACCAGGGGAAAAAGTAGGATTACTTGTTTGGCACATGGTAAGATGCTATGGGTAGCAAGAGAAGAAGAGCCAAGAAGCATTTTGCTTCTGGGCTCAAGATCTTTATCACATACAGTTCTAAGAGTAATGCAAAATGTTAAGGAATATTCATGCAAGTGGGTATTTGGGTGAAGAATCTTGGGCCTATTTTTATTTATTTTTTTTGTCGGCCTTGGGGCCTGAACTCTGGGCCTGGGCATTGTCCCTCAGCTCTTCAGCTCAAGGTTAGCGCTCTACCACTTGAGCTAGAGTACCACTTTCGGCTTTTTCTGCTTATGTGGTGCTAAGGAATCAAACCCAGGGCCTCATGCATGCAAGGCAAACACTCCACCACTGAGGCACCTTCACAGCCCAAATCTTGGGTCTATTTTGCAGCAAATGTTTAGCACTTTGTTTTCCTATGTTTAGATGTCAATTGGGTCTCATTTTCACAGGTCAAAGAGATGGTATGGCACTAGTCCTATACTAAGGGAAAATGTGTTTCAGGAATTAGGCCTGAGTCTTCCTCTGAAATGCTAAAGTGAAATGAAGAGCTAAGTACCAGCATAATTCCCTCCTTCCCAAGTGAGAAGGCTCATACAACACAAGCCACATCACTGTTCAGTGGATGCTCAGATGGCAAAGCCTGTAGCTGGGTGGCTAACTGCCCTAGCTTTTTCTTTGGAAGAGGTTAGTGATATGCTACGTTTCCAGTTTATCTGAGTTCCATTTCATTCGGATTCTGCTCAAGGAGGAGTTCCACTTCCCTTAACAAATTTCACTCTTATAGTCCTGTAAATGATGAGGATGCTAAGTGGGCCTTTGATCAGGACCAATTTAGTGTGGACCTTATGAGGACTTCAAGTTTGGGTGAATCATGATGGGTGTGTGGGGAGAAATGGTTCAAGAAAACAAGTTTACCTAGTCATGCCTTTTTCGCATAACACTAAGCAAGACAACTCCACATACACTTTATTTCTTCACTACTGGAAGTAGTTATGGTTTCAAAAGTAACTACTTTTGTGACAGTACGGAATAGGCCATTTTCAATTCATGGGTACTTTATTAACATACAAGCAGAAAACAAAACTGGGAAAAACTTTTCAATCATTAGTTTTAATAACTGAAGCCAGTAGGTGGTAATGGAAACATGTGATTATAATTGCCATTACAGTGAATCACAAAAGAAACCTCTTCCTAAAGAAAAAAAGCAGCTTAGAAGAAGTCCATCCCCAAAGAAAAGTTGTGTGAGTCACCATTTCTTCAAATAGGAAATAGAAAACAGTAAGTCTTACACATCACACAAGTTAAATTTTAAACATCTAAGCAAATACATACAATTTAGGAATAAGCATTCTTTGTACTGAACACAAAGACCACAAAGTAATATTTTAATTATATTCAGGACAATGAAAGTTCTCTTCCAAAGTACAAGCCAAGACTTACCAAGAGTTCAGAAGTTCCTAATTTGTCTAGTTCCAAAGACTGAATTCGAGAAATGTGAACACCCATTTCCCTATGGATTCCAGAACATTCTATACATGTTAAAATACCCAAGTTGGTTGAAAGCCATGTGGGTTCTGTAGAAAAGATTTAATGAAAACAAACAAGATAGGTAACTTTGTATGCCAAATATCAAGAAAACTAAAATAGTAGTAAGACTTGGTAAGAATTATTAAAAGGGAAAAATTTAAATGGAAGACATAGATGCTTGTTGTTTAGCCTAGGGATTAATATAAAAGTTTCTCTTCCACATTTATTTAAAAACACAATCAAGCCTTAATCCTTGTAGCTTATTTGAGAAACCTGTTTCCTAGGAGATCCTATGCAATGTCCTCAAGATTTGTGGGAAGGTTCCCTTAATGCCACTACCATCCCTGAACAAGGGAGGTGAAGGCCCTAAATCCTGCAACTGCGGCCTAGATTCTGAAGCTGTCATTAGTCTAGTTGCAACTAGCTTTACCCACCATTCTTTTTTTTTTTTTGGGTCCGGTCGTGGGGCCTGAACTCTGGGCCTGGGCACTGTCCCTCAGCTCAAGGCTAGCGCTCTACCACTTGAGCCACAGCACCACTTCGGGCTTTTTTTCCTTTTGCTCATGTGGTGCTGAGGAATTGAACCCAGGGCCTCAAGCATGCAAGGCAAGCGCTCTACCACTGAGCCACCTTCCCGGCCCTTACCCACCATTCTTGGCTACAGCTTCTCCTTACATTCCTCTTGGCAATAAGACAGCCATAAATACTGAACATTCAATATTTTCCAGCGCCTTATGACCAAAAGATTCCTCCAGGACTGTGGGCACAATTATTTCTATGTCACTAAAATGTCATTTCTTTTCTTTTGATTGGCTAGCACCTCAGTATTTACTATTCCTCTGCCATTGTCTTAAAGCACTTAGGTTTACACGACAGTCAACCTGAGACTCTTTTTCTGAGGTGCTATGACATCCTGTGTGGTAAAGCCCAGTAAGTAGAACAATAAACATATCATAACGCCAGCTTTAGGCTGGGGAATTAATCCAGTGGTAGAGTGCTTGCATAACGTCAATAAGGAGCTGGGGTTCAATCTCTAAGCATCATAAAAAGTTCAAAACACAAAACAAAAAAAAAAGAACATCAGATTTTGTAGCTGTGTTCACCCCCCAGTTGCAGGTGCATGATCTTAAAACAAATAACTTCTCATCTTATGAATGAGGAGATTAGTATCTTGCTCACAAAGCTTCTATGACGATATAACATAATCATATAAATAAAACATATAGCACATTCCTTGGCACAAACCGTAAGTGTCAGCAGTTGGTAATGTATCGGTAATACAGAAATCCATGGGAAGGAGACACCTCTATGGAAGCAGGAAGGAAGAAGAGTTTATGTCACATCCCAACCAGTCCCTAGCCCCTATTGATTATTTTATCAAGTACTTACAATGGAGGTGTATTAGTATCTGCGGACTACAATAGAGAAGAGCTCAGTATGAGACTATTCTGCTGAATAGCAGACTTATGATTTAAAATATGGACACCAAGTCCTATGCTTTCCCCCTTATGTCTATGATTTTTATTTAACTGAACATGGTAGGAAAGGGAGCACTGAGGCAGGTAATCACTTTGGAGGATACATAGGAGCTTTCCAGGTAGAGAGAACAGTGTAAGTAAGAGCAGCTCAGGGAATATTGATGTTGGGAATACACATTGTGTGCACATCCATAGGAGATAAGGCTTTAAGTAATTACAGGAAAAGAGGACCTCAGAAGCCATTTCAAGTAGGGGAAGGATACCTGATGAGCCACAGTCACAGCACACGTCATTCCCAGGGAGCCGCTGGACATCTTCAATGATGGCTTTTGTCAAGTCTTCCAAGCTGTTCTCCCCTGTGCTCTGCTCACCACGAAAGGCCATGGTTAGAGCCTCTTCTTTGCTGTTTGTCAATACTGATATCCATCTGTGATCAAAACATCAGAGAAGGCCTTCAGAAAGGACTGGCCATTCTTTTCTATCCCCACTGCAAAAAAGAGCAATAAAGTGAGGAAAATGGAGAGACTAAATATGATGGGACAAGATAAAGAATGTGTGCCTAGCAATAAGGTACTAGGTTTAATCCTCACTACACACAAATGCACATACATGCAAAAAGAAATCCAAAGCAACACATAAGAAAAACATTAGATACTGGAGTAGATGAGAAAAAGCCAACATAAGACAGGAATTACATGAATACCCACGTGTTTGTCTTCCCATGTAGACAGAATAAAGGGAAAGCTAGAGAGGAGAAGGCTAGAAAGGCATGAACCCAATGTAACCATAAGATAGAAATGTGAGAAATAGATATAGGAATGCAGCAAAAAACATCTCTTCCCTGGAAGTCCATGTCTACAGGAATATTTAACAGTGGAAATGAAGGGCTACTTCATTAGCAGCCATAAAAATGTATGCTTGTAAAAAGGCAAAATAACTTGGAAACATACTGACATTTAGAATACAAAGTAAAGAATGCAGTTTATTTGATTACAGGTAAGTCCACCATATACTAATATAATACCCCTTTGCTACAAAGCTATGTATAAAACCAAACACTCAACAATAGGGCATTATTATTATTATATTTTTTGGTCCGGTTGTGGGGCCCGAACTCTGGGCCTGAGCGCTGTCCCTCAGCTCTTCAGCTCAAGGCTAGTGCCCTACCACTTGAGCCACAATGCCACTTCTGGCTTTTTTCTTTTTGCTTATGTGGTGCTGAGGAATCGAACCCAGGGCCTCAGGCATCCAAGGCAAGCGCTCTACCACTGAGCCAACTTCCCAGCCCCAACAGGGCATTATTATATTGTGTGTGCACATGCACAAGTCTTGAGGCTTGAACTGAGGGCCTGAGGGCTATCCATGAGCTTTTTTGCTCCAGGCCAGCCCTCTACCACTTGAGCCACACCTCCACTTCTGGATTTTTGGTGATTAACTGGAGATCAGAGTCTCATAGAATTTCCTGCCTAGGCTGGTTTCAAACCATGATTCTCAGATCTTAGCCTCCTAAGTCCTAGGATTATAGGTGTGAGCCACTTGAACGTGGCAGAACACTGATAAAATAATAATAAAATAGAACAGCTTTTAAGTTTCAAATAATTTTTGATGACAGAGAAATGCTCATGTTTAATTAAAACAGGGAAAAACATGTTTCATGATATAATCTCAAGTTTAAAGATATGTGTACATTAGGTATTTATGTTTGGGAGAGAAAGGCTGGAAGAAGTTTCAACAAAGTGACGGTATGGTTTGTCTTTGATTCTCTTTAAGAAGAAACTAATGGAGGACAGCTTAATTTCATGCCTTTCTGTAATTCTCCAAATCTAAGAATCTGTATTACTTTCATGAATGAGGAAAAAAAATCCAAATTTAGTTTTTGGAAAGAAAATGAAAAACATGGCAAGCTATTGCTTTTATGTTCTTAATGGACACTTGCTCTCAAGTGAAAACAGTGAGACTCACAACAGAGTGCTGTTTCTTTGGTATGTGATAGGCCGGATACTATGATGGCTATTAAGCAAAGCACTTTCTACAGTGAGTGTTTGAAGAAGTGACAGAAACTATGAGAATTTAAAGCCAAACCAGACTGCTTACAATATGTAAGTGCAAGGCACACCTTTGACTCTAGGTGGCGCTCACCTTCAGTGATCTATGAGATCTGCCAGCTTGACTTTTTTACAACAGGTTGGGCATGGGTCTATCAGTGAATACATTTTAAATAATACAACCTTTAAAATTATTATTTTATTTCAAACTAAAAACTAGGAATTGTATGCTTTCCTCAAGCACTATTTTTGTTATTAGTCATACAGACTGGTATCTTCCATACGCCAATTATTTTCTGTTTTGAAACAGACACTTCCAAGGGCCCCAGGTTAGGGTTTACAAATACCTTCCTCCTTGAGGAATCCAGGAAGGTTCTGGGTCTAACCCAGCTGTACTGAGTCCGGCTGGGAGGAAAAGCTACGTTTGTTGACTTCCTTTTCAGAGTTCCTTTCATTATAAACTTGCTTCTTTATCCCAGGGCTCATGATTTTTAAAAAAATGAAATTTGTTGTGAAAATCAGAAAACATACATTTAAAGAGCAATTAATTTTCCAGAGGAAGCAATTCAAATTGGGTGAGATGGAATGGCTACATTTCAAGAAGGTCAAGAATCAAAGTGATTATAATAATATTAAAAAATTCAAGTTCTTTTAAAGTAACATGCATACCACAAAGTATAAAAAACAATATAGTGCATAATTTTATTACCATACTTTGCCAGAACAATTAAAATAAAAAGAAAAAAAAAAGAATAAACTGCTGCTGTGTTAGGGACTTCCTACATTTTATTCTCACTTTCAGAGTTTGGCTAATTCCCATCCACTCAGCTGCATACTGATACAACATTCTTCCTGAAGGACAGAAGCCCTGGGTGGGCAGAGCTTCTCCCTCAAGCCACATCACTGACCTTCAAGCATGCATCTGCTCTTTTTGTACCTGCCTTTTGATTCTACGAGAAGGGATTTCCTCACTTAATTTCACTGGACATTTCCCCATGGTTAGGGAACTCAATGATGCCCTCTATGTAAATCTGGGGGCCAAAGAAAAACCTGGGGCTTCCCTCCCAGTACCCAAAGAGATCCAAAGTAGAAAATGTGCAAAATTTCCCCTACGGACCCAGCAGCCCTAGCCCAGAGAACATCACAACCCACAGGCAAACCAGTATTTAACAAAACTGGTACAGAATTACCCATAAATCGCAAAAAATAAATAAGATATTGAAGGCCTTGGTTTGAGACAAAAGGAACAAAGATGAAGTGCATCTGCCCTCTGCTTCATACATCTCCCACTTGTCTTCAATTCAGAGATTTGCAGAAATGGAAAGAGGAAAGAGTAGAATCAGACATTGGAAGCAATATTTCAATGTGGTTATGGAATGGTCTGGGTTAAAACTTAGCTAATCAGGAACTTGTCTGAAAATGGGCACAATGTGCCTGTTTCCACAGGTGGACATAGGGGCAAAAGCTACTTCCGGTGGGAGAGGACTAATAAGGCAGAAGATATATACTTAACACGGTCTCATCTCAGTAAGTATCACCTCTCTGAGAATCTGGAAGGCAGTCTTTCACCATCTTCCTTTCCTATTTGGTTCTTGGTCACCACCCAGTCTGTCAACTCTGCATTAGTTACATGGAGTAGTCCTGTGGCTCTTCCATACTAGGATCTCCGAGTATTTACAGCTTTCTGGAGCCAGCTCAGGCCTACCATGCACTAGAAGGTCACTTTTGAGCAACAAATCCAAGAACCCAGCAGAGCGTTTGACCTGAGTGTGGGCTGTCCCAGTACATGGCCTCCTTGCTCCTAGCTTGGCTGCTCCTTCAGAGTAGGGCTCCACTCAGTCTAAACTTCAGTGCCTGCAGCGTTACTGGCTATGTGGTGCTCATGCAGGTGGAGGATCTGATAGATGGATCTTGCTCTTCCTTCTTTTTTTCTTTTCGTAGCCATTTTCTTCTTTGCCATTTTCCCAGTGCTTCATACTTTCTATCCATTTCCTATTCTTCTTCTGTCTCCTTGGTGTAACATTCAAGAGAAGTGTGTATGTGCGTGTACGTGAAGGAGAGAAGAAAGGAAGATAGATTGTGAGGCAAAATGGGTGTGAACATCACCTGCAGTGCTTTGGATGTAATTAGTGAAGGAATAATTATTAATGTTCATGAAGTTTGACCCAAATTACTCCAAGAACTTGTTAGAAAAACGTGCTGGGTGCTGGTGGTACATGCCTGTATTCCTAGCTACACAGGAGGCTGAGATCTGAGAATTACAGTACAAAATCAGCCAGCGCAACAAAGTCCAAGAGACTCTTATTGCCAATTAACCAGCAAAGAGCAGTAGTGGGGCAGTGGCTCAAATGATAGACTACTAGCCTTGAGCAATAAAGGCAAAGTATGAGTGCCAGGTGCTGAGTTCAAACCCCAGTTCTGAAACACAACAAAATAAACCAACAACAAAAGGCTTAAGTTGCTGCTCTTACACCCATGTAAGCAGCTGAGAAGCTAATAGCAATACACTGCATTTGGCAGTCATGGCAGGCTACTGGGCTACAGGAAAGAAGAGGAATAAAGATGGCGCAGGATGGAGACCAAGTACTTGGTGACCTCAAGCTCCCTCCCACTGTGTGACACTCCCTTTACCTGTGCAGCACCTGGCCAGGCTCCTCTGCTCCTCTCAGAGGAATAGTCGGGCATCTGGTAGACAGGCTTATGCATCAGGCAAGAAGCACTGAACAAGCAGGCCCCTTCTCAGTACAGATGGTATGACTAAAAGATGCATAAAGCATCAGTCTCAAGAGGGCTGAGGATGTACACTAGAGGAGTGCAGGATGGTGTGTAGGGGCCATGGACAGTGAGAGGAAGCTGGAGGCTGGGGGTGCCCAAGCTGAAGCCCAGCTTGCAGGAGACACCAGCAGAAGTGGAGTGGTCCAGAGTAGAAAAGGAGACTGAATGGCACTCAGAGCAGTTCTAAACACAGTGTTTTCAATTTGTCATTGTGCTATTACTTCAAAACTACTTACGCTACATAATCTTGCTCATCTTCTGCCTGAAAGTGATATGTCCTATTATCTGAAATACCAAAGAGAAAACAAAGTGAACCTTCAGGATAATGCAGATTTTTAAGTTCCTGAAAAACCAAAAACACATGCAGTAAAAGTAGCAATTTAATATCATTTTGTTTTTATATCACTGTGTTTCAGCAGGAAAACAATTCGCTGTCAGTAATTTTTTTCTTAAGTACAACAGGAATATAATAAAATACCACAACTGCTGAGCACATCTTAAGCACCTCTTCAGATCCACAAGATAAGAGGGGAAGAGGCTCAGTGGTGCACGTCATTGAGCATGTCAGAGTCTCCTTACCAGCAATCAATGGGCCTCCATTTCTCTGACCCTGAGAATCTACATGCAGGTTAGCTCTGCCCCTATCCCCCATGCTAGGCTGCTCTCTGGTTGAACCAGGTTCCAAGGAAGAAAGGCTCAACCTTTGTCACCAAGTACAGGAGGGAGGAAGCAGGGAAGGTCTGTGTCCACAAGGAAGTTCTTTCTTTCTTTTCTTTTCTTTTCTTTTTTTTCTGTCGGAAGAGCGGGATTGGAGCTTGGTACCTGATGCTTTCACTCCCTGGCTAGCATTCTACCAACTGAGCCATGCCTCCAACCCCAGTGAAGTTCCTTCTTAAAATTCAAGATTTGCAAGATGACTTCAACATAGACAGGAGAAGTCACCTTCCCAAGACAGAGACGACATGTATGTCAAAACACTGCACACCAGAGCACCTGCCTAGCAAGCACAAGGCCTTGAGCTAAAAACCTCAAGTACTGCTAACAATAATGCCAGATCTGACACTGTCAGGTCTCCCTGGCTACACGTGGGCTCAGCACACTTGAGACCCAAGGAAGCTGGGTGAGGGGGTGCTCACCCAGAGGCTCAGTTACTCATGAAGCTGAGACAGGAAGACCACTTTGACCTCATGAATTTGAGACTATACTGGGCAACACAGTAGGATCTAGTCTAAAAACAAAAAGCAAACAAACAAGAAAAAGAAACTTCAGGGGTCTTCCTAGAGCTGCACATGCAGAAATAACCAGAAGTTGTATGGAGGACAAGGAGGGGGTCTGCTTGGGAGCTACTGCTGCTTTAATCTGCAGCGAAGAGAAATGTGGTCTTAGAACCCACACTAACCAACTCAGAGTACTTTTAAAAAGAACTCACATGGCCAAGTGCCAGTAGCTCATGCCTATAATCCTAGCCACTTGGGAGGCTCAGCTCTGAGGATTATGGTTCAAAGCCAGACCCAGGAAGGAAAGTCTGTGAGACTCTTATCACCAATGAGCCCCTGAAAGTGGATGGCTCCAGTGGTAGAGAGCTAGCTTTCAGCCAAAACCTCAGGGACAGTGCCGAGGCACAAACTGGCACCCAGCACACATACACCAACCCCAGAAAAAGGAAGGAAGGAAGGAAGGAAGGAGGGAGGGAAGGAGGGAGGGAGAGAGGGAGGGAGGGAGGAAGGAAGGGAGGGAGGGAGGGAGGGTAGGAGGGAGGCAGGCAGGCAGGAAGGACTCACGTGATATGAGGTCAAAAGACTTCTTGTCCTCAGCATTCGGTTTCACCTGGCAGGTGAGAAGGTTCAACTTAGCTGGCTGCCTGTTAGACTAGACAAAAGAGACACAAAGTTAATGTAGCATTATTCTCTTGGCTACCCATAGCACCATACCCAGGGTCACAAGGACTGCTCAGGGCCACAAGAATACACTGTAGCAAGATTTGGAATTCTATATCTCATTAAAGAAGGAAAAGAATTTTAAGTGCCCTATACAGTATCTTTTAATTGTACCTAATATCCTGCTGACTAATCAGAATGGAATCAAGAATAACCCTGGCAGTGAAGACTAGGAAAGCTGCAAATGGACTACAGGAAGTTCTACAATTCAAGCACACAGTTGGCACTTCCAAAACCATATCTTATTGTGAAATGTAGCCATGCTGTGATTCAGTCTAATTCACAATGATTCCAGTGATCAGTTATCCCAAACTTGGAGTTCTAAGTAAGTATCCACAAAATTTGGTGGTAATTACAATATATATTATTTCTCATTAAAAGTAGATAGATAGGATAAAAAATATGTCACATATACACAATGGACTTTTATCCATCCATTAGAAAGACTAACATTATGTCATTTATAGGGAAATGGATGGACTGGAACAGCTCAGAGAGACAAATGGTACATGCTTTCTCTCATGTGGGAACTAGACCTAAAATGTATCTGTACATGATAACTTATACAGGACTCTAGGCATTCATACAAAAACCAGACTAAAGGAGGATACTTTTTTTTTGGGGGGGGGGTCTGGTCGTGGGGCCTGAACTCTGGGCCTGGGCACTGTCCCTCAGCTCTTCAGCTCAAGGCTAGCGCTCTACCACTTGAGCCACAGCGCCACTTCTAGCTTTTTTCTTTTTGCTTATGTAGTGCTGAGGAATTGAACCCAGGGCCTCATGCATGCAAGGCAAGCGCTCTACCACTGAGCCACCTTCCCAGCCCATAAAGGAGGATACTTTTAAGGGAGGAACCCAAAGGCATCTCCTGATCATTTAAAATACTATTTATTGAAAGGAATTCCAGGAAATGGAAACATGTATTTTTCTGTTATTGTTGTTTTCAATTTTAGTTTTTTTTCTTTTGGGGGGCAAAAGGGGCACAGAAAGGGAGGGAGGTGTGAACAAACGTAGTCATGGTATTTAGTATATACTGTGTGGAAAATGAACTATGTAACTTGTGGGCAAGGATGGAAGAGGAAACTGGGAGAAAGCAAAGGAAGGGAAAGAAATCAATTCATTACCTGGTTTATGGAATGGTAACCCCTCTGTATAAAACCTTACTAATAACAATAAAACTATATATTTTAAAAGTACCAAGGTAATTTCTACCCTGGAGCCATTGTTTCACAGCCCTATATCTAGAGAGAGGAATGTCACAAGGATTTCAGATCACTTATCAGCACACTTCTGATCACACATTCCAAGCTGACCCCACATATCTAGTCATGCCATCGAGGGATGCGGCCCTCCTGCCTGTGCTTGTCCGAGGTCACGTGCTGGCCATGCCAATGCCATGCCCCCGGACACTGCAAGGCTGAGTGGAGAATGAGCTGGGTTTTGCTTCAGCAGGAGAAGCCTGTGGAAGTGAGCAATGGAATGCTCTGGTCAGACTCGCCTGTGCCTTAACTGACAGTGGTGACCGAACATCCCTTAGTTTCCAAGGAACACAGGGCTTTAGGGGAAACAGAGGAGAAAGAGGACAGAGGTGGTATCAATGAATCAATCAAAGCCTCAAGCAATGAAGACGGCATATGATCACCACTGTTTCAATGACACAACGCAGCTCTCTTAACTTTCTGTGCTCTCTTTTTGAGAGCTTCTCTGCTCCATGGTTTCAATGAGAGAAGACACAGAAAACCACGTTCCCTATCCCCTATCTGGCTATTCCAAAGCAAACTATCTATGAAGAGAAAGAGAGACTCTAAGGCATATCATTATCATTGCACATGCCTTGATTTAGACATAGAAACAGCAGCAAAACACAGGAAACCTAAAATACTGGAAACCACTGGGATACTTAGAGAGGAAACCACTGGAAACGGATTCCTGGCTGCTGAATCCAGAAGAGGCGGCACAGGGTAGCATGTGTTTCTTAGAGCTGAGCTTGAGGTTGACTTCAACAGGCCTGATCCTCCCAAATGCACATCTGCAGCCACAAACCTAGGCCCAGTCCACTGGGAGAATGTGAGCCTAACAACAGCTTGTCTTTCTGGATGTTGATAAACTTGTTCATTTCCCATACGAATGACAATGACATAGGACCACCAAAGGACTCCTAGAATGTTTGGAATCCACAGTTAAAGAAGAATGTAGAACAGCTTAAGGAGATCAGGAGATGATTAAGGGGGTGGGATCTGGAAACTTTGAAGATGGGTTGAAGGCATTACTTAGCGGAGGAAGAAGGCTGTGGGTAAACTTAATCACCATCTTCAAGTACACAAAGGTTGTTATCGGAAAGGCTGGCAGCTGTTTTCCATTTGCAGAGATGAAAAGAAATGTATTCAAACTATAGAAGATTTGGGCCAGACACAAGGAAGAACTTTCCAAGCTTAAGTTGATTATATATAATAAGTTTCATGATTCTTAAATAGGAAAACCTCTGTGAACAACTCAGTAACTTAGACTTTATGCACATCTCAATGTCATAGAGGACTAATGCAACGTTTTCTTTTATTTCACACATCTTGTATTCTTACAGATTTCTGCCCAGTGGACATAGCAAACACTAGTTACAAAAGCTTGGAGTGAAGGAAATATGACATCTCATTTCTAAGTCTTGACAGTATCAGAGCATTTTGATGGAGTTTCTGATGATAAGGGTTTTATACAGTTTAAATCATTCCATGACCAACTCACTGACATGTGGGATCACTCCTCAGAAGCTTGTCAGGTTGCCTGCACTGATTTGCCACATTAATATGAACCTCTTGTGCCACAGACGTTTTGCCTACATACAGTCCTCTTTCTGAAGCTGAGCTTCCATGAGGTGTCTGAGTAACCTGGTTTGTCAGGAGCACACAACACAACTTGTGACTGTTCAAGCAGCCGACATACCCAGTGCTGAGCATGGGAACACTAGAAAGGGGAGACAACGTTGGATGGAACTCAACGGAAGTTCAAGGGCCAGAAGCACGGAAATCACTAAGCAAAAATAGCAATTCCAGATGTTTGTACAGCTTTCCAAAATTTCAAAGCACTTTGACATTTAGACCAAAATTATAGGTGTATTGATTAAAGAAGACATAATCTTTCCAAGGGTTTCAATCCACTGGAATCAAAGAGAAACTAAATGACTTGCCCTGGGCTACAGCATGGTGGGACAGTTAAAAAAATGCTTTCATACTGTTTAAGTACAGGAGAAGAGAAAAAAATAAAAGAAGTCAAGGCCCAAGAAACATTAGTGAACCGAGCCTTGCTGTTGATGATTCAGTCCATCTGTACCTGGAGCTCTAGGTACCCATGGACCTCTTGCCTTCTGATGCTGGGTGCTGCCACCGGATCACAGTGCCCTCTGCTGGTAAGGGGGCTCCGGCCCTTTGGCTGCCTTTACCCCTGACTCCCTCCCTCAGGTCTCTCACCAGTCACTATATCCTGGAGGAGTGGGGAGGAAGAGTTCTTGGGCTGACTCTCTGGTATGCCATCTTCTTACACCTGTTGTATTCTTTCTTGACTCTTACCACTCTATGTGCATCACATCTTTCTTCTCACGAAAGGCTTCTTCTCACGAAAGGCACACACATACACACACATACATATGTATATACATATATACGCCTTTTTCCATGAAAATGTGCCAGGCATGCAGTGGACACTCAATAGCTAATGAAACGACTCCTCCCCTGGTACCTTCCGCTGATTAGCTCATGGCTCTCTCAGGGGGAGACCTAGTTTAGTTTATTTCACTAGATAAAGAAATGGAGGCACAGGGAGATTAGGTAAGGCTCTCAGTAGAAAGTGGTTGAACTGATCAGCATTCCCACTCCTTCTCTCTGCTTCCATGTGGGGTACATCCTGGAAGATGGTGGGATGACCATACACCTCAAGGAATAGCAGGTGGTCCCCACACATCTCTCCAAAGCAACAGTTCCAAAGATTAACTGATTCACATTTAAGTGCCTACTTCCCTAATTGATGAAGAAAGAAATTTTTCAATGTACTTCCTTGCTTAATTACACATTTGGCAGATGGTTCTTATGCCTCTTTCACATTCTAAGCACATGTAAAAGTATGTGGTCATTTGCCACCAACAGCTCTGGGAAATGGACCTATGTAAGTACGAACAATAGACCCAGTGCCCACAGAATGCAGGCTTGAGCTCTTACATGCACCCAGGACTCTGACAAGGCTCTAAGCAGCCTTGGCCTTCTGGTGAGGATCAGGGTAAGCAGGAATTAGGAACAAGCTGGGTGAGTCCAAAGGAGCAAGTGTGAAGTCCCAGGGTAGGGTGGGGGGGGGGGGAGGTTGGGGCCTATTGGCAGCAGCTACCAATGGCAGAGGAATAGGAAGGGCACAACATGTGGTGTTAAGGAGTTCACACAAGTCCTGAAATCACTGTTTATCAGGGTAGTGACATGCATTTCAGGCAGTGGCTGGTAGAGAAGGGGGGAAATAGGACAGAAGACCATTGATGAATACCTGAATTAAATCTACAATTTAAACTGGAGACTAAAGGCACAGCTAAAGATAGACCTGAATTACTCAAGAGTAATCATTCTAGGGTATGTGAATTGCCAGTCCAGGCTCTGAACTATGAGGGTATGAGTAATATGAGGGAGTATGAGTGTGTGTGTGCATAAACATGTGTGCATCTCCTGATCACTGCCTCCAAAGTAGCTGGAATTCAGATGTGAGCCACTGCATCTGGTACTATGCCTGTTGTTGTTGTTGTTGCTGTTGTTTTAAACATGCACTGGTTAAACTCATACATATTGTTTTTAAACTGTTCTTTGTCAATTGACAATGTTCACAGATGTGTTTGTTTTACACATGGACTAATGGCAAACATATTTGAATTTCTAATTTGTGAAAATGAAAACAGTTTAATTAAGAAAACCCTGGTACATTCCAAGAAACAGAGGTGATGAAGACATGATTCTTCTGCCATAATGCTCCCATGCTTAAAAATAAACTGGCCATTCAGCTAGAAATGCAGAGAAGTGCAGGAAGAAATGGCAGGCATCAATTCTGATGAATTATTTCTGTATCTGCCAAAAGAAAACAAGCTCTATGTTTGTCCTCAGACAGCTTCTCAGGCAGCATGGTGCCGTTTCTGCTGGAAATGGAGATGTGTTAGAACAGACGTCTTTCTCTGAGAGCAGAAAGCAGCTGCTACTGGAATTGGTATTCAGAAATGGGATCATTTCCTCCCATCATCCTGCCCATCATCCTGCTCTGCTTCACAGACAAGAAGTGAACACTAGTAATAAGTCTGGAATAAGCCTTACCCCACCACACTGAGGCTGATGTGTAGGAAGAGACGAAAAGAAAATGATAATGTTCTCTTTCCTTCCTCCACTAATGCTTGGAAACAGAGCTGCCTAAACCCTTATGGTTATTTCAATATTTTCATTCAATAAATACTCAAGACACATACTCTGCCCTGGAGGAGTGATAAATCTGGCACGTGTTCATTAACTGCAGTGAAGTCCTGGCAGGAAATGAAGTACCTGATGAAGTACCCAGCACTGCAGAAAGATTGTCTCCAAAACCTCAGTGCATGAAAACTACTGGTTTTGGGAAGGTGTTTTGCTATATTTTGGGTAATACAAATATTTTTTGGGCAATACAAAATATTTCTCCCTCAGAGATCATCTATTCTGACAGGTAATGTGCATAAGTTTTATTAGTAACTCTTGCACTGACTATAGAAACTAGTACTAAACCTATTTCATAGATGAACAAAGTGAGGATTGAGAAGATGATGTAACTAGGCAAGGCTGAGAGCAGAACAAACCTCTTCCCACTTTTGATGTTGCTTCCCTGTCAAAAGTTAGACTTGAAAAACTAGTAAAGCAAGCAAGGTTATCTTTCTAGCTTCTCCTCTTCTGGCTCTTTCTGACCAGTTCCCTCATTTTCCTGCTGATCACTGAGTACATCAGGCGAGGAATCCCACTCATTTGTGTCACACTCAGACCACTGTTCTTGTGACCACAAGTTCAAATCCCCTCCTTTTGGCCATCCTTCCTACAGCTAAACAGAGAAGTAGCTTACCAGCTAGCTAAAGTATTTCATTCTAGACTGTGGGTAACTATATATGGCCCTAATTTTCTCTACCATTTTGACCACAGGGCTAATTTCCAATTGGCTAAGAATGTGCATGTGTAAGAAAGAAATAGTTAACATTTCTACAAACATTTCCCAAATGTCACTGGCTCTGATCTTCCTGCTTCACACACTAAAAGAATAAGCAACTAGAATAAAGGAGGTGATAAGCATCAGATTGCAAACTGGCTGAGTTCTGACTAGGGTCAACAAATCAGATCACAAATGACCAGCAGCATTGTAGTAGGATACACAGTTCCTTTCTTGTCTCTCTATGATACTGGTCAAGAACAGGGCAGCAGCTCAGTGGTTCTCCACTGTGCCTGAGCATCAGAATTACTTGGGAAAAAGTTTTTGGGCTTCTCTAATGTGCTGTCAGAGGGAAGGATCACTAGTCAACTGCAGTCTTTTCCAATCACTTTCAATGGTTTCTTCACATGCAAGTGATAAAAGACTTTGAACTGTAATAACCTCTATATTGATGCTGTGAGTATGTAATCTTGGGATTCAAATAGGGGAAGGGATTCAAAAGGGGAAGACCTTTCATTAGGACGGAACAGCAAAAATCCCCACTGAATGTATTATTGAACAAAAAACCTGCAAAATTTAAGTGGATACATTTCTAAATGTATGCGTTATAGAACTTGACTTTGGGAAGATCTACAATGAACATGAATGTCTCCAGTTCCCCACTTACAATGTGGCAGAAGCCTGCAAAGACATACCACAGAGATTAAAAACAGCACTAGTTGTTTCATATGCCTGAATAAACATCATCAGCTTGAGCAAAACTGCATTCCTTCTGCTGTGAACATGGCTACGCAGAAGGTTCTACACTAGTGCCTTTGGACCCACAGTTGCATTTTCAAAGGGTCCTGGTGTATGAAAGTCAACTGAGATCTTCTGTCTAAAACCAATAGGAAAGTAGGAGGATTTGCAGACCCTTTGTGCTTCCTGAATGTACTTTAAGTGACTCTTAAAGCCCTGGATAGGATTGAAAGCAACAGTAGTTGGAAAAGTCCACTGATTCAAGAATTCAAGGACAAGGAGAGACACATCAAATTCTTGCCTTAGTAAATTGCCCCAAGAGGCAAAAGAGTTGCTATTAACCCTTACCAAGGAGAAACTTAATTTCTAGGAGAAAAAAAATGAACCTCCAACTGTCCTGGTAAAGCATATTGAGTAGTAAAGGGAAGAGCAACGCGAAAAAAATTACAATAAGCTACATTTTTTTTTTTTTTTTTTTGGCCAGTCATGGTGCCTGAACTCTGGGCCTGGGCGCTGTCCCTCAGCTCAAGGCTAGTGCTCTACCACTTGAGCCACAGCACTACTTCCAGCTTTTTTCGCTTATGTGGTGCTGAGGAATTGAACCCAGGGCCTCATGCATGCAAGGCAAGCACTCTACCACTGAGCCAACTTCCCAGCCCAATAAGCTACATTTTAAATGGAGGTAGTAACAAACTAGGGAAGATTAATTGTCATAATAATAACAGCTGACATTTATTGAGCCCTAATTGTATCCCACATCCTGTTATAATTACTTATAATCAATGAACTCATTTAATCTTTACAACTGCCTATGAATCAGGCACTATTAATGGCTCCCTTATCTAGATGGGAAATGGTCACTAGGGACCAGTGACAGAGATGGAATTAACCCAGGCAGCCTGGCTACAGAGTTCTGAAATCCCACCTTAGCTCAATGAGATGACAATAACTGCAAAGATTTGGGAATTTCATCAAGCTACAAAACTTTACATGTATCATCATATTTACTTCTCACAACTCTGAAAAACAGGCACTTTATTAGCCTAGTATATAAGTGAGAGTAGCAGTACGGCAGTAATTAGTAAAGGCACACACAATGAGGAGCTGATTGCCTTTAATTGCATGTGGTCTCAAAAGACAGTGCTCTCTTTCCCTTACCCATGGTCCCAGAAATGCTAGGCAAGTGCTCTACTACAGAGCCAAGCCCAATCCCAGGCTACACTCCTAACCTTCCACTGTTTAAAATAAGGAGCCTCCAGGTAGGTAGACACAACACCTGAATATGCTCTATCTGGTTTGGTCCAGCTGGACCCCCAGACTTCTTCACTAAAACCCTACACAATTTTGGTAGATTTCTGTGTGATACTACAGCATTTTTAGTGTTGATGGACTGAAAAAAAAAAGTTACTAAGAACTGAAAGACTGTTATAGTGTTGATCACAAGGGCATGTACAGGTAGTTTAAAAACAATGTATTACATAAGTGATCTTCAGATTCAATATAAACTTCTAGAACTCTTTTCAAAGATTCAGGACTGCCTCTATCTCCTTTCCTAGACATTCACAGACTTCTTTGCTCTAAGACTCTATGAATTGATTTGAACATAGGACAAAGAGTTCCATTCCAAAGACTATTATTCAGGCCTGGGGTTTGAGAATAGGTCCAGCCATTTATATACTACATGGCTCTAGGCACAGGATCCAGGCTTTATAAGCCTCTCATAAAATTCTGTTTAAGTAGTGTGCTTGTGGCTCATGCCTGTAATCCTACCTACTCAGGAGGCTAATATCTGAGGATCACACTTTGAAGCCAGCCTGGGCAGCAAAGTTCATGAGACTCTTATCACCAATTAATCACAGAAAAAGCTGGAACTTGTGCTGTGGATCAAGTGGTAGAGAGTTAGCATTGAGTGAAAGGAGTCAAGGTGCCCAGGCAGTTCAAGCTCCAGGTTGGACAAAAAGAAAAAAAATTCTGTTTAAAATGTGTTAACTAATATCTATGAGGTAGAACAAGCTTGTAACAAGCCGGGATAGGATGGAGGGTTAGCCTGGGCTACACAGGCACACAAAAGAAGACAGGAAGGCAGGAAGGCAGGAAGGCAGAGAGGGAAGGAGGGAGGATTAAAATTCAAAGATGAGCTAGACAGGGTCTCTACTCCCAGCTTAATGAGAAATGAAGACAGTGTTACTTATCCTGTATTGCTGCCAGATTAAATGCAAAGCACAAACTAAGTGTCAGTTAAGTGGTATTTCTATTTCTTCATTGGTTGTCAAGACAGTCTTGCTGTATAGCCTGGGCTGTTCTCAAACTCTTAAGTTTTCTTGCCTCTGCCTCCCTAGGCTGGGTTATAGAAGTGGATCTATTTCTTGTTTTAACCCATTATTTAAATAGTATATGACATTAAGATTAATACATTTAGGAAGTAAGAGACTTTGAGGAGTACAGGTACTATACTTCAGAAATTAAACTTTTAAGATTACTAAGAATGAAATAGTTTATATTAAGATTACTAAGAATGAAATAGTTTATATTAATTTATACTGAAATGCCTTTGGATTTTTTTAAAGAAGAAAAGCAAAGTATCTCTACAGGTAGAGAAACTGAAAGCCAGTTGGCAGATGAGTAAGATATTGCCCTTGAAAGACACCAATTTGAACAATTTGTATTGTTCACAAGAGCCAAAAAAGCCAGCTGAGAGACCACAGTGCCTGGTTTTAATACCACAGAAAGTGCTGAAGTACCACAGATGTACTGAAGAAGGCCCAAGTCATGTTACTCCAACTACAGCAGCAGTGTGCATATGCCTCCTGCCTGGAATCCAGTCCAGGCTTTACTCTTGGAAACATCTTATACAGTGAAACCCACAGGCATAGAAATCTACCTAAAATGACTTAGTGACCTGATACAAACTTTTTTTTTTAATGAATTGTGCCATAGATTGGAATTCTAAAATGAAATGATCTTACACAGTTTAACTGCATTGGATCGAGCTGGGGTATAATCCAATGGTTCAGTGGTAGAGCATTGTGTAGTATTAGTTTTTTTTTTTTTGTTGTAGTTGTTGTTTGGTCTCTAGAACAGCATGCTGGGGGAGGTAGAGTAGATCCTCCCTAGGTGGTCAAGGCAAAAAGTCACTGAATCTTTCATTGATCAGGGATGAGGAATCTTTTTTGCCAAGGGGCACTTGGATATTATAACATCATTCCAGGGCCATACAAAATTGTCAGTAGAAGCAGACAGGCCAAGCAGAGCCTATGAGACACTGATGTGTCTGTCCTGGCACATACCAAATGATTTTGTGGACCAGACATTGCTACCCCTGAATGAATGCAGCCCTGATTCCATCCTGAACCATGCTAATAAGAATAACAAAGATGACACTGATGGGAGTTAAGCCAGAGGCATGTGTAGATGCTGAGCCTAAAGAAGGGCCCTAAATTTTCTGGTACCAAAGGCTTACTGTTCAAAAAAAATCACAGAATCTCTTTATGCTTTCTCAGGAAACCAATAGCCTTCATTTCTAATCATCCTACGTAGCCCATGATGTTTACAAAGTCAAGAAAAGCAACTAAAACTGCCTATGGAGATCTTTCTGTGGGGGTAGTAATGTGATTACAAGTGATGGAGCTGGCAGCAAAAAGTCTGGCTTAAAGCCAGTGAAAAGCAAGGAAAATAACATACCTCGGTGGGAGAGAATCAGAATTAGGGAGGAACACATTGTCTCCCACTGTTAGCAGCAGGAGGGACTGCCAGTCAGTAGATTTCAGCAATGGCAGTGACATCAATGAACCCTCAACCCCTAACTGTGCCCACAACATGGCATGTTATCTTACTTAATCCCCAATCTCTGAGTTAAACACTTTTCTCAAGGTCACATTGTAAATACCAAAGCTGGTATTCAGATTCAAATCTGACAGATGCCACTGTCTATTTCCTTATCCATCAAACAATGTGGCCAATATGATATTTGTTGTTAATTAGAGAAAATACACATAAACAGTTGGCTTAACCAGAATAATGTCTTTTGGCAGAAAAGAAAAAAAAAGATGGGGAAGAGAAGTTTATTTTTCATTTTCAGCAAATTGCTCAAGGTCATGTCAGGAAGTAGTGCTGAGGTACCTTCATCTATTCCACATCCCATTCTACTGCAGTGCCACCCACGGCAAACAGTCAAGAGCACGATAAGGACATTGTATGGCCTATCAGAATGCTTTCTGCAATGATCATAGCCAGACAAATTCATAGGAAGAGTTCTCTAGTAGAAGGTTAAAAGTCAGGGTACAGAAAGTAAATCTTTGTTTGGAAACTTACAAACAAAATTAAGTAGAAAAGGCAGAAATTTCCACTCTGTATACACATAAAATTTTATGTGGAATTAAACTTGAGGATGTCAAAAGTGTTGAGTTTAGCTAGGTGCTGGTGGCTCACGCCTGTAATCCTAGCTACTCAGGATGCTGAGATCTGAAGATTACAGTTCAAAGCCAGCCCAGGCAGGAAAGTCAGTGAGACTCATCTCCAATTAACCACCAGAAAACTGGAAGTGGCGCTGTGGCTCATGTGGTAGAGTGCTTGCCTTGAGCTGAAGAGCTCAGGAACAGTGCCCAGGCCCAGAGTTCAAGCCCTACGACTGACACACGCACACAGAAAAAGTGTTTTGAGTTTACCTACCTTTCCATTCAAGTTGTCTAGCTCATTTTCAATATACAGTAGGTTATTTTTGAGACAGGTGTTGCTTTTTGCATCAATATGCACCTGTACCGTCACCCCCCTATTTTATGCTTCTAACCACAGCTGGGACAACAGGGGCATAACCCTGCTTCTTTCACCTAGAGTCTTGTAGACTTTATCCCCCCACTTGTCATGTACCTGTGAGTTTCTCATTCTCAGTCCCCCATGAAGTTAGGATGACAAGCATATACCACTGGGACTAACTATGGGGAGGGAGGAGATCTTACAAACATTTTGCCTGAGTTGCTCTTGAATTGTTATCCTCTCATTCTCAGCTTCCCAAACTACTAGAATTACAGGTGTGAGCCACGGGCACCCAGCTCCAACTCTATCTTTGATGCTCAGGCCAGCTTAATAAATGAATGCTGAATAAATAATTAGCTAGATATTGTGGCTCATACCTGTAATTTTAGGTACTTGGAATTACAGCAAGACTTCACTCAATGAATAAAGCTTGTTTCATAGTACCCATCCATGATGCTAGCTCAGTGGGAGGTATATAGACAAGAAAACTAGTCAGAAGCTTGCTCTGGAAAAAACTGGACACTATTTGAAAAATAACTATCACAAATAGGCCTGTGGTAGAATATCTGCATAGCAAGTGTGCAACCTTGACTACAAACCTCCCATCTTATCTTTCCTCCTCTCCCGCCAGAAAAAAAAGAAAAAAAGAAAAAAAGGTAATTGTTAAACTTAACGATAAGTGGCCCAAGTCTGTCAGAAAGATTTCTGATAATAGATAGGTAGCTGGTCACAGCTGGACCAACTATGGGAGATTCAAAGCCTCTGAGAATTCCCAAGGGGTCTAGGGGTCTGCAAGGGGCAAGGGGCAGAGGAGACCCAACTGCTCAAGTTCCTTATAAAGGACCGTGAACTTATGCACACAATCATCTACCAGGGAGGGCTCAGGCAGTGTATATACTGAATGCTTCTGTGCTGTGCCAAACCTCAAGAATAGTACTGGCTTCACAATAAAAAAAAAAAAAAAAAAGAATGGTACTGGCACAAGATACTGCCATTAGCAATGAGTTTCTCCCAGCTGACATCGAGCTTGGATAACACACATATTTTTAAAGACCTTTTGGCATATACTTTGTCTTCTCTATTCCCTTATGACTTTTTCTTTTGGCCAGCCTGGGGCTTAAGTTCAAGGCCTAGGTGCTGCCCCTAAGCTTCTCAAGGTTAGCACTCCAACACTGGAGCCATAGTACCACTTCCTGCTTTTTCTGAGTAGATTGTTGGAGATAAAGAGTCTCACGGACTTTTTTGCTTGAGCTGGCTTTGAACCTGTGATCCTCAGATTTTAGTCTCCTGAGTAGCTAGGATTACAGGGGTTAGCCACCGGCACCCAGCTCCCTTATGACTATTTTATCTCTGATTTTTGCTAGTTTAAAAAGTACAAGATAAACTAAGTGTTGGTAGTTCATGCTTGTAATCCTAGCTACTCAGGAGGCTGAGATCTGAGGAATGTGGTTCAAAGCCAGCCTAGGCAGAAAAGTCCCTGTGAGACTCTTATCTCCAATTAACCACACTCAAAAGCTGGAAGTGGTGCTTGGCTCAAAGTGGTAGAGAGCTAGCTTTGAGCAAGAGCTCAGGGACAGCACCCAGGTCCTGAGTTCAAGCCACATGAGTGACAAAAAAAAAAAAAAACCCAAGATCTGTTTAGTTTTATTGTATTTTGATTAACAGCATGACTAAAGTTTTTTTTTTTTTTTTTTTTTGGTCCAGTTGTGGGGCCTGAACTCTGGGCCTGGGCGCTGTCCCTCAGCTCTTCAGCTCAAGGCTAGCGCTCTACCACTTGAGCCACAGCACCACTTCCGGCTTTTTTCTTTTTGCTTATGTGGTGCTGAGGAATCGAACCCAGGGCCTCAGGCATGCAAGGCAAGCGCTCTACCACTGAGCCAACTTCCCAGCCCATGACTAAAGTTTTTTATGAGTATTTTGTTTCCTACATTAACTTCTCATGCAAAGAAACTTCACCATCTTTATAATTCAGAGAACTAGGATTTCCCCCCCTAGCACAATCACTAATAACATTTCCCAGAAGATTATAAAATCAAACAACACCTAATTCAGTTCAAGGCAGCAAAACCCAAACATTTCTGGTGGAAATGTAGGACAATGCAGGCCAATGCAGACCACCATCAGACAAGGTAGAGCTAATGCTTCATAAAAGAATGTCTGAAACAACCCACCTGACCCAAATCCATATATTAAGGAAATTTAGGTAGAAACTCAGTGCTGGCGACATCACCTGATTTATATGCAGGGAAATCAGACACTTACCGTGGCGTGTGAAATGGTCAGAATCCCATTCTTCACGGCACACTTCCTTCTCTGCCACACCTTTCGGATCCTAGGGAGCAAGCCAAACAACTAAATGTGGTGTCTGATTCAGTCTGGGAAATGCAATCTTATAGTATGATTCGAGATACTAATCACAAAAAAGGATGACTCCCCAAAATAAAAAAAACCCAACCCTCTTCAATAAACCACAGCAAAAAGAAAATTCTTGTTGCCTCTTATTATTCCAGATGAATGGCAGATCAGAGAGTAGGCCTGTAAAAAGCTGGTCAGCATAACACTGTTTTGCATAGTGAAAATGTGAAATAGGAACAACAGCAATCTAATGGCAGGAGAATACATACATGACACAGATTAAAGTCCACTCTGGGAAAGAGCCAGGCCTGTACCAATGGTAATGCTAATAATGAATTTTACCAATATCTAATCAGTTACAAGAAGGCTCTGTTAACTGACTACTACTGCTACTGCAATTTACAATAGATTTTAAAACACTGCTGGGTGCCAGTGGCTCACACCTGTAAACCTAGCTACTTAGAAGGCTGAGATCTGAGGATCTCTGTTTGAAGCCAGCCCTGATAGAAAATCCTGTAAGACTCTTATTTCCAATTAACCACCAAAAAACTTGAAGCAGAGGTGTGGTTCAAGTGATAAGAGTGCATCCTTGAGTAAAAAAGCTAAGAGAGTGCCCTGGCCTTGAGTTCAAGCCCCCCCCACCCAACCCCATTAAGATGCCTGCCAAGCAAGAGAAAGAGAGGGTGACAATGCCTTAGGAAACTGATTTTAGTGGCTTGTATACCTTCTTTTAGGTCTTTCAGAAACAAAACGATTCCTCAGAGTCGCTAGAAAAAGAACTACGTTTATTGTTATCAAAAAATAAATGGTGCCCAAACTCTTGACAAGTGATTGTGACAAATTTGATCCGAAGATGCTAAGGATAGAAAAAACCAGAAGGCCTTTTTTTTTGAAAGCCCCAGGTACAAGCAAGAGATTGTGAGTGCAGGGCAGATCTGCACACATACAGGCAGGTACAGCTGTACCATTTGGGACTACTGCCATCAGGTAGGTGTAAAGGAACAGGGAACACAGACTTCCTGGGCTAGGAGAAGGCAGCAGGCTTTCTGTTGCCATGGAAACAAATGACATCAAAGGAGACCAAGGAAGTTCTCCCAGGCCTTTAAAATAGTGTCTTGTGTTTCTTTTCCTTCTTAAATTCATCCTGTGAGAAAATGATCACAACTCAAATTTAAAACCAGCACTGAAAAATCTTCCTACATATGTAACTACTAGAAGCATAGTTTGTTCCAAATGTGCTTCACAGAGGGAGAATCTGACACCATCTGACCAGATGTAAACTCCACACTGCTCAAAATGCCAGTTTCCTCAGGAGGCAATTTGCAACTATTAATTGAGAATATGTCCTCAAATTACAGTTAAATTACTTTCTTTTGCAAGTGCTGATTAGGGACAAGTTTGATTAGATGTAATAGCTGCCAAACAAGTATACATATACATGGTTGAAGTAATCAGCTCTGTGCAAGTGGTTAGCATCTCATTTTGTCCTCTCAAAAGCCTGTCAGGTCAGGTATTTATTCTCTGTACACACTAAGCCAAAACCATGGCTTTCCTCTAATGACATATTTTACAGTATTCAACAACCAGCCTAATTTAGCTTATTTTACTTAAACATCATTTGTTAGTTTTTCTTACTTATGTATTAAGAAAACAAAATAACCATATGTGCTTTCACAGCTTATGAAGTAGAGGGAGAGTAACACAAAAGCACACATCTTTCTGCTAAGAGATAGCTAACAAGATGCTTTCAGATCCCTAGAGGAAGGTGGATAACAACACCTCCTGCACAGTCAAGAGCAGCAGCATCTCATTTTTGTAAACACTTTGAGGGGTTATTATTATTAGAAAGTGGGCTTGTACAAAGCCAGGAATAGTGTTACACCTATAATCCCAAATTTAAGGGAGGTGGAGGTAAGAGGATTGTAGTCTCAGGTTAGTTTGGGTAAAAGTATGGCTCTATATGAACAGCAACTAAAAAAAAAGTACAAAACGTTGGACATGGTTCCAGTGGTAGATAGAGCACTTGTACAGCAAGCATAAGAACTGACTTCAAATCCCAGTATAGTCAAAACAAGATAAACCAAAAGCTCCCAAAAAACTAACAACACAAAAAATGGCTTGTACTCCTGAGCAAGTATCAACTTTGATACTAGATCATTTTAGCTTTCAGTCATCTGCCACAGTCCCAATCCCAACAAAGCTATGTAACTTTAGGGCTCACTTCCTTATTTTTACCCTGACAACATAAAACTCATTTTCTGAGATTATTTTAAGAAAAATATGTGCAAAGCAATTGCGTCTTTCTGGCCTCTGAATAAATGCTTTTGAGGCACAAAGTATTATAGTTACTCCTGGCACTGGAGGCTCACACCTGTAATTCTAGCTACTCAGAAAGCTGAGATCTGAGGATCATGGTTCAAAGCCAGTGGTGGCAGGAAAGTCCATGAGACTCTTATCTCCAATAAACCATTCAGAAAACTGGAAGTGGCACTGTGACTCAAGTGGTAGAGAGCTAGCCTTGAGCTGAAGAGCTGAGGGACAGCACTTAGGCCCAGAGTTCAAGCCCTACAACCGAACCAACCCCCCCCCCCTCCCCCAGTATTATAGTTATAAAAATTTTGAAAACTGGTCTTCAGTCCTTAATAAGAAATAGTTAGCCAGGCACCAGTGGCTCATGCCTGCAATCCTAGTTACTCAGGAGGCTGAGATCTGAGGACCACGATTCAAAGCCAGCCTGGGCAGGAAAGTCTGAGACTCTTGTCTTCAATAAAGGACCAGAAAACCAGAAGTGGCACTATGGCTCAAGTGGTAGAGTGCTCGCCTTCAGCTTAAGAGCTGAGAGACAGTACCCAGGCCCAGAGTTCAAGCCCCATCACTGACCGCTCCCCTACTCCCCTTCCCCCCTCCCCCCACCCCTGGCAAAAAAAAAATAGTGCAACAATTTGGGTCAGAAATTACCCATGCAAATAATCCTTAGGAGAGACTCACAGAACAGTTATGGTTAGCAACAACTGGTCTGTTATACACTGGCATTTCAATCTTTTCTTCTTTTATAAAAGCCATCACAAATAACTCTGACCTATCAATACTGGACTGCCTCTTTTCTAAGACACATTCCCCCCCCCCCCCCCCCAGCCACCTCTTGCCAACAGACTGTAGAAAGGGTGAGAGTTAAGGCCACATCCCATTTACTTTTTACTTCTAGCATCCACAAGATATCTGAGACACTGGATTGTATATGCATAAAATGAGAGCACAAAGGAAGAACAGACTAAACAAAAGGAGTCAAGGGGCGAGTTTATGCTAATTTTGTCTAGCATATGCCAAAGGTGATCAGCAGCAGTGGTCCCTTGAAAATATTGAGGGATGACACAACTGGTATTATATCAGGAGACCAAGGTACAAATTGGGGATCTCATACCTTTGTCTATGTGATCTTGATGAAGCCAGCCAGGCATTGTGTAATATACCAAGGATGAGTTTTCTTCCTTTGCACTCAGTACCTGAGCATTCTGTTAACCCTGCCTTCATTACTCAGAATTTGACTGTTTTTACTACCTCTACCCTAGTTTCCCCAACCCCACCAGCAGTTCCCACTGGAGATAGGCAGCAGCCTCCTAACTGGTCTCTCTGCTTCTGCTCTTAGTCTAGAACCAGAGACAACCTTTGAAAATGTATCCAATCATACCACTATCTTGCTCCAGATCACCAGTAACTTCTCATCTTATTTGGGAGCATCCATTGACACTCTTACCCTCCCCCCCCAACTCGCTCTCCTCCTGCCTCCATGATTTCTCTCCCAGTCTTCTCAAACCTCTTATCTTGGAGCCTCCCCCACTCCCTCACCTCTGGGCCAGTCTGCTGGGGATGCTCAACTCCTAGGTGTCTATCATAATGGAAAGCATGTTCCTGGTAGCTCCTCCTCTCCCTCCCCTCGCATGACTGTACAAGTCATTCCCCATTTCCTGTCACCTCAGGAGTCTTCTGTGATTGCCAAAGTCACATCAAGTACCAGTTCCAGTCCTAATATTCACTTCCAGCATCTCTTCCTGGCTCTGTCCTTCTACAGCACTCATTTATCCTTATTCCATCCAATGACCATTCTTTTTTTGCTTCCTCTCTTGAATGTAAGTGCTATAATAATGAGACCTTTCTTTTGCTCACACTGTATTTCCAGTGCCTTGAAGAGTAAGTTTTAGACATAAGAGGATTTGCAAATACTTGTTGAATGCATATAAAGAGTGGTGGGTGGGGTGCATTTTTAAGATTAATAATTGCAATTTCAACAGATTTAAACAAAAAATATAAGCATTTTAAATGAGAACAATGTTGCATAGCTACAATCTGTCAGAAAAGCAAGGAGCTTTCTTTTTCTATGTGTTGGTTCTGGGGCCTAAACTCAGTCTGGGTGCTGTCCCTGAGCTTTTTCTACCAGTTGACCTACAGTTGTACTTCTGGCTGTTTTGGTACTTAATTGGAGATAAGAGTTTCATGGTCTTTCCTCCAGATTGGCTATGAACCACTATCTTCAGATCCCAGCCTACTGAGTAGCTAGGGGTGAGACACCTGTGCCTGGCTCAATGAACTTTCTTTTTAAAAAGATGACACTTGGTAGCAGAAACAAGCAGAGCTCTGCATATGTACTTACTGGGAAGTAGAATCATTTGTTTAAACAACAAAAAGAGACCAGTATAGCAGGGCCAAGAGAAGAAAGGTACAAGATGAGGCTCAACAGAAAGTGGAAGAAGGTACCATGTGCAAAGGAAAGCCACCAGGCATTTTCAGTATGGGAATGATACCATGTGCTTTGTATTTTTGACAAGATAACTGAGTACTATGTAGAAGTGAGCTACAGAGAAGAGGAGTGAGTGACAAGAGACCAACTAAGGAGGCTGAGCAGGAGAGATTACAGTGGAGCTCCTTGGAGCCAAAGCAGCGATAGCAGGAAGTGTATTACTTTTAGAATCAGAAAAAGAAGGGCCCCTGTCAGATTATCTATGCTATAAATGAGAGGGTTAGGGGATTTGGGATTCTAGATGGTATCCCAGGTAGAAAATGCTGCTATGAATAAATGCAGAGATGGGTTTTCTACTTGATGCTTTCCTAAATGAGCAGGTACTATGTCAGAAGTGTCATGCAGGGGCTGTAGAACAATTACTGCTTTTTTTTTTTTTTTTTTTTTAAGAAACAATAGGTAAAAATCTCAGACTTAGCTAAAGAAAACAGCACATAAAAACATTTTCTTCTTTAACATTCATATATTAGTTTATTGTGTTAAATTTCTACCTATACTATGGGAAAACCCATAGGTGTCCTTAAGGATCATCCAATGCAGGGCACTGATCAAAGGTTTCTCACATCTCCTGCGACTCAGCAAATAATTAGTCACTTCTCAGACAGGTTCTTCTCAATCTCAGATATTGGAAACCAAAACATTTTCTAATTGAGAGACTGGAAGAAGCTCCCAGTGGAGAGCGCCTAGTGGGTATGAGGACACATACAGGGATGCTGGGCTGGGCTATACATACCCATCACTTTTCTTTAGCAGGTATCCCTTCTTTTCACTGCCATATTCTTTGTTGCCCTGTAGCTGATGCATGCTGTACCCGCCTTGTCGGCTCTGGGAGTCCTAGAAAACAGAAACCATGGTTACAAAAAAGCAGGAGACAATTCTTGAATCCTCAGCTCTATTATGCCATTGAGCCTTACGGATCTTGAGTCCAAGGCAGAGCTGGAGCCCGCGGTCCAGGACTGCTCATTCTAGGTCAGAACCCAAGTCAGCTTTGAACTGAGCCCAATTACACACAAGGCACTGAGTGAATTCTGAGTCAAACTAGTTCACACTAGCAGTAGAGGCAAAGGAGAGCAATGGGAAGAGTGAAGCAGACCAGGTCCCTGGTCACATGGGATATAGAGTGCTCTTTCCCTAAGGCACACCTCCTTAATCTTTTGTAATTCTGCTAGTGGAAACAAATGAGAACCTCCTTTCAGAGTGAGGTATCAGCAACTGGTATAAAATTTTTCTTATGTAACCATCTATACACTGAGCATCCCTAAATCAAAACCTGAAATCTTTTGAATTCTGTTAGGATGTCCAAAAAGTTTTTGAAGCATTTCAAAAAATCAGATTTTTTTTTTTTTTTACAAAATAGGGTTGCTCAATTGCTAAAGCCTACATAAGTATCCAAAATCTATAAGAAAACCTCTTCAATCTAAAAACTTTTGGTTCTAAGCATTCAGATACAGCCCATTCAAACTGCAGAGGTCTACAAAATGCACCTATTAGCAAGTCTTAATTTAAAGTGATGACACCATGGCACAAGAAGTGTGTGAGGTAGTGACAGGACCAGACCAACAACACAGATGCAAACAAGCTTCATTTCATATCAGCACTCCACTGCTGCTTACTCATAGTTTCTTGCACAACTAGGAACAGCCATTATATTATACGAACGTACACCACACATGAACAGGGGTTGAACTGGAGCATGGGAACAGGAGTGTCTAGACACAGAGGTAGGACAATGCATTCTTACAACAAGCATTAACTTACTCTCCTAGACTTCGATCAGGAAGGGCAAAAGCAACAGAGAAAAAAGGCAGAACATTTGAAAACATCGTTAATTTTGTTGAAAAATTCATAATCTAAGCACTTACATAATGTATACAACAAACATTGTTATAAAGATATGCCAGAAAATGCATCATATCTTCAGAATCATGATAATCTTGGGTGATGGAACAGTAGGTATTTTTATGCCCAACAGGGTTTGTGTCAGGCCATACTGAGAACAGAAACTGAACTGAAAGGAAGAAGATGAGGTACACATTTTACAAAGATAAGATGGTTGACAAATGTGTGTGTACCAGGAATCGGTACCTGGGAGAAACTCAACATGAAGTACTTGGAAAAATCTACTAAGAGCCACAAATTGTAGGAGTCCTCTTGTTTTGTTTTGCTTATCCAACCAAAGAGAACTTAATAACTATATTCATTTATACCATAAAGAATGCTTCAAACATGAGGGTACTGAGGGAAGAAGCTAAATCACCCATATTATTTACTGATGGCTGTGTACAGCGTAACTTCAAAACCAAAATGGTCTCTTTGACATTCAGGATCCCTTTGGATCAAACTGTGTCCTCAGTGAGGCAAACTAATGTTAACAGTAGCTGAGGGAAAATTGTCAGGACAGTGCTACTCTACGTGTCATACAAGTTCTGTGTTCAAAACTATGTCCTAACCACATCCTAAAGGTCAGAACTGAGCACAGGACATAGCCGGGACTGTGAGGTGGATGCTAACTCTCACACTCTCTTCATGTCACTCTTCTGTTCACTTGTGTAGTTAACCGAGAACTAACCATACATTTTCCCAACAAAGTTGAGTCCTAATGATTTTCTTGTGTTACTGGGGACTGAATCCAGGGATTTTCTCATGCTAGGAAAGAGCTCTATTACTTGGGCTATACCTCTATATATCTTACCCTCTAGTCACTTCCTTAATCTGAGTAATTTTTCTCCGTTATAGGCTAGATTCCTTCCATTTAACTAGACAGCTTTAATTACATGGAGATGAGGGGTGGATCATGGATTGATATCTAGGTATCTAGCAAAGTTACTCTAATGTTTCCTTTTTTTTGTTAGTCATGGAGCTTGAACTCTGGGCTTGGGCACTGTCCCTGTTCTCTTCAGCTCAAGGCAAGCATTCTACCGCTTGAGCCACAGCGCTACTTCTGGTTTTCTACTGGTTTATTGGAAATAAGAGTCTCCCTGCCCAGGCTGGCTTTGAACTGTGATCTTCAGCTCTCAGCCTCCTGAGTAGCTAGGACTATAGGTGTGAGCCACCAGTGCCTGGCTCTAATGTTTACTTTTGAACAGGGCTCACAGCCCTGACCTGCACAGTAACTTAGGTTACTAAGTCCTCCCTGATGGGTAATTTCTTGCCTTTTACATAGCCTGACACTGAGGGACTGGCATAAATACCAGGGCAAGAGTAGCCCTGATCTCTGAGTGCTCAGAAACAACAGCTGGAAGCAAGTTTTCTTGAGGGAGGAATAAGTATGCCCATAATCCAAGGAAAGAAAAGTTAGGGCTGAAAACTGATTAGGAGATAGGGAACTTAAAGCATGGGATAAAGTAGGGATAGGGATAATAAATGTACTCCCTGAAATTTTCCTGCTTTAACTCAAAGAAGCTGCAGGAAAATCACAAATACTAACCATTAGGGACTTCCTCTATCTTCCAAGAACCAATCAATCAACCAAATCTAAAATTTCCTAGGACACAATTCTTTAAAACTACTTTTTTTTTTTTAAAGTAAGGATCCAGATGACTAGTAAAAACCATTCTATGACCCTTAGCCTAAATATATTTCTAACATTTATTAATAGTGTAAATGAATCTGCAGAAAAAGTATTTAGTCTAAATGGGTTTTCTGTATTTCAGACAAATATGCTTTTACAGGCAAAACAATAGCTGAGTTGTAGGCTTTGACATCAGTAAAATGACCCAAAAGGGAGAAACGCATTTCAGAATTCAACAACAATGATTAACTATTAATGAGTATCATGGCTTAATAAGGTCACATTAATTAGTACTTGTATACTTTGAGAATAAGAGCCATCATTAAGCTTGCTTAACAGATGGTTAAAATTGAATGAAAAGAGGACTGCATTTTTTGAGAAAGTAGGTATTGTGTAATTCTCAACAATAATCATAATTTAAACCACAATTGAAGAGATGAAATAGGTCCTAAATTCTTTGACAGCATAATCAAAATCAATCAGTGGTCCAGGAAAGAGAAATGCACACAATAAACTCATTCAGGCAAAAATATGTATCATTATAAATACACAAAGAACTTAAAAGCTTGAGGAAATTTCATAATGGGAGAGATGAAATGTAAACTATAGCATGAAACTACCCTATTCATTTTCAATTCCATCTCCTATAGTCTATTTGCAGTACAGACATAACACTTTTGTTTGAAACCATATTAACATACAAAAAGCATTATTAAGGAATAAAATGGTACATTTCTTTAAAGTGCAAGCAATTACACATTCACTGGTTTAATGGGGTTATAAATGTTTCTAGCACCCCGCTTAAAACCTAATCTCACTAAAGGGGTTACAAATATTTACGGTGCAGAAGGACAGGTAAAGGATTATTAAACATGGGAATAGTGTCTGGGTACCAGGCAATGTGCTGCATGCTGCAAAGGAAAGTGAGGGACAGTACACACAAGCCATCAACCCTTCACGCCACACTGATGGACCATTCAGAATTCAACAAGGAGGGGAATAGGGTCAGAACCCAAACAACCTGGAATTTGCTGGAATTATTTTGTGTACCCTAAATAGAATTTATAGATATCACCATTAGGAATAGAATAATTACAACCCTAAAAATAGCTGTGTAATAAATAGTTTTTGGGAGGTCAGGCTAATACAAAAGGCTAAGATGGTAATTTTATACAACATTTGCCATGACAATAAAAAATCTAATTTTAACAAGAGAAAAAGTGAGCCTTCAAAAAAATCTGGGCTCTTATTTACAACCAAAGCTAAGCTGTTCCTCAGCTTTTTTTACTCAAGACTGGCTGGCACTCTACCACTCTGAGTAACAATTCTACCTCTGGATTTCTGATGGTAAACTGGAGATAAAAGTCTCGCAGAATTTCCTGTCCAGGCTGTCTTAGTATCTCAATACTCAGATCTCAGCCTACTGAATAGCTGGGATTACAGACATGAACCACCAGCCTCGGGCTACAAATAAGTAATATAGCCATGTTAGAACCTGGAGGTTTAATTAGGCTAAATTATACCAAGTGCTTTTAACTTCTTAGGTAACCTTTTAGGTAACACTCTTTTCAAACAGATTATGACAAGAACTCTATGATGGACAGTGCCTTCACATTTAAGTCATTAAAAATTGTTAACTTCTAAAGACATTTTCCAATAAGGGATGGTACACAGAATGAGAAATGATAGCCTTGTTGTAAAAGATAATTTTTGTAGCAAAATATCCTTAACATTGTGCTAACTCATTTGTTAATTTGAAATGGAGCTAAAATAAATCAAATCAAATACATTTCATTATGTATATTCTCCTTTGGTTTATATGAAACTTTGCTCTTTTAGTTAGCCTGAACAGAATATATCAATCACTATACAAAAAAAAACATGGACTTTTCTTTCTCAGAAAGTATCTATTTATATAGAAATGAGGTAACCCCGTGTGACAAAACAAGGGTAGGAAGCCTTCAAGTGCACACCAGTAAGTAAATCTACCCCTTTTCCTCTCTACTTAGGTATGTTTATTGCTCTGGGATTTGTATGTCTTCAATAGACTCAGGAATACAGCATGTTTGTGTTTCAGAGTGATACTTAAAATGTTTTCTAACACAGACTGAGGCTTCCAAACCTACATGTAGCCATGGCCTGGACCTGCCTGAGTATAAATATGATGCCTCAACACACAGATCTTCCTGGATACCATGCCTATACCAAAGGTAAGCAGGTACATAGTATTAGAAGGCTACAGATTTTTCTCACTGGACCAAATCCTAAAGCCTACATAACCTGTACAAAGAGAAACAGAAGAATATAGAACTTTAGGTTCTTAGTGAAAAACAACTTCCAGGTTGCTGTAAAGGCCAGTTCTGCTGATAAAGGATTTTTTTGTTGTTGTTGTTCCTGATTGTGGTGAAGACTGATTTTTCTTTGTTTAGAATCATGAGCACCTTACAGAAATTTTAAGAATTAAAAGGAAGTATACCACTGATGTGACATAGCACAAGGAACTCACAAGATAAAGGATTACATTTATGTACAACACCCAAATTTAATCCATAATAATTTTATAACATAAACAGGCACATGTGACTTTCTTCCATGTAACAAATGGTGATTACTACCAAATTTACCCTTATTAGGAAATCCATGCCCCTTAATGCAACAGCTACTCTTCCATAATAAAGTCTGAGTTTCTACCTAAGAAATCCATTTCTATTCCTCTACCCTTCCTGCTCTCACCTGTTTGAAGCCCCTGATGATAGCAGGCAGTTTTCCACCTGAGTGGTTTAGGACTCCTCGCTGCAGCCACCATGTCTAAGAGCATCCATATCAACTCAGACATGACTGTTGACTCAGCTGGTTCACTCTACTACACAATGAGTTCCTCAATGGAAAGGACTTAAGCTTACTATCTACACTAGTGCCTGGTACATAAAAAGTTAGTGTTTGAGCAAATAACATTTATAATTAAGAACCTATATTACATCCTCTTAACACCTACTATATACTGTAAACCCTGTTTCAAATCTTCAAGTACCAAGGACCATCTCAAGTCAATTTTCCTAATTCTGAGGCAAAACTCTGTAAGTAGTATATATGTATACATATGTATACATGTGTGTGTTTATGTGTAAAATGTATATATAGAATGAGAGCTAAAGGCTGTTTCTACCCTGGGCAGCACACTTCTCCATTCTACTTCATCTGGTAGAACCACCCCACAGGAAGCTATCAATGTGCCTGTTTTACAAATCAGGAAACACAGAATATTACAAGTAGCCTCACTTACACTGTTAGCCCTGCTGGGAACATATAAACCACCTACTTCTTTCTGATCAAGTTGAAGAGAAGATTTTATTAAGTCTCGGAGTGCAGTTAGTTGTTTCTTTTCTTCATCTTGGGTCTGTTTGATCTATAAAAGAAGAAATTACTTCTAGTACTTATCATTTATGCTTTTAGGAACGCAGTTTAATTTATCCAAATATACCATTCATCAAACAAGTCAATTACATGGCTGATTTTCCTTTTAAAAGTCTTCATACTCTCTGTCTAGTGTTACCCTAAGAACATACCAGTGAGTTTTGAAGTTGGTTAATAGTGCACCGTGCTTTCTTATTAAAGAACACCCATAAGGCCAGAAAATGAACTCTAAATTGCTATTTTAAGCAAGGTTAAGAAGTATATTAAGATCATGTATTTCTGGCTTTTCAAAGAATGGGAGCAGGAATACCTTGTGAGCACCAGAAAAAGATCATAGAAACACCTAAAAATCCTATGGGCCAATACATATACATAAAAGTTTATAATGCACTACATGAGGAAAGATATTACTACTCACTTCAGGTTGAACATTCCTTCCCTGAGATGCTTGGACCAGAAGCATTTGCATTTTTTGGAGTTTAGATTATTGGTATATATACAATGGGTAATCTTGAGGATGGGACTGAAATCTAAACATGACATTTATTTATATTTCATAAATACCTTATTCACATGGGTTGAATGTGATTTTATACCACATTTTTACACAACTGCATTCTGAGTACAATCTCAGGTCAAGCATAGAAATTTTTATTTGTGGTGTCATAGCATAAGTATTCAAACTCATATTTTAGATTTTGGATATTTGAATCAAAAATATTCCACCTATATGATGTATTCTTTGCAAGTCTAAACACTGTATCTGAAGGTATTTCCTTATATACATTGGACATTCTTTTAGTGCTCCTTTATGAATGATTGACAAATGATAAATAAAAATATGGGCAGCAAAACCTAGATATTAAAAAGAGAATACAAAGCAAGCTGAAGAAATCCATAAACCTGCCTATTCAGAGACAGTTACTAATTTTTATCCTTCCATGATCAAGTATTCTGCAATTACAATTGCTGACCAAAAGGGTACTGAGGTGTGTAGCTGCTGCCTAAACATAGAACAATCTAGAACTCGTGGTTTACATTCCCTCTCTAGTCACTGAAAGTCTGGAAAACCTGAACATGAATGGCCTCCCTGAGTTAAACTGAAAGCTTGTCTGCCCTACATTTATACTGACTCATCACTAAACCTTTTCTACTTCTACTTCTAACAGCCTTTTTTTTTGGTGCTGGTCCTGGTGCTTGATCTCAGGGCCTGAGCTTTTTCACTAAAGGCTGATACTCTACCACTCTGAATCATAGCTCCACTTCTGACTTTTAGTGGTTAGTTGGAGATAAGAGTCTCATGGACTTTCCTGCCAAGGATGGCTCTGAACCTCAATCCTCAGATTTCAATCTACTAGGTAGCTAAGATTTCAGGTGTGAGCCACCAGCACCCAGTGTAACAGCCTTCTAATACAGATTTCTATAATACTGATATTTTGTACAAACTGAAATGCACATACCACATAGATACTTACATTATATAAATCAGCAGCCAGCTTTTCAATGTACTGTTTCAATTTATCAGCCGTTTTCAAGCCATCTTGAAAGAAACTACAATGGAAAGCAATAGTGTTTTACTAGCAATTAAAAAACAAAGGAATTATGATTAGGTGTACAATCTGAAAATACACACACACACACACACACACACACACACACACTCTCTCCCCATTATCTTCACAAAATAACCGTAAAACTACTTTCAGCATTTTATAGTGAGGTACAACAAACGATTTATAAAAGCCTACATTTGGCATTTGATAGATCTCTCAATCACTACCAGTTACAGCTGCATTCCTAACAGTGATTACCCATCCACCCATAGCATAATTCTTCCTGATTGGGCCACATTTGCATTAAAGAGAGATACAATGGCCACTGGTTTACATGGAGCCAAAGTGGACATCATACGAGATGTGACTAGACTTAAGTACAGGCAGGTGGGAGGCCAGTGTTTTTTCCAGTTCCCCAGAGAACAATGAGTTCCTATACATACTCATAACATAGGGTTTCAAAAACAGTGTACCAATGGACTGGGAAAGCTGTGTCCTCATATTTATTTCCCCTAAATAATAACAAGAGTTAACCTTTGTGGAACATTTATCATATGCCCAGCACTGAACTACATACTTTTCACAAGTTATTTGCTTGACTCTCATGAGTTAAGCATTTCAGTGTCATGTTGGTTTTTCAGAAGGTACATTAACTTGCTCGGTCCCCACAGAGATGGGATTCAGGCTCAGGTCTGCCTGATTCTGAAACCATACCACAACCACCAAGCAAAGAGAATCCCTGTCTTGGACTGAACCCTCCGTTCAGGAGCCCCATCTGTGAATCAGCACAGAGTAAAACAAGATAAGCAGGACACTGGTGTTCAGAATTCCCACTGCCCTTCTGGACGTTTCTCTAACCATGTCCTTGTAGCACGTACCTATCTCATTATTGCCCCACAGTTAACAGGACCATCTCATTTTCACATCACATGGGTAAATAGCTACAAGTAAAATTGTATAAAATTTTTTAGGGTCCATACTTTTAGCTTAATATACACATTTACTATCAGCCATGCATCCCATCAGATTTGGCCTTTGGGGTGATCACTGAATTTCTACAAGCACTTTTTTTTGGTATGTGTGTATGCTGCTCCTAGGGCTTGAACTCAAGAGCCTGGGCACTGTCCCTAAGTTTTTTTTTTTTTTTGGTCTGGTTGTGGGGCCTGAACTCTGGGCCTGGGCGCTGTCCCTCAGCTCTTCAGCTCAAGGCTAGCTCTCTACCACTTGAGCCACAGCGCCACTTCCGGCTTTTTTTCTTTTTGCTTATGTGGTGCTGAGGAATCGAACCCAGGGCCTCAGGCATGCAAGGCAAGTGCTCTACCACTGAGCCACCTCCCCAGCCCCTAAGCTTTTTTTGTTGTTGTTGTTAGTCATGGGGCTTTAACTCTGGGCCTGGGCGCCATCCCTCAGTTCTTCAGCTCAAGGTAAGTGCTCTACCACTTGAGCCACAACATAACCTCCAGTTTTCTGGTGGTTCACTGGAGATAAAGAGTCTTGTGAACTTTCCTGCCCACGATGGCTTTGAACTGTGATCCTCAGATCTCAGCCTCCTGAATAGCTAGGATTACAGGCATGAGCCACCAGTGCCTGGCTTGTCCTGGAGGTTTTGTGCTTAATAATGCTAGCACTCTAACTTGAGCCATAACTCTACTTCTGACTTTTCTGGTACTTAATTAAAGAGCCTCACATGGCCTTTCCTGCCCAGGATGACTTTGAACCACAATCCTCCAACCTCAGCCTCCTGAGTAGCTAGGATGGCAGGTGTGAACCACCAGCACCCGGCACATATTTTTTAAGGTTAATGTCTTCGGTGGAAAACCCTTTCGAAAATGAGAGGAAACACTAGTTTAGACAGTCATCCATCAATAGGAGTGGGAGCATAGAACTTTTTGGTTATTTAATTGGAAAACACAATTAAATTCTCATTTTTTAACATTTAGGTGTTTATCACTGCCTTCAGGTATGCAAGTTAAATTCATCTATATAGAAGTCATAATATTCAATGTACAAATGTGAAAATGGAACCAGGTCACTTAAGGGGATGGGTGGGATTGGGAGAGATGGGGGAGGATGATGATGGAGGAGGCTAATTTATGGAGATGCATTGCATTTATAAACTGACATGCTGAATGGAAACATATTTGAACAACTACTTAAAGATAATAAAAACGAAGTAAAATAAATTCCCTGTATAGAATTAAAGAGCTTTTATGTGTTTTAGCCCGCATACTTTTCTAGTTTTATCTATTACATTTTCCCTTAAAAACTTCCCAGCTCTGTGTAAGAAGCAGGAGCAGGAATAAAAGATGAGCTGCAGAGAAAACAAAGTGACCATGATGGTCATTAGTAATGAATTATTAATGCCACCAAAAGCAAACGTCAGCATTATTACAGGCTACTGAGTCCCTCTGGAAATTTGTTCTCTACTTTTGATTTTCTTTCCCTAAGAGGGTCACAGTTCCAGCTGTGCCCAGGTGGCATAGAGCCACCACTTGCCACAAAATCTCATGGCTGGCAGCAGTTTAAGTCCCTTCTTTCCTTCTCTATTGGCTATTATTCAGAGGAAATACAGGGACTTAAGAGTCAAAAGCACATCCTAGTTTATCCCAATTTCATGAGAATAGGAATCTGACCTTCAAGACCTATGGGCCTCTTCAATTGGCTGTTCATTTGTGTCCTTAAGAGCAAGCCAGTAAAAATTTTAAAAAAACGTATTACTGCACCCCAACACAATAGGTAATTACCATTAGTTTACACAGGAAGTGCAGACAGTCACATGTACTTGGATAAGTTCTTGTGAGCACTGGAGATAATGTACTTAACATGCTAGGCTCAGAGAGGAAGTTCAATACATGATGGTTCCAGACCAATAAAATAAGTCTCAAGGACTCTCTGACCTTCAGGTCCTAAATAAACAGCTTGGAAGGCACATTACTTTATGACAGTAGGGTAGCAGGAAAATATAAGTTGCACAACTGTAGAGTAGAGGGACCTCACATTTAGCCTGGAAAACACCTACTGCAGCCAAGTGCAAGCTCAGGAGAATCTAACTACATCCACCCATATCAGGAAACATCCTCCTCAGAATAAAGCTAGGCTTTCACCACTGTACCCTTTCATTTCCTTCTCAAGTCACTGGGTTCCAACACTGACGGGGAAGGAAAACAAAGCAAGATGAGTGTTCCCTTGATATCTCTTTCTTAACTATTTTCTGCCTGACTTGATACTGTTTGGAGACAGGATAAAAAGTTCAGATAGATGAATGCTATTTCCAAAAAGAAGTTTGAACATGTTGAAGGATCACAGAGATGATTTTCCAAATTGTTAATGAGGAAGTGTATGTTGGGAGGATCCTCTGGCCTGAGGTTAGTACCTACAGAAGTTAGGGAGACATCATTCATCAACAAGCTGAGTGAGGAGCTCTGCAGTCTGTACTTTCATAGAAAGGTAGGCAGAGGCTTTCCCGGAAAAAATTTGAAATCTTATCTGAAAAACAAACTAAAAGCAAATGACTGGGAGCATGGCATAAGTGATGGAACACTTCCATAGCAGATACAAAGCCCTGAGTTCAAACCTCCCATTCATAAAAAAAAAAAAAAAAAAATCCCAAACCAACCATCCAAGTAAACAACTCCTATGCCACAAAACTTTTTTTTGCAGTGAATAATTCCTGAAAGCCTATTTTTTCCAGCTTCAGGCTGAGTCAGGAATACCATTTCCTGCATTCTGAGTAACAGTGTCTTTTAAAATTTCTCCTAGGGCCAGGCGCTGGTGGCTCACGCCTGTAATCCTAGCTACTCAGGAGGCTGAGATCTGAGGATTGCGGTTCAAAGCCAGCCCGGGCAGGAGAAACCGTGAGACTCCTATCTCCAATAAACTACCAGAAAACCAGAAGTGGCGCTGTAGCTCAAGTGGTAGAGCGCTCGCCTTGAGCTGAAGAGCTGAGGGACAGCGCCCAGGCCGAGTTCAAGCCCCACAACCGACCAAAAAAAAAAATAAATAAAATAAAATTTCTCCTAGATATCTCCTCAGTATATATACTGCTGAGGTTCAACCAACTTGAATCCACACTAATGCTTAACTGTAAATACAGTGTAACAATTCAAGTCAAAGTGATAAAGAATGGTATATGGATCTATAGTTGGAGATTTTTAGAAATGTATTTATTCCCTTTACCTCTGCCCTAACCGCCGTAAGTCTGCTTTCTGGCTGTGTGAATTTGCCCTTTCTACACATATATGAACCATAAATATGGTTTTCTATATCTCATTTTATTCACTTGGCATGTTTCAAACATTCCCTTATGTTGTAGTATGTAGACCAGCACTTCATTTCTTACATAGCTGAGTAATATTTCACTGTATCAGTTGGTGGATGTTTCCTTGTTTGGGCAATTGCAAATAATGGATCAGGAAGTAACTATGTATAAATTCTGATTGAACAACTCTTTTCAGTTTTCTTGGACACAAATTTGGGAGAACTGATAGGCCATAAGAACTCTTATGTTTAACCATTTAAGGAGCTGCCAAACTCTTTTGGAGAGCAGAGCTTGCATCATTTTATATTCCTATTATTACTGAATGCAAAGGTTCCAATTTCTTCATATTCTCCTCAACTTACTTTCTATTTAGGTTTGCTATTTTCTTTTTTAAAAATTTAATATTGCCAAGGTGATGTACAGTTACAGTTAGTTACATACATAAGGTAATGAGTACATTTCTTGTCGAACATTGATTACACCCAGCCTAGTGGATGTGACCCAATATCTCATTGTGATTGTGATCTACCTTTTCCTAAGGAATTAGTGGTGAAATACCTTTTCATTAGTTTCTTGACTTTTTTATCTCTTTTAAAGAGATGGGACTCAAACTACATCCATTTTAAAAACTGAGTTATGTCCATTTTTAAAACTATTGAGTTCGTATATATTCTATACGTTGGACTTGTCAAATATACAATTTGTAAATGTTTATCCAATTTTGTGGATTATCCTATCACTTTGACAGCATTTTTTCATAAGCAAAAGTTTTAAATTTTGAAGCCAATGGGGGAGGGGCGCTCCCTTGGTTTCCTGTCTTTATCTGGTTGACACATTATTTATTGAGTAATTACTAAATGGGCAAATGTAACTTTGGGGAAGTTAGTGATCCTTTTGGAGTGACAATTTTCTGATTGTTGTGAATATAAATGAGAAAACACAAAAAAGGAACTTTGGCAGGGCCTGGGTTCCCTGGCCTATAAAACAAACTCACTGTACCTGTTGTTTTCACTATGATCTGTGAAATGAAGGGTAATAAAGTCAATTTGTCAATGCTCTTCATTGCAGATCACACAGATAATTTAGATGTTAAGGGTTAAGGGGAAGATAGCATCTTTGTTTTGGAAGTAGCTCATTGCTGACAATATTCAGGAATGAGAGTAAAGAGTAATTAATGTGGATAAGCTGGTACACAGATTAAAAAAAAAAAAGCCAAGAACACTTTTCTGCCCTTCTGTTTTTTTACTGAGTAGCAGCACCTACCCTGAGCAGCAGCACCTACCCTGAGCATACAAATCTGCGGGATATTACCACCACAAACTCACTGCTGAGTATCAGCTGACTATGTAGTGAAAATCATTTGTGAACTGGATTAAGTACCCAGAAAAAGAAATCCTTTAAACACAAATCTAAGAATAGAATGCTTTACGAGTCCACAGAATGTCTACTGAGGGTTTGCAGAGACTGCAGTAAGAAACAAAATATGTCAAACACAATATCCCTAGCATCTTGCTGTGATAAGAGTTCCTGGATCTAACCACAAGGCATCATATAGTGAGTTCCATTATAACCAGTTCTGCCCCTAGATGAATAACAATCTCAAGAAATTTGTACTGTGTTGGGTTTCCTTCTTCAGATCTCTATGGAGTAGGTAGAGATTCTTCCTCCAGATTACAATAGTCCAAGTCCCTCCCTCCTTCTCCTCTTCTTCCTCAGATTTGCTGCCAGAAATCTCTCCTTCTCTTGGTACCCATGGTTCCAACCATTGTTTATCCCTTTATGATTACTGATGAGTCTGATGTATATCCTGTACCAGACAATTAATTCCAGACAGGAGAAGACTTGCTTGATGTTACCTTAGGACCTAGGACCTGGCCTTTGATAGAAAGAAGGTTAACAAGTACTGTAGCAAAGAATAAAAGAATAAAGAGAGGAGGTCTTAGCTGTGGAAGTTAGTACCATACGTCCACTTTTACTAGCAAAAGTTGTTATGTGTGTAGTTTATAAAGCACCTTGCATTTTGGAAATTTCATGGTTTTGTAATCAGTCCCTCAGATTGAAAAGTTCTTATGCCCTGAGAAAATTTGAGAGAAAGAGATTTCTAAATTCAGGTAAAATAAGATTAGCTGAAGCAGAGTTCAAGACCAACCCAGGCAAAGCTAGGGAGACTATCTCAGAAACAAAACACAAAGCCAAAGAGTTGTGCTTAATTAATCCCTAGTACACTTAAAGTTTAAAATAAAAAAAAAAAGGAAGAAGGGCCAGGTGCTGGTGGCTCATGCCTATAATCCTAGCTACTCAGGAGGCTGAGATCTGAGGACTGCGGTTCAAAGCCAGCCTGGGCAGGAAACTCCATGAGACCCTTATCTCCAATGAACCACTAGAAAACCAGAAGTGGCGCTGTGGCTCAGTAGAGTGCTTGCTTTGAGCTGAAGAGTGCCCAGGCCCAGAGTTCAAGCCCCACAGCCAACAACAACAACAACAACAACAAAAAAAAAAAAAAAAAAAAAAAAAGAAGGAAAAGGAGGAAAGAAAGAGGGAGGGGGAGGGGAGGAAAGTCAGTTAAGTAGAGGATGGAAGGATGAGGGACAGGTCTCTTTAGTGGCTCATTCATCTCTGCGCATGATTTTCAAAGCTGTCAAGGTGATCATTTAGAAAGAAGATATTTTCTTTTTTTTTTTAATTTTATTTTATTTTATTTGAGAACATACTGTACAGAGGGGCTACAATTACATGGGCAGGATAATGCATACATTTCTTACCAAGCATTGCAGCCTCCTCCTTTGTTTACCCTTCACCTCCCTTCCCAGCCTCCCCCCTCCCCCCACCCAATTATACCCCCCTCCCCCCCCACACCGACATTGTAAAAGAAGATACTTTTTCTGAGTAATCATACAGTTGTCCTATTTTGAGCTACTAATTTATACATAAACATTGCAGACAGAAGACAGCATTTCCTTATTCATTTATCTGTGTAATGTCATAGCCAAAAGAAGAAAAAAATATGCAGAGAAAAAGAAAACCAGTGAAAGTGAAGGAGTCTAATATTAATGACTGCAATAATCTACTTACTTGCACTGTGCGTGATAATACTTTATAAGATTCTGCAGCAGGTCCACACCCTTTTTGGTCTTGATTTCATTAACTTTAATGAGATACTGTGAAAATAAAGCAGAATTTTAGGTTGGGAATTCCAGACAGGCCTCTTGAGTCAGAATTCAGATGGCATAACATATTCCGAAACCTGTGCAAGTCAGCGAGCCTCAGTGGTTATTAGACAAGGTGAGCTTAACTTAGAGAAGCTGATGTGGCAGTCACGGGGTACACAGCAAATAGGTGAGAGTGTTAGCACTTGATAAGTTCTTACAGTCAGCTCATTAGACAAGCAGAAATGAAACAGTAAAAGAACAGCTGGTTTTTTCCCCATGGTGAAGTGGATCTCAAACTTATAGTTCATGTAAAAGATAACTGCTGTTTGTAGAAAACAAGAACAACAACATTCTCTTAAAAAACTGTACCACAAGCAGCTGAAAATTTTATACCAAGGATGTAAATCAGAAAGAATTTTTGTAACCCCAAAATGAGAATTAAAAATAACATAGATAGCTAATTAAATAGCATTGGAGATGGTTTTCATCAATTGTCAAGATTTTCTAAGGACATGTTTCTTACACACTTGTTTTATTATATGTAAAAGATTAGGAGCAAACAAGTTGAAGGAGCCAAAGGTTGATGAGGAAAAAAAAGTTAGGATCAAAAAATTTAAAATGAAGCAAAATCCCCATTTTCGTATTTCCTGAAAACTGCAACAGCACCTCCATTATTCAAAAGCAGACTAGAACCAGTGAAGGTAGGTCCCTCTCTAGGGGGAGGAGTGCTAGTGTTCTGTGGGAACTCAGTTTGAGAACCACGGCTGTAGGTTTATAGCAGCATGCATTCTTTCACAATCTTAGACTTCCTTATGGATTACTTTAAGCTCTCATTCCAACTAAACCCATGATTAAAAAAACACATGCTCTAAACTTGTAATAGTCATCAGTGTTACCACTCCTGAAAATTTTCCCCACAACTCAATCACTCTCAAGCAACATTAAGGTTCTCACCAAAGAATCCTGCTTTGGCTTAAAGAGCCCCTTAGGACGAAGGCTCAAAATATGAGACAACAGTGCAATGGTGGATCCCAAAAAGCTTGGAGAAAAATGGAGATTAGAATCCTTAGGAAACAGTCCCCCCCTCTAATAAACAAAGCCTGACTTCTAGCATAGCGCCTGCTGACCAGCAGGGAAAGACTACAATCATTAAATCACAGGCTCATGATGAACAGTTCCATCTTACTTCACACATCTGAAGCTGAAAGAGGCGTCTTTCCTTCTCCATTTCTTCTGCAATCTCGGCTCCTGTTATCTCTGTGCGGATCATCCCATGCTGCTTTGCATGCTCTCTTTTCTCCTTCTCAATTTTTGTACTGTAATAAGCAGATATCTTTTATGTTGTAGTTATTATTATTTTTGAACAAAAATCACTTGCTCTTGTCCAACACCAAGAGTGAACCTAAAGCATACTCTGGGCTATATGATGTATGGGGTGGAGAATGTAAGACAACATTCTGTATCATCTACTCAAGAAGAACATCTTCTGACTAGGAAACATAGTTCAGAAAGTGCTATGAAAGTGGCTCTCTGAAAAAAAATAAGTGGCTGTGTGGTTCAAAGTGGAATAACACTAGCCTTGAGCAAAAACTCAGAAACAGAGTCCAGGCCCTGAGTTCAAGTCCCACAACTGACAAAAAAAAGAATAAAAAGAAAAAAAGGAGTAAAGTACTCACCTATTATGCACAAAGTCCTGAGTTCAATTCTAGTAATAAAAGAAAATCTTCGAAAACAAATCATTATCTTTCTTAATTACTAGAGTTAAGAGGCAAGAATTCTTTTTTTTTTTTGGGTCCGGTTGTGGGGCCTGAACTCTGGGCCTGGGCACTGTCCCTCAGCTCTTCAACTCAAGGCTAGCACTCTACCATTTGAGCCACAGCGCCACTTCTGGCTTTTTTCTTTTTGCTTATGTGATGCTGAGGAATCAAACCCAGGGCCTCATGCATGCAAGACAAGCGCTCTACCACTGAGCCACCTTCCCAGCCCAAGAGGCAAGAATTCTTAAGTTGACAGAATCAATTATTAGTAGCAAATCTAGCAAACACACTGTGGATTTTCATGTATATTTTAACTTTGATCTTACACATGACAGATCCATAAATATTCTCATTCTGATTAGCATGAAGACATTTCTTGGGTAAAGTACTTCATGACGAAAAAGAAGTATAAAATTGGAGATATGAGGCTTTTCTGATTATTGGTAGATGGTAAAACTTAAGAATTATTTCAAGACAAAGTCTATAATAGGTCTTTATGGGTATGCATGAAAATTAAAGGTAATTTCTAATAGCTTCTAAACGGGTTATTTTCACATGCCAACAACCACCATATTTTAATCAACATAGCCACTTATCCAAGGAGTATACAAAATTAAGACTTGGAGAAAACCCAATATCTAATATGGAATCCTATGAAAATGTTTTCCTGTGGGGTGAGGGGGTCATGGGGGAACCAGAGAAAAAGAAGGCATGCTCACATTAAACTGACATTACCTACGGTAGAATGTGGCTATGGTAGATTGTATTCTGGTAACTGTATCTATGATCAGCCCTCTATCCAAAATTCCATTTAATTTGAAAATGGACTTCAAAAACACTCTACTTTCTGATTATAACTGCAGGACTGACTTAGCTTTAGCCTTCAAGTCTCCTTCCTTTTTTCCTTTCTTCCCTTCCTTCCTTTCTTCCTTTGTCTTTCTTCTTTCTTTCCTTTCTCTTCCTTCCTCTTTTCTCCTCCCTCTCTTCCTCCCTCCCTCTCTTCTTTCCTCCCTCTCCCTCTCTCTCCTTCTCCCTCTCTCCCTTCCCCACCCCCCCTGCCAGTCATAGCACTGTCCCAGAGCTTTTCCGCTAAGGTTAGTAGTATTCTACTACTAGAGCCACAACTCTACCTCTGGCTTTTTGGAGGTTAACTTGAGATAAGAATCTCACAGACTTTCTTGCCTGGGTTGGCTTCAAACTGTTATCTTCAGATCTCAGTCTCCTGAGTAGCCAGGATTACAGGCATAAGCCACTGGCACCCAGTAGCCTTCAAGTCTTTAAGCTGCAGTGGTAATAGTATGGGGAGTCAAGCAATAGAGAAAAAGCCAGTAACTTCGCCTATATAAAAACAACTAACTCATCAACCAGTGGAAAATCTACTGCAAACCTGGTTGGGATTCATTTTAATTTACCAGTGCTATAATCAAGCCCTTTGATCTTGCCTGGTAGTCAAATAGGTGTGATGGCAGGGATTTTAGTAGAACAAGAATAAATCTCAGATACCTCTGACTGACCTGGCTGGAAAGAGAACTGGAAAGTTTGAAAAGAACTTCAGGGGTAGGAGTGACTTAACAATGATGCCCTGCCAGTCTCCTGGCTCACCATGGGCATGGTAACACCAATCTTATCTGTTTTGCCTCTACAGATTCCATTAACATCATAGTCAAGGCATAAGCCTCTCAAATGCAAGACGAATCGATAACAAAAAGGGTGAGAAATTTCAATGAACAGTTGGAAGATTAAAGATGAAGAGAGTGTGCGTACTTATGAGCTTCCAGAACGCCATCATCTAGGAAGGGAACAAGGGCACTTAAGAACCCTGAGATCTCAGACTGACATTTAGAATACATCTAATGAGAAAGTTGTGTTGGTAACTTAAAACTTAAAACCCAAAAGAAGACATATTTTCTTGACAATTCCTGCTGACATACATAAGCCTCTAAGAATCCTTTGGGAGGCCTTCTCTGAAATATGAATGTGCTTGATGTCTACTAGCTTTAGGAATTTCCAAAGCTCCTTAGCCTCTCTAGGCTTCAGTTTCCTGATGTATAATAGAGATGAAAGCTGTATATTCATAGGCTGCTGTGAGGGGTTCACACATGCAAAAGACATTGAAGTGCAGGTCTTGGCAGAAGAATGGTGCGAACGTTTGCTATCACTTTTATTATTTCTCAATTGTTACACTATATAGAAATGCAAATGATCGACAGTTGCATGCTAGTTATGATGAAAAAAGAGCTCTAGTAGTCCTGAGCTATAGTTTTATAGTTAATACTAGCAACCAAAATGCCAAAATAATCAATAATAAAAGTGTCTGTCATGCCAGACAACTAGCACAGGAAACTTACAACCACTTCATGTATGGGTATGTATGTATACAGGTCCTGGGGGCTTGAACTCAGGGTCTAGAGGCTATCCCTGAGCTTTTCTGCTCAAGGCTAGCACTCTATTACGTGAGCCATAGCTCTATTTCCAGTTTTTTGGTGGTTAATTGGAGATAAGAGTCTCCTGGACTTTCCTGTCAGAGCTGGCTCCAAACCGTTATCCTCAGATCTCACCATCAGAGTAGCTATAGGATTATAATGTGAGCCACTGGTAGCCAGGCAATAACCACTTTTATCTAGGTCAGTGAATCCAACTTTTCTGTTCTTATAAGGACATACTAAATGGCTTTTTGTTAGGAAGACGTTAGTTAAGGGCTCTAAGCTTTTTTAAGTTACATTTTTTTTGTCCTCTTTCTTTTCTTAGCTTACATTAGTTATGCAGAAGGGGAATTCATTGCTACATTTCCACACATGCTTACAATATGTTCCAATCAAATCTCATTCCCAAGTTACTTTTTTTTTTTTTTTTGGTCAGTCATGCGGCTTGAACTCTGGCCTTGAGCAATTCAGCTCAAGTGAGTACTCCACCACTTGAGCCACAGCGCCACTCCAGTTGTTGGAGTGGTTTTTATTGGAAGTAAGTCTCACGGAGTTACCTGCACAGGCTGGCTTTGAACTGCGATCCTCAGATCTCAGCTTCTTGAGTAGCTAGGATTACAGGCATGAGCCACTGACACCCAGCCCCAAGTTACATTTTTTAAAATGAAATTTGTGACAACAACAACAACAACAACAACAACAACACCTACAAAATAAAAAGCCACTTACAACTTTGTCTCATAATCTTTCCAGGCTTTGTCAAATGGCTTCTTTAGATCCTTAAAAAGGAGAAAATGAAACTGAATTTACTTTTGCTAAATCAAATAATTCTGAAATAACGTCTTAGCAAAAATGACCTTCCTTTATAGGATATTTCAAACTTTACCTAAGATGCTTTGGTGAACATTATAAAATATTACACATGTGAAATCTGAGAGATGCAGGAAAGGTAGGTGCTCCCAGTTCTGCCAATGAAACAGGATCCAGAGGTTTGGAGAGCCCAGTCCATGGTGGTTACTCAAGTCACAGGCCTAACCTCTCTTTCTCTCCTCCCCATGTTCCCACCCAAAAATCTCTCCAATCTTCCTGAAATTGTCCAATCTTGTTTCTTGATATCATGATGTAAAGTGGTATCATTTTTTCAATGATCATTTTCTTCAAGAACATTTTTTTCAGTTAAAAATGTTCAGTGTCTTTCAAATACATATACTACTGTGATCTTAAAAAGAGGAAAAGATAGTCAATCCTTTCAAGATAGGAGTGGATATAAAAATTTCTCAACACTTACCCCTTTGACTCCCTTGAGGTCTCCTTTTAACAAGGAATCCAGGGTGAAGATCACATTGTGGCTCAGACCCTGCAGCTGCAGAAAGACAGGAGACAGTTATTAAAAAAAAAAATGCCACCAGCCCCTTCTGTCTGAGCATTTCCCACACAGGCTATATTCAAGAAGATCCGCTTGAGTCACCCCAGTGAACCCGTGTGATACCCCCTGCATTAGGCAGCACAACTATCTCCACTCTGCAGCAGAAGATGTGGGGACAGAGGTGGAGGTACCACGTGGCACCCAGAGCCTGGGGTACCGTGCATAGTCTACCAGGACACTGATTCCCCCAGTTATCTCAGCATCTCATTGCCACTTGTACCAAAACTGTAGCTTTTTATGGGAATCTTCTTCAGCTGCCTCAGTCAGAGGAAGGAGAGAAGTATACAACTGGTTTGTACTATCTCCAGTATCTGAAATTGCCTGCTTGTGCTGACTCTTGCACTGGAATGGATACTCAGTGACCTTGGCTGCTTGTCTCCCAGTACAACCACAGTGTCAGGTTCCATTACAACTATATATACATATATATGTATATGCATATATGTATATATATATTTAGATAAGTCTCACTATGTAGTTCAATCTGGCCTCAAACTCAAAATTCTCCTGCCTTGGTCTCTTAAGAATCAGGGTCACAGGCTCAAGCCACTATGCCTGGCTAAAACAAGATCCTTCAAACTGCAATCTTCAGTTTTTCACTGATCTGAGGCAATGGCCTGGGGCTACTACTAGGTCTTTAGAGGAATCTATAAAAGGAAGATGGAGATACTGCTTGGGTGGAAAGAATAGCATCAGAGGAAACAAGGAGAGCCATGGATGGCCAAGTGTGAAAACAATAAGCAATACACGATCTGAAAACAGTTTAAAACATGGTCATTCTTCAGTAAGACCTCCAAAATCCTGGTAAAGTCAGTTTATGAAGGATGGAAAGCCTTTATGGGGCAACTCATTGTAGAAGTGATTTCAGTCACGTTTAAGTACACTCACCTGTCAGTCTGTCTACCTGTCCATCCATCACTTACTAAACACCTACTCTGTGCCCCACATTATGCTAGCAGTTACACAGGCAGAGATGAGAAACACCTACTATTTTTACAGGGCACATAGCCAACAATCGCACATCGTGCTATGATATATGTGAGAGATGGAGGAGAGTGCGGTGTGAAAACATCTCTAGCACTGACCCATGGGTTTTGTGTGGACTTTTTAACCACATCTGTAGAGTGAGGGTTATTTTCTATTACTAGTGGCTGTTGGGAAGGTGGAATGAGTTCATGGACAGTGCTGGTTGAGATCTACAAAGTGCAAAATAAATGTTTATTTTTTTAAATGCCATAGAATAATAAATAAGAATAAGGCAATGGGAGAAGTGATCTTTTCTTTGGTTCCTAACTTCTCCTTACGTGCTTTCCTGTGGTTCTCATCTTAGAATTCCTGCAGCTCTTAAGTCATTCTCCTTCGTCTTCCCAACCACATGTCCACAACCCTAACTAATTTTACCCACAAAGAAGGCTTCTTTATGCATACCACCAGAGGACTGGGTCACTACCAACCACTTCTTTCTCTGTTCAAAGACAAGAGAATCTTGCCAAGATAACTGTGTCCCTGTGACTTTGCCACCATCCACAGAGATAACCTGGGTAGCAAGCCAGAGTGATATAGGCTGTCTGTTCTGTTATGGGATAGGATATTGGTTTGGGGAAAGTAGGGTAAAAAAACAAAAAACAAACAAACAAAACCTTAGGTTTTATAAATGTGTGGCCCTCTAAGGCTACAGGATATAAAGTGATTTGGGATAGCTATGAAAATTTTGTGCAGGGAGAACAAAGGGGAGGAACGTCCACAAAGCCTCTTGGATGGAGGTAGCTGTAGGAAAGAGTAATAGTAGCAGCAGCAGCAGTAGCAATAATAATAATAACAACAATGATAATAAATAATGACGATGATAAAAGCTGAAAAACACTGGCTTAGAGTTTGAGAGAGAAGACATACACTGTGCTGAGAGGGACAGCTAGAATCGGACTGCTCTCAGTGCTCAATTTCATTCTGCGGTACCAGTCCCAGTAAGCACCCTGAGCCATGGCTATTAGGAGCATGTGTGGATGGTGGGTGAGGTTCTTTTCTAGAAAGCACTTGGCTAATCTCCCCAGCCACTTGCATGCTTGCTTCCTCATGTGTTTGCAGGCCTCCCAGGTTGCAGGAAAGCCTGCTGAGAGCCAGGTGTGTTCACTGTTGCAGTCCTAGAGATTTGTAGAAGAAATGAAATATATCATATGTGCACATGAAGGACTGCTCTACATGGCTGCTCCTTTTGATGGAAAGTGAAGTGCCTATCAATATGGGTTAGGGATATAGTGTAAGGGTTAGGGGTTAGGAGTTGGGGTCAGGCTCAGGGTCAGCAAAGGAGTTAGGGGTTGGCTAAAAAAAAAACTACAGAACTTTAAACAGCAGTCATAAAAATAAGAAAGCTTCTCATGTCTGACTTTGGAACTATCTACAAGGTAAGTTTTTATGTGATAAAAGCAGGGTAAACAATGAATGGTGTACAAGGATTTATATAAAAAGATGAGGGAAAAAGGTCTATGCTTAAATTATTTATAAAGAACACAGAGTAATCTGCTGATCTACAGAGCTGGAAACTGGGCAAAAGATCAGGGTGGGATAGAAGACTTTTCTCAAGGAAAAAAATTGGTAATAGGCAATATGTTCATTAAAGCGAGTCAAAATTTAAAAGGAAACATGAAAAGAGAGCAATTACAGTTTGTAACTTTTAGTCTTAAATTATGTTTTTCATCAAGACTCCTGAAACCCAAAACTCATCCAACCAACAAAATATTGTTATTGCTACCTTGATCTGTAGGTGTATTACAAAACAACAAAGGAATTATGAAACCTGTGGTTTATGCTGATTATGAGGGCTGTTCTGAAAGAAATGTTCCTCCAAAGCCATGAGCTGGCCACCCACAGTAACCTTTCATAGTCATCACTGTAGTTAAGACTTGTATGATGGTGGTTGCAGTGACGGAAAACCCTAAGAATTAGGAATTTCTCTGTGGTTATCTACACATGTTTTGTTAGGGGCTGGTAAGACAAGGCAGCAAAATACTGTGAATTAGAAATCTAGAATTTTCAGACTTGGTTAGGAAAAAGCCATAGGAAAACCACTGAAACTTTTCAAACTTTTTTTCAATTTACTTCTCAAGAGGAAGTTAAAAAACCTGTGAATCAGGCTGTCCTGAATGGTGAGTGAGTGAGACCAATAGGAATATGATTTAGAGAAACACAGAAGTCATAGAGGAATTAGAACCATCTCAATAAAAGGAAACCTTTAGGAAGTACTCACCAAGAGCCAAAAACAAACCTTCCTATCTTAAAAAATCCAAATAAAGAGAAAAAAATTTGGGGGGTATTCCTGCTCTGTGACTGAGATGAGTTACATAACCTTACAACAATAGAACTCCAAGTCTTCCTGTGCTTTTACTTTTCTTGTTCTTTCAGGAATCCTTTACAAGTCCTGTCCAAGTTCTGCTGTATGGCTGTGTAACAAAGTCCTCTACAGGCAGTTACAGACAAGCCACACAATGGACACAGTGGACTAAATTCCCATGGTCATCTTCAATGGATTTTTAGAATTCCTGTCAAATCTACTATTGCCTTATTCCCACTCATTTTACTAAAATTCAAGCCACCATTCTATTCCCATTTACTCAAACTTCCAAACCACTTTCTTTCCTCTAATGATGAAATGGGATTAAGGTAAGTTTTTCATGTGATCCAAGACTGCAAAGTGAAGAGTGTTTTTAAAAGTACGTGTATTTTTTTTTTAAGTACATGTATTAGCTGGGCACTCATGGCTCACATCTGTAATCTTAGCTATTCAGGAGGCTGAGATCTGAGGTTCATGGTTTGAAGCCAGTCTGGGTAGCAAAGTCTATGAGACTCTTATCTTTAATAAACTACTCAGAAAAAGCTGGAAGTGGTTCTGGGGCTGAAGTGGTAGAGTGCTAACTTTTAGCACAGAAAGGCTCAAGGACAGAGCCCAGGTCCTGAGTTCAAGTTCCAGAACCGGCAAAAAAAAAAAAAAGGTATATGTATTAAATAAGCAGTGCATTGAAAACCATTTCACGAATGATGTTTAGGTATGGTAAATATATTTGTTCCCAAACAAGTTACTGTTTAATTTCTTCCCCTATAAAAGGGCTATTTCTTTCCTCTGCCAGAACATATATATCAACCCAACCAGAAATAAGAAGTCAGACAGATGGAAGCTGAAGTGTATTCTTTCAATATGCACAAGGGACTTGCTTAAACAAATAACTAATTAAGACGAGCTCTGATAAAAATAACACTTTCTCTCTCACAATTGCTACAACACTGACAGTCTACAATCAGCCCTAGCATCCCAGCTGCTGGAGATGAGCTCACAAGCAGTTTTTCTTGTATGTATAAACACGTATATATTCTGCCTTGACTCTTTTCTGGTTGTTGTTGTCAGTTACTCAAGTGTTTGAACTAATGGCCTGGTGCCACCTGATCCACATCTCCACCCTGTCTTTCTGCACATTATTTTGGAGATGGAGTACATCAGACTTTTCTTGTCTGGGCTGGTTTCAAACTGTGATCTTCCAAATGTTGGTTTCTTGAGTAGCTGAGATTACAGGTATGAGCTGCCAGTGCCCGGCTAATTTTTTTTTATTTTATTTTTTTACCATTTTATAACTGCCTCACCAATGAAATGATTATTTTTGGTTATTTATGACTATACTGCCTGTCTCTTCTCATTTGAAGGTAAACTTCTGTAGGGAGGAGGGCCCCATCTGTTTTGCTTGTTAACCGACCAGATCTCCAAACAGCAATCCAGGAACACCACCACCTCTGGCATGCCTGAGCTGTGCCTCACTGACCCTTAGCCATTCAAAGGGCTGTACTGTCTTCTATATGGAGGAGGGGCACAAGGCAGCGGTGCCCCCTTTTCTTGTTTCAGAGCAGGGAAGAGAATAGCCTCACTCTGTAGACAAGATATTCCTAGTTCCCACATGAACGTTAGACTGTATTAACTAACAAGGACATAGTTTGCTTGCTTTGTCACCATGCACTAATTCCTCGTGGTCTCTCTTCACTTGCTATTGGTTCTCTCGCTCCTTTCCCTCTGCAGACAGAATACTTTCTGTGAAAGTAAAGCTAATGCAAATCTGCTGACTTGCTCAACACATTGGAAAATCCAATTAAAATAATGAGCCAGCTCCCAGCAGTTAAGCTGGCAATTCCCTGGTATAAATTAGGTGTTCAGTCTACGGCGTTAACTCCTTCATGTCTCAGTCAGTCATCTACCCTGAAGTTATTTAAAATGGAAGAAGGCTAGTGTCCAGAGTTCCAGGACACGGAGTAAAGAAGTGCAGAGGCATGTGGCCATACATCATTCTGGCAAACAGTTTAACCTTACTGGGTCTCCAGCACCTTCCTCAACCAGCCCAAGCCACACTAGCACCAGTGAGGCTCCACTGCATTCCACTCATCCTACTCAAATGCTACTGCGTAATCTATTCCATCACTCCGTGGCAGTTAATCTTCATTATCAACTTGACTGTATTAAGAAATGCCTTATTCATGAGGGCTCTGACCTATGAATGGATTAATCTCTTCATAGAGTCATAATATAATAGCATTAATAGCATTATTGTGAAATGTAAAAGTAGCTAGAGGATGGGTAGCCAGGGCTCGTCCTTGTGCAGGCCCCTTCCTGTAGTCCTTCTCTTTGCTTCCTGTCCACCATGATGTAAAGTGCTCCACTATCCTTTCCTGTTCTGAACTTTCTAAAACCATGAGCCCAAATAAGCAATTACTCCATTAAGTTGTTCTCTCAGGCATTTTGGTCATGGTAGCACTCAATCTACAAATCATATCCTTTGTGTAATGAAGAAATTGAGTGAATTCAGTTCATTACATAAAGACTTCAGAGCAGCTACTTCTTACAGTCCTAGAAAGCTTTATTAAGTAACTTGTTCAAACACACAGGTTGTTAAGGAGAATGATGAAGCCATTAACCAGATGTAACTCCAAAGTCAATGAACTACTTATAATATAGAATCTTCCTACAGATACAATTATTATAATATAATTATTGTCATCCATTTTTCCATTTAAACTAAATTGTGTAAGGGTAAAGATGGAATATTTGCTCACAGGTTGAGGGCCTTTCTAAGAGTTAATGCTGCTACCTTGGCTACTATTACTACTTGAACTTATTTTGACCAGAGCAGACAGCTGATCAGTTCCACTGTCCTAAGTGACCCAAATAGAAGGTCTACAATGAATTCATGCAGTAATGAACCAGTATCTAAACAAGATACATTCCCTAGATTTCAGATGAGGCTCTAATTATTCTGTTTCAGACAGTGAAACGATGGAAATACTCAGAATGGGAAACTGAGTAATGACAGTAAAAATACAAGATTGGTATTCGAACTTGTGAGTGGTGATAGGGTGAGAAGGTTGGCTCTGGTAAGTTCACACAGGGCGTCTCTGCTTCAGGGGACTGTATTCTTCCAAATGAGCAAAGGCACTTGGACTACAGTATTTTAGAAGACAGAAAAACATTTTCAAGCCAGGTGCCAATGGCTCACATCTATAATCCTAGCTATTCAGAAAGCTGAGATTTGAGGATTATGGTTTGAAGCCAGCCCAGGTAGGAAAATCTGTGAAACTTTTATCTCCAATATATTACTCCCCCTCCTCCAAAAGCTGGAAGAGGACTGTGGGCTCAAGTGGTGGAATGCTAGCCTTGAGCAAAAAATAAGTCAGGGACAGGCCAACATTTTCAAAATAAGTAAGTGAAAAATAAGCACTATGAACCAAACACCTAAAACAGTTCTAAGTTAAAACATGTACATGAAAGAAAAAAGGACATTTACAGCAGTTACATACACACATAAAACCTACTAACAGTGAACAACAGATTTTTAATTTTCATCTTTTTCCTTGTATATTCCAAGTTTCCAACAGAAGTTAGTAAAAAGTAATACGACTCAGAAACACAAGAGGGCGATATCACCAACCTGTTTCTTATTCAACTTGTTCTTGGGTTATTAATATAAGACAAGGATCAGGCTGCATGTGGAACAGTAAAAGTAACAGGGTAACAAATTCAAAAGAAAGAACCCATAGCTTCTGCACATTGCAAGAGAATTCCAGACCTCTGTCCATTCATAATCCTTCCTGGTGGTCCTGGGACCAGGAAACTGAGGGCCATAAAATCATTACTGATCAGAAACTGATGGGACCCAATGGCCTAAACTTTAATAAGTTCTTGACGAAATGAATCAAGGTCAAGTTTGAGAACCACGGCCTTAAGACTAAAGGGCTGTACAAAATAGAAGAAAACCCAAAATTCCCAAAGGGGGGTAAGAGAGAGGGAGAAGAAGGGAGAAAGTGAAGGGGTGGGGGAGAGAGAGACAAATCACCCACTCAAAGTCAGAGACACAATAAGCTGAAAGAAAGAACAGAGGTAAAGGACTGCTCTAGGGGATTTGGAAAAGCCCCACAGCAAAGTGAGAACCAGATTATATCATCTGCTGCAGGCACCAGCAACTGACAGGACTGAATGTAAGCAGAAGCATTACAGACAAAAATGGGTAGGTGTAGGAGTGAAAGGGATGATGAGAATTCCTTAACTTAAAATAATGCCATTATATTTTGTCTAATTTAAGTAAATGGTAGGTTAGATTTAACACCGTCTCCTACAGTGAGTGAAAATGAAAGCACTATTTCCCTTTGCATTATGTGTAGCATCTGATTCCTTTGAGGATAATTCTATGGAAAGGAGGAGGAGTTAAGATCTGCCAATCTAAGACAAATGAGAAAGCAAAGGGAGAAGGCTATCCAGCTAGGCTATGCTTTGAAAAAAAATCATCTCAACACTAATCATTTTGCTAGTGTACTTGAAATGATAAATCAACTCCTGATCAACTTTCAGACCTTTAGTTTCATTTCCATGCATGTATCTTATAATTTGCAAATGTTAAACTAGAATAAAACCATACTGTAAGTGACATCAAATCGCATCTTCCTTGCTTTCTCTGAACATCTCAATCACACATTTTACAACCACTGACTTTACTCAGGAAGTATTTTAACCCAATTACAGATCTTTAATAAAAGAACATACAAACGCACATGGGCTTCCTATGCAAAAGGAAGACCTGGCAATGATTTCTAGTGAACATCAATGCCTTCAAACAACTGATGAGTTAACAGAGCCACCTGCTATCTTGGCCTAGCCTGTCTGGCCCCCCTCTGCTTAGTTAGTCTATTATTTCATTACACTGATTTCCCTGGATTCTCACTGAGATTTTAATAATTGAAAGAATCTACCTAAATGGTAACCATGATTCTCACCCAGGTGGCAGGTATGGCTCTAGGCTACAGAAGAAGAATCTTCTTAGATTTACTTAGATTTGCTGTGATGTCATCTGCTACCAGGAAACCAAGTAAAAATTTCCTTACTGTGGGATCTATAGGGCAGAAAGTCTTAAATTAAAATCTCTGGCTCTAAACCATGCCTAGGTTTCTCTTTCTCTGCAAAATTAAGTGGTAGTTTCAACTTTCAAAGTATTGTGTAGAAGCATCACAGAAAAGTGAGAGTCACCCCCGATCACTGAGCCTGGAAGGCAATGGACACTTGGTAAGTGTTGAGATATGCTTTTCTTTTTAAATACTGGCTTCAAAACTCACCTGACTCTCTATACAGTGTTTCAAGTACTGGTTAATGCTATTTAATGTTTCTACTTACTAAGGAAAATCTATGCAAGCTGAAGAGAACAGTTTCATAGATAATTATTAACTACTTAGTCTCAGAGCAATGGTGCCTTTTGTATGAAGACTTCAGCAACAATGAACAAATCTGTCTCTGGTGACCTACCTAGCCTGGGAAGCAGCGGAGCAGAGATCTGAACTCAGTCATATCTAACTTCAAAGTAGCGAAACTATTGCCAACTCTCTGAACTTTCAATTGAATCTCCCCCCCCCCCACCCCCTGCATCCTACTTTCTTAATACAGCTGGAGGGAGGAATAAGTCAATGAAAAGGTCCATTTCTGGTGGAGGATATAGTGAGACAGTACTTAAGATTGAATTAGGCAGAATATTTTAAATGTTTACAATGTTTAAACAACCACAGAATTTAAAATAAAAAGAAGAGACAAAGTCTAAGAAACAACAACCTGAAAAAAAATAAGAAATAATATACTGAAATAAATTCTAGTAGGGCAGAAGTAAAATGGAATACCATTTAAAGAGCACAACAAATGAAATGGATCCCCTGATTCAGCAAATATCTAAGTCAGCATTTCTTAAAGTGGTTCAATGGAAAGCTGCTTCTTACACAACAGGAAAGTTTATGGACTGATTTGAACAGGGTTTTTTCCCCCCCTCTTAGTGTGAGATGTCTAAGCTTTGAATACAGAAATGTGGACTGCGAATTTCATGGGAAACATTACTGCTTCTCAGTCCAGAACTTACATTGAAGAACATGGCATAGGATTTATGTTTCAGCCTCCCACTCTGATACCCTCGTTCCCAGACAATGCCTTCTGCAAGGCACTGCCACTGTATACAGTGTGCAGCAAGCAGGTAGTTCAAAGCACACATCTAGCATGTACAAGTGGAGCCTGAAACTCAGCCATGCTCTCCTTACTAATCTGTGGTGCCAGGGCTGGCTACCATGAGATCAGGAGAAGGGGCCTCCCAACCACTGGGCTAGAGTAAGCAGCTCCGTCTGAGGGCAATGAAATGAGGAGGTAAGGAGAGACAGAGGTGCCATCTGCAGAGAAATCCAAACCAGTTCAAGACAGAGCCAGGAAGAATGGGAGAATCAGGACAAAAGGCCTGGAATGGAAAATGGGATGTAAGGAGGAGTGTGAGGGGGTCCAACGATCAGATGTGGAGCAGAATGACAGGAATTTTTTGAGCTAATAAAAACATCTGGAATTGCTTTCCACAATGCACCTCCAGATTTGGGCTAGGAAAAACAACTCTGGAGGCTTCTAGAATGAAGACAGAAAGTCTCAAAGTAGCTTTAACCTTGTCTTTGCAACATTTGTACCACTGCTTTGTTGTTCAATGTAATACAAGTTGACCAGTAAGCCTGTGTCCATGAGAAGAGGCTCATACATGAGGCAATACAGTGTTCTCTAATGTAGACTTCTAGATTCGAGCATTGGCTCTTATACCTAAACTTGTAACTAAGTTTTTTTTTTCCTTCTGTAAACCAGCAAAGCCTGATAGGCTGCTGTGAGTAAATGTGCCACATATACACATGGCCAAGGTACAGACAGCAGACAGTAACGCTCACCAGATGGTTGATTCTTTCTCTTCCATTTTCTGGTCTATTGCAGCTAGGTGGAGCCAAGAACTAAAATATCCAGAAAGCCACAAAAAGTCCTCAGTCTCCTCTGAGTCCATAGCCAGACCAAACAGAGAAGGAAAGCCTCCATGTGCCTCAGCGCCTGACTTATTGTTAATCTATGAACCAGACTCCCAAACCTCTAGAACTAGTAGAATAAGCCATGGGGAAGTGGTACCTAATTTATTACCACAGCACACCTTAGTCCATTTTAACTTAAAACAGTGCTTGGCACAGAGCTAGGGCACTATAAACACTATTATTAAATTTGTATAAGCAAAAGTTGAACATAAAAATAATGATTTCCTTATCTGTTTTAAGGCTCTGAGGGTGAGATGCCTTTTTTTTTCTTTTCTTTTCTTTTTTTCCCTTTGAGATAGAGTGTTGTACTGCTCAGACGTTGAATAGCTGGGAGAACTATGTACCTCCTTTTGGGTGGTATTGAGGGTATGAATTCAGAGCCTCACATTTGGTTAGGCAGGCACTTTACCTCTTGAGCTATGCTCCTTCAACTATGCCTCTAGCCTTCCTTTATGTTTGAGATAGGCTCTTATGTTTATCTCTGAGCCAGCCTGGACTTCAATCCTCCTATTTATGTTTCCTAATGTTGATAGGTATGGTTCTCCTTGCCCAGCCTTTTCTATTGAAGTTTTTTTTTTTTTTTTGCTCCAGCCTTAAACCACTTATCTTCCCTATCTTATCCTCAAGAGTAGTTGGGATTACACCATACCGGATTCCAGACAGCATTCCAGTGCCATTCTCATTATAATTCAATCCTCTCTTATGGCTGTTGAAACTCCATTAACAAATGACTAGTGTCTATAGCTTCTCCCTCTTCTCCTTCTTTCCCTTCACATAGACTCAGAGTTCTAAAACCTAAGTCTCCTATTTTCAAAATACAGTTCTGTACCTTCAGGGATAGCTGCCTTTGGGCCAGCATCCCTAGGAGACAGTGTAAGGGCAGTCTGAGGTAAGTGTCTAGAAGAATAAGGAGTCTGCAATTTGCTGCTAAATGCATCTCTGATCCTCAAAGTCATTGTCTCTTGCTCATTTTTTGCTGTCACATAGTACTATCATCCTGTCTGTGGATATGGGGTGGGGGTAGAAAATGGGGGTATAGCAGTTCTCTTTTAACATGGAAGTCTTTCCTTGAGAATCAGCCTCTCTTCCTCTGGCAGATGTGGATCAAAGGACTGACAGAACTCTGGTGAGGTCAACCAGATGTCCAACTCTTGCAGAGACCCAAGTGTGGTGGTCATTCCTGGCAATTCTCAAAGCAGGTATCCTGTCGCTCACTGTGAGCTTGCTCTGGTCCTTGCTTCCCTTGTGCCCACAGCAATTGGAAATTGGTGGCTGTCACCAGATTGTGTTTCTGGCCAGTAGCTTAGGGAATAAGAATGAGCCCTAAGCTCAGGTCTGCTGACAACTTCAGGATACAATTCTCCATGAAATAAGCAGCATTAGTAGAACTGCTCTGCACATTCAATCAATTACAGGAGGCTTGGAGAAGTTGATAAGGGTGTGGCTCGGATTCTGGCCCACCACTGTTGGCTGGTTTTATAATAACAAGAGATTCTTGGTTCTTACTGTCAGACACTGTTTAATCCTGATCTCTCTCCAACCTGCTGTCCCAGAGCAGGATACTGGGGAAATTTCCAGAAGGGCACTCCTTGCCACATGCCCAGAAGGCCCATATATGACTTTGCTATTTGTAACCTGGAGAATAGCCTTTCCTCCCCCAGGGCACCCCCAGTGGCCAGCTCCATAGAAGTGACCCTTTTGGCCAGAAGTCCTAGCCCTCTTCTCCACGGAAGTCTCTTGTTGGCCAGAGGGCCTGCTTCCCATGGACACTGCAGGTGCCACCATGCGGGGCCTGGCTCTGCACACCCAGGAAAAGTCTGCAGACCCCCAGCCCTCCACAATAATTCACCAGATCAGAAGCCACTGATGTACAGAGAACACTTAAGAAAAACATATTTTATGTGAAAAACAAAAAAGGTTAAAACTCTGTATACTGTATCAGCAGCGTTTTTTAAAAACTTAAAAAATGGATCTTTGATATTGTATTAAAGTAACTTCCAGGTAGCTCCTTGCCATGTGGCTATTCACGTCCCAGACTGGGTTTGATCACATCCCAAAGGATGCCACTCCATGGAGTTGCTTCCAGTCGACAAGGCCTGTGATTGAATAGCTGTTAAGTATTTTTAATTAAGGTTATTAAATTCCTTTTAATAACAAAAATACAGTTCTGTGTCTCCTGTAGAAGAACACTAGACACATGCTCATATCACACGTGCAATTTTTTTTAGAGGATTAATACCTCTATAGGTTGAAGATTCAATCCTAATTAAAAATGGATCATTTGGACCCCCCCTTTTGAAATATGATGAATAAAAATCTTATAAGAATTTTTTAAAACTTGGGATGAACTACTTTTAAATTCAGTCTGGGATAACCTAGGATTTCTATACATTGGATACATTTACCTAATAAGGCTCATTAGTTAGGAATAAAATTTAAGATATACTATGTAGTCTGTTAAAATGATTTTTTAAGCTTTATGTATATGGTTATTGAGAACTACCACACCTCAAAAACTCTTACAGTATTAGACACTACACACACACACACTCTCTCTCTCTCTCTCTCTCTCTCTCTCTCTCTCTCTCTCTCTCTTCATTCTTTTTCTTTTATTTTAAAAAATTCTTCTGGTACCAAAACCTGATCTGGCCTGAATCCATTTGGTTGGGTAAACTCTGACTTGAGGTGAGATTCTCCATGGTATCTGACTCATCCGACTTCACATGAACATTCAAACAGGAGAGATAAAATCGTGTTTAATCATAAGCAGAGGCCAAAGAAGTCACTGGAATGTATTATATAAAATGGGATATATCAGATAACATGGTACATATACACCTTGTTACCCTCCTAAAAAAATACACACTGACTTCTGAAACATGTCTAACTTCAAGAGTTTTAGATAGAAGACCATGAAATGGGTGATATATATATTTATACATATATATCTTTATTTATATCTGCAAAGGATAAGAATGAATATCAATTTAGTGTACACACAGATACATATGTACATAATTACTATTTGTGTAAATCTATAAATTATTTTCAAAGGAATTTTCAAATCTTAACAGAACCTAGAATTATGCAATTATCTTTATTAAATTTTTTAAATATTTCTAATTTTTTACAGTGAGCATGTGTAACTTCTAGAACAGAAAAAAAAAAACACAAGACCCTTCCCCTCTTGCTCTCCCACATAAAGAGATCTCACTACATAAAACAATCCACAATATTAACTGGTAGTGAAACATGTCAGGATTCTGATGCACCAAACACTGAAACCCTTCTGATTGTAATGTTGCAGCAAGAGAAGGATTAAAAAAATGTATTAGAGTTCAGTATACCATTGAGTACAGCCACTCTCTCCACATTCTTTTAGTATTTCAAAAGAATGTGAGATATAATCTACTTCACAAAATTCTAGATCCAACATGCCCATTTTCTAGCTATTCTCATTTGAGGGGAAAGAAAAGAAGAAACTTAAAAAAAATTTCTTAACCCAAACCACAAGATTCTGCAGGAGAAACTAAACAGGAAATGCCCTGCAGCTGGAGAAATCTTTGCTTTGTTCCAATAGCTGTGAAGCAATAACTGCCCTCCAACTGTTAGAAGACACTAGGCTTGCAGGCAAGCTCCAGAGCTATACACAGGTGTAGAGTACAGAGGAAACCAGATGTATCGGGAGTTCTGGCTAGACTAAAACTCCTCTATTTTCTATATATTAAGAAAGGTTTTACAAATATTTTCTAAAACCACTGCTACATTGTGACTCTTAACCGGCATGGCATTTAAATGGTTTTCTCTGCCTGTTGAAAATCTATTTCAATCTATCCATTTACTCCTTTCCTGTCCCATTTTGTGGTTCAGGAAAATTAAATGGATATAATTCTCTCTATTGACTTCTTAACTTCTTTATTGAGATCACAGGCAATGATGGCTTGATGCTGGGAACAAAGAAGGCCCAGACAGTACTGTTCAGCAAGCAATTATTTTATGCCTTTTCTTTCACTGGTTAAAATAAAAGAACATAATATTGACACCATACAAGCAAATGAACAATAAAAACACTTATGCTGAACACAAGTGCATTCTACATCTTATTTTTTATTATTAAGGAAGCTTTACTGTAAAAGAAAGGCTTTGTTATTAACACATTTAGTGCTAAAGGGCTCCCCAGTAGAAGGACTGCACCAGAACACGAAGCTTGGAATACTGTATATGCCAAGAATGACAGCTTGCATGTTTGGTGCTGGCTTTCATTTGGATACACCTGTAACCAGAGCAAGGAGGAGTAGAGATTGGCAAGCTGACTAGAGCAATAGATCAAATTACTTTTTAAGAAATTTAACTGTCTACTAAGTATTTAATGTCAACCAAGTATTATGTGGTACTTCACAAACATCCCAGTTCTAAAAGGCTATCAGAATGAGAACTTCAAGAGGACAAGGCCACTGATCTAACTGTGGAATCTCTCCTGTAGAGTAAGAGTGGCCCTGGAGAAACACCCCAAAAATCTAAATGGACGTGGAGTAAATATGGCAAAAAGGGATGATTAACACCAAGAAAGCAAGATTCAAAAGTTGTCCAAGAAAGCTGCCAATGTCACATGGATAAGAAGCTGCTGAATAATTCTTTATACCCAGGTCTCCTTAAATTCAAGTCCAGGTCACAGATACACTAAAAGTAACAGTGAAATAGATCATATCCACATCGCTCTGGCTTCTCACCACTAAGAGGCAGCATTTCCAAGATATTCACTTTGTGTTTTAATCTTTCTTTTAAAATTTCCAATGGCTTTAGCAGTACTTTAATTGAATATTCTTTTTTAAAATTTTAATGCATTTTTAATGTTATTGTAAAGGTGATGGACAGAGGGGTTACAGTTAAATAAGTCAGGTAAAGAGTACATTTCTTTTGGAACAGTGTCACCCCTTCCCTCACTTTCACCCAGTTTTTCCTTCTTATCCCCACCTGTAAGTTGTATCGTGAGCTTTCAATATAGTGTCAAGTGAGTACCACTTTTACACTTTGTCCCACAATTTCTGTGCTGCCCCCTTGCCCTCTCTAAGACAAACCAACAAACAAGAAAAAAGGAAAAGAAAACAGGGCTGGGAAGGTGGCTCAGTGGTAGAGCGCTTGCCTTGCATGCACGAGGCCCTGGGTTCCATTCCTCAACACCACATAAGCAGAAAAAGCCACAAGTGGCACTGTGGCTCAAGTAGTAGAGCGCTAGCCTTGAGCTGAAGAGGTGAGGGGACAGTGCGCAGGCACAGAGTTCAGGCCCCACGACTGGCAAAAAAAAAAAAAAAGGAAAAGAAAAAGAAAACAGCAACAGCAAGAAAGAAAAGAACCTCTTATTTCCATTTCCTAGAGCTCATTTCGATAAATATTAAGACATTCACTTTTAGGAGTGAACAGTAATCTCCATTCTTGCAAAACAGCGACCACAACAAGGTCTTGAAGAAGAGAAGCCTGTTAGCAAGACCTAGCAAAGCACAAAGGAAGTGAGCTAAGGACTGGCATGCCAGAGTAAGAGAGTTTGACTTTTGCTCTGTACATTGGTTTTATAAAGAAATTTTCACCTACCACTATACTAAACACGTCCTTATGTTTCCTTCTGGACTAGAACTTGATGGCTTACACTTATTTAAATTTTTATTTTGAAAAAATAAAAAACCAACACTCACAAAATGTTGAAAAGTAAGCTTTGTGCTTGTGGCTCACTTCAGTAATCCTAGCTACTCATGAGTCTGAGAACTTAAGAATCATGGTTCAAAGCCATCCTAGGCAGGAAAGTCTATGAGACTCTTATCTCCAATTAACCAGCAAAAAGCTGGACTAAAATGTTAAAGTGCCAGCCTGGAGTGAGAAAGCTAAGAGATCAGTACCCAGGCCCTGAGTTTAAGCTCTAGTACTGGCAGCAAAAGAAAAAAACTGAAAAATACAACAGAAGGTTCCTTTGCATCCAGCATCCTCTAGCAGCAAGAATTCCCCCAATTTTCTTAATAAAAATTAAGAAACTGACAAGTGACTGGAGGGCAGAACTTGCTTAAAATTCTGCCCAGTTTTTCATGCATGTCATTTTTCTTGTAGATACGTCTTATGCATAGGTCTCAGGAAGAGGTGTTCCTCTGTAGCTACAGAGCAAAGTTTACTGCACTGAGATAGGAAAGGATGCCTCAGGCAGGTCGGCAATGTGCAAATCCTTTCTACCTCACAGGCTCAAAGTTGTAGGAAGGAAAATTTGTTTTAAAGACCTCAAGAAAAAGGGGTGGTAGAAGTGGTGATATGGCTCAAGCGGTAGAGTGCTTGCCTTGAGCTGAGGAGCATAGGGACAGCTCCCAGGTTCAGAGTTCAAGCCCCAAGACCAACAAAAACAACAAGAAAAAGGGGTGGAGTGGGGCAACTGAGGAAATAAGTCATTTTTCTGTGTTTAGCTAGGTAGGCTCTAAGAGGCTAAGGTGCTTGGAGACGAATTTGGACAAAAAAATTTGGAGTGACCCCATCTTACCATTAAAGCTGAGTATGGTGGAATGCACTTACTATCCCCAGCTACAGGGAAAGCATAAATACAGTTATGATCTAAGCTAGCCTATTTCAAAAATACCTAAAGCAAAATGGGTTGAGTTTGTGGCTCAAGATGTAGAAGGCCTGCTTTACAAGAGTAAGGTCCTGAGTTCAAAACCTAGTATGGCTAAAACAACAACAAAAACAGAGCAATAAAGACAAGATTGTTAGTTCTTTTACAGATAAGGAAATTAAGTTTAGAGAAATAAAGTGATCTACGTAAAGCTAAAGCTAGCTAATAAGAACTGGGATTCAAAAACTGAGTGGGTAAGAACAGAGGCAGATCATTAGGTTCAAGTCTACTTGCTAACAGTGTATAAATGTGTTAAATCTACTATACACAGCACCCACCGTATTGCCTGGTTCAAAGATCTTCAATATCTATCAGCTGCCTGCAAATGTATTAAAACAAATACAACCTCTGACTGCTTGCTTGACTGGACTGTGTGCACACATGCACACAGAGTAATAGCAACCCATGGTCCACCAAAGTGTGGAGTAGACCGATGCAGAAACCTGGGGTTATTGACTTTTGAGTTAAGACAAATCATGCAGTGTCCTGGAAAGGATCAAGATAACCCTTGTGACATACCTAGCACAGAAAAAAGAAGAACTTCCTGAGTCTTTTGTCAGTTATTACCAAAGTGTCTGAGTCTTCTTTTACTTCCTTTCTCCTACCTCCCACCCCTCTGAACAACCTCACAGGCAGAAAGGCAAGTCATACTCAGAAGGAAGAGGAAATGAGATGGGACCTTTTCTAAATAAAAGAGATTCAAATTCACACGTCATGATCTGTTAAACCAAAAAGTGCGGGAACAATTGGTTCTATGTTCAAAATTATCCTTTCTTAAGTTTTTGAAATGAAAAAAATATTTCTATATTCAACATTATTTTCTTTCAGGTTAGCTGGTTTACTACACAACATTGATTCATGGCCATAAATTTGAAAAGTGTAATTAAGCTGTTCAGAAGATAGATACATACACATAAATTACTAATGTAAGAAAAAGTATTTTGACTGGTCAAATATTCTGCAAATATTCAGATTAATAAGATTGGAAAGGCAGCTGTATTTTTCAAATATATGTCTACACCTGAAAGGTATTCATGGCAAATGAATTTATGATAAGGTTATACCTAAGGTGACTCATCTGATACATGTGACTCAGGGTAAGGGCATTCGAGCTTAGAATCTGATCCTTAAAGGAGACAAACGTGCTAGGTGTGAAGAATGGAGAAAAGGAAGGGGTAACAAGGCCTCCTCCCCAGAGTAGGACTGAGGAAAAGTAGGATAATGAATTGTTTTCTTTGGTACTACTGGACCTCCTTTCATCCTTCACCTGATTGCTTGAAACTTAGATGGATACTTGATTAAACCAAATCACAAAGAAGTACAAAAGTTCTTAAGAGAAATACTTTCACCCAAACATCAATCAATTCACATTATCAGCCAAGTGGTGTTACCCAGAATACACCTTTCCATGTGTGAGCATAGCGTGAGGTGGGGGAGAGTATGGAACAATATGGCAATGCCCAGCCCAATTCTCTACCCTCCATCTCCAAATCAGCATTTTCAAGTCCAAGTCTCCAGGATTCCTGCCTTTTATATATTCTTCCTGTCTTCAACCTCTGAGACTGTAGGTTCCTGAAATCTCAAAAAAAATTTTTCTCCTTGTGGAGTTGAAGGACTTTCATTATTTGTAAGGCAAGAACCAATGTGTGGGTTATCTTCACACAAGTGAGATGCAACAGTTGCAAAGTATGTTGCTATCTATGTTCAACCCAGAAATTGCCACCTTTTAATCAAAAATCAAAGTTATCTAAGTGCCAGTGACTCACTTCTGAAATTCTAGCTATTTGGGAGGCTGGGATAGGGAGGATCATGGTGCCAGGGCAGCTTTAGAAAAGTTCAAAAGTCTCCATCTCCATAAAAAGAAGGTGTGGTAGTACTTGGCTATTCCCAGCTACGACAGGAAGAAAAAAATAGGAGGCTCTCAATCTGGGCGGGAACTCTTCCTCAAAAACAACCAGCGCATAAGAAGCTGGATGTACAGGTAGTACAGAGAGAGAAAGAGGAGTGAGGAAACAGGGGAGAAAAAGAGGAAAAGGTTATCTTAAAAAAAAGTTCAGATACAATAACTACTCTGCTATCTGCTGTGATATAGGTATAGAGCTTAGAAACTTCATATATATGTATGTGTAAAACTCATAACCCTCCTAAATGGACTATACAGTCTTCTATTTTTATTTTCTTTTTGCCTCCAGCATTGAGGGCTAACAGGAAAGCAATGAGCTGGTTCTCTGTGAGACCCTAGGCTCGGTCAGGCTATAATTCTCTCCTATCACATATGAGAAGGCTTACCAGATTTTTCAGCAGTGTGGACAGTTCCTTTGTAAGAGTAGAAAACTTGACAAAAGCAGTGCCAAGATCGGGGTTGTCCCGACTTAAAAAATTACTCCCAAATTTATCAAGAACTTGTGCATAGTTTTCTTCATTTTGTACATGGTCTGAAAAGAGAAGATGAGAAGGAGTGTAAGCTATTATTTCACAATGAATAGTTATACTGAACATTGATCACTGAAAACTCTCAAAAAGAGAAATTGCATCAACTATTTATTACACATGCCCAGAGGTTAGCAAACTGAAGGTTTTTTTTTTGTTGTTGTTGTTTTTTCCCCTTTCCTCATGACAGACCAAGCTGGCTGGCCTCAGATTGTAATCCTCCTGCTTCAGGTTCCTAAGTTTGTGTGCCAACACATCCAGGTGTCTTACTCCACTTTTTTGAAGGGTTTCCCTTTCACAGAATTTAGCTCTTCAGCTCTTTTTCTTGTCTTTTTTTTTTTTTTTTCTTTTGTCAGTTGTGGGGCCTGAACTCTGGGCCTGGGCACTGTCCTTCAGCTCTTCAGCTAAAGGCTAGTGCTCTACCACTTGAGCCAGAGCGCCACTTCTGGCTTTTTCTGCTTATGTGGTGCTGAGGAATCGAACCCAGGGCCTCATGCATGGAAGGCAAGCGCTCTACCACTGGGCCACCTTCCCAGTCCCCATGTCGTTTTAAACATTTAAGATTTTCTTAAATATTTAAGAGTATATATTCTTAAATACTAGATTTGGGCTGGGCACCGGTGGCTCACACCTGTAATCCTAACTACTCAGGAGGCTGAGATCTGAGGATCACGGTTGTTTCTCTTCCCCTAAGCTCTTGCTTTCCAGTCTATAAGATGAGGCGAAGGTCTATGGTAAAGGAATGTGGTGTTGAGTTGACACTAAGTATGTAAGATGTTCTCAACAGTGATGTTCCACAAATAACAACAGCTAACTCCATACAAATCCTCCTTCACTTGGCTGTCCTCCTAGCTCCCTACCACCACCCTCCATTGTTGTTGATAGCTCTTCATCTTTCTGACCTTCCCCTCAGGCCTGTCTTTGGTACTTTATTCTTCTCTACCCATGATTACTCCCTTGGATCTCACTTACTTACTGATTTAAACACTTTCTGTTAGCTGGCAACTCTAAAATGGATATTGCAAGCCCAGAGCCCAATCCTGAAATACAGACTTAAATATTATTTAATATTAAATATTAACTATCTATTGAGGGGCAGAAAGAGAGTCATAGTTTGAGGCCAAGCCAAGCAAGCACACTGTCTATACCTCTGGCTATGTGTGAGGTATAGGTAGGGGGATCACGGTCCAAGGCTGGTCTGAGGCAGAAGTATGAGATCTTACCAGAAAATAACAAAATCAATAGGACTGGAAGTAAAGCTTAAGTGGTAGTGTGTCTGCCTGGTAAGCACAGGGCCCTGAGAACAATCAACACCCATCTCCATAAAACAAAACAAAACAAAACACCAAAAAAAACCAAAAAAACAAATAACCCTCAAACTACTGATTAAGTATCTCCACTTGGCTGCCTGGTAACAACGTTCAGTCTTAATATGTCTACAACAAATCCTTGATTGACTTTCTCAACCCTTTATCCACAATCCCTTCCCTTGGTCAGTTAATATCAAGTTACATTCTTGAAGCTATAACGCTGAAAAACATTAAATCATATTTCGTTTTTATTTCTCATGCCCCAGATGCAATCCAGTGACAAATTATGGGGCCTCCATTTTTAAAATACACCTGAAGTCTTACAACCACTCACCAACCTCCTTGCTAACATTACCACTCATCAAAAATACCCAGGGTATCCCAATCTTTATAGACATCAGAAAAGCAGTACTGTTCTTCTTGGCCATGTAAAGGGAGATCCATCTTTATTTCATTTCCCTTCTCCTTTTGCTATGGTATACAGAGAAGCATGCACTTGTATGGGGCACAGCATTTAATGGACCAAATAATGGACAGAGTATTTTTTGAAGTCCTGTCGTATGTATAATATATATGTATATATTATTGTAAAGATACTGTACAGGGGGTTACAGTTGTATGAGTAAGGTAATGACTACATTTCCTATTGAGCACTGTTACCCCCTCCTTTGTTTTTCCCTTACCATCCCTTCCCTCTCACCTCCCAGCTCTTCCCCCCAACTTGTAAAGTTTGTCTGCAACATAGTGTCTTGTATGTTTCATTGTTATAATGGGTCAATCTGTATCCTTGTTTCAGCATTTTGTTATTTCTCTTCCCTCCCCAAATTAGAAAAATGTATATACAAGATGCAGGCCACTGGAATCACATACAGTGACAACAGGGGTTCGAAGTCCTGTCTTTAAAGACTGACTTCAAACCAGCACTTCTTTCCCAATCAAGTCTTCCCCCTTGGTTAGAAATAATCCCTGCTTACAATCTTCTGCACTTAATGGTTTCTAGGTAATATATTTATACATGTTTTCATTTTTCCCTGTCACCAGACCATGAGAGGAAGAGTCACCTTGGTTCATTTCTGCATCCCCATCAACAAATAACCCCTGTTGAATTTTCCAGTGAGCTACACTACAAAAGTCAGGACTCAGTAAATATCTGTTGACTTGGAATTAATTTCTTTTTCAGAAAGTTGAGAAATACCTCCCTTCTGAAATCTCTTAGCTATTCAGAAAATCAAGGTTTTAGAAATTTCACTTTATTACATCCTTAGTAAGTGCTAAGAGACAATGAGTATCTGTGAAACAGAAAGGAGCCCAGACTAGGAACAAGCTGGGAAAGAAACATCTCTAGCAGTCGAATGAAATGAGACCCCAATGGCCTCCTAATCATCACTACATTAAAAATGCATGGGGCCTGCAGTGGTTGGCAGCATTTCAGGCTGAGATTAAAAAAAAAAAAAGATAAAAATGCAGCTCTGGTTACATGCAGAGAGGCAGCACAGGAAAACAAAAGGCAAGACACATCAGCTGATGAGACAGGATGCACATGTCTGACCTTGCACACTGCGGCAGCCAGCTCCAAGCCTCTGTATGGACCAATAAAGCACCACTGGAGACACTCATCATCGACAATCTCCCCCAACACTCTTCTCTGCCTCTGGAGGCCAGTGAACAAGGATGTTTATTTCAACCACTTCCAAGTGAAGGAGCGCAACTCTAGCCATCTATCATGTTACCCTGGTCAGAGGACCACCTCTCAGGGACTTTAGTCTCTGCATCTACAAAACAATGCCTGTCCCAGTCATTGCTAAGAGATAAAGGCACCATAATGAATATGCAAGCTCTTTTGGAAGGACAAAAAAAGCTATTCTAAGAGACACTGACTCATTTCCACTTGGTAAATGTTACAGGGAAGACCTGCAGGGCAACCATCACAGCTCATCTCCAGGCACAGAGGAACCTGACTGAGGCAGATGGGTGGAGGAGAAAGTATAGGCCTGGGGAGAACAGAGGCATAGATCAGAATCCCTGCTGTGGTATCAAAGGGCCTTGTGTGGCATTAAACTAAGTCTATAACTCTACAGGACCTTGACTTCATATGTAAAATAGTACAATCCTATAAAATTTATAGTAAATCTCGAAAAATACCTTTATTGATTTCATCTACCTTGAGACGAAATTATAACTTTAGTTCTAATGCTAATGGAACTGACAGTATCCTAATATTTTCAGAGGATTCTAGGAAATATATAGGCTAATTTTGGATCAAATTTTAGGTGAGGGTAATTTATGTATCATCTCTGGCTCTGCTTTCTTAGCTGTAATACCTACTTGATGGGGTTATTATGGGAAGCAGGTGAGAAAAGCCATCCAGTTTCAGAAAATGCCTAGCCCAGTCCTTTTGTCCAAAGTAACTTGATTCACTTCTGTATCTTCCCATTTCTTTCCTGGACCCTGGTCTCCCTTCAGGGTCTTTATGCAAGTCCTCTTGTGTGCCAACAGTCCACAGGGACATATGTTTATCATCTATCTCAACGAGCTCAGGAACATCTTAAGGAGAAAAGCTTGGATATATATGCTAATATTCTGGTCATACAGCCAACCCAAAGTTCTCCTGTCCATGAGCTCCACCATCGTTCCAAGGCTCCGCCTACCTAGTTCAAGGTAAAATATAGCGGAACCTTCCCGCTCCTTCTTGTCTAGAAATGCTGAAGCACTCAGTTTTACTGGACTTGTGATATATTCTATGCCCAGTGCTGGGCTCAGCACACAGTGAGCCCTCAGTAAGATGCTCACTTCAGGGAATGGTTCTCCTGGAACAAGTCCTCTTTCCCTCAGCCATGTGCCAGGCACAAAAACCACAATCAGCTGTAACTCCAACAACAAAGCGACTTCCTATGTATCAGAAGTTCCAGTGCTGGAATGAAGGAAAAGCAATAGTGCTCTTACAGCTCCTTATAGCTCTTATAGCTCATACTTTACAGCACTTATCATTTAAAAATTTAATTCTATTTGTTTTTAAAATTACAAATCATTCACATAACTATACACATCCAGTAAAGAGACAGAAAATTATACTTCCTTTCCTCTTTTCTAATCCCATTTCCTTAAAATAAGCTCACATAAACTGAGTGTATCTCAACAAAACTCTGTCCCCAATGCAAACACACACACACACACACACACACACACACACACACACACACACACACACAGTTTCACTTCACTCACTTAAAAAAAAAGTATTACAGCAAAGTTTGCTTTGCTCCCACTAACAAAGATCAAGAAATTCAATACAAATACTTATTTTCTGTAGTGCTGTCCTTTGAACTCAGAGCCTCAGCAAGTGTTCTCTTACTTGAGCTATACTTCTAGCCATTTTTGCTTTAAGTTATGTATATGGGCTCCTGTTTTAGCCTAGCTAGCTTCTTCTTTGAGCTTCCCACACAGCTGAGATTACAGATTATATACCTTTCACCTTGATTTATTTGAGATGGGGGTCTTACTTTTCCCTGGGTGGCCTTAAACTATGATCTCTGCCTCCGGAGTAGATGAGATTATATAGGTTGAGTCACCAAGCTTGGCCTAATAGAAATGTATCTTATTTTAACAGTGTTTAGTACTGTTAAATAAATGATAATCCCTATATTCAGAGACTTTCAGATTGCTCAGAGATTCCCCCCCCCCCCAATTTATATACCCAAGCTTTTTTGTTTGTTTTTTAACTGCTGTCACCTTATTGTTGGAAAGATATTCATAAAGGCAGTACCTGGGGGTGGGAGTACTCTCTAGTACTGAGAATGAGGTAAGTACATGTTATAAGCACTGTCCTCTATTTCTTCTGTCATCATACTGGGGTTCAGATCCTTGTTACAAAATCAGCACCACTCATCTTGTGATTCTGACAATACTTTGTTTTAACTTTATAGTCATTTCCCAGGAATGGTAACCATGTAATAGGGAAGTGAGGGTGAATTCATTTCCTTGGATACAAAACTTACTAGTTTGGACACAACAGTTACTAGATGATAAGTAAGTCATTTCAGTTCTCCCAGCCTCCATTTTCTTATCTGTGCCTACAACCCCTCACAGCATAGGTCATGTTAGGAACGAAGACAAAGTCCTTTGGGGGAACAAAGCCCTCTATACATTTTTAAACTGCCTTTCTCTGTGTCATTCTGGATGATTCATTCCTTTAATTCTTCAAGGCCATTTAATGTGGGTTTCTTCTTTCAAAATCCTCACCAAACCTCTGCAAGAATCTGCCCCAGACCACAGGGCAGATCTAGAAACTCAGCATGTAGACTCACATTTATAAAGCCCTGTCAAATCTATCACCTAACACAGAGCCATAGAAACACCTGCAGAGTTCCAAACTGCTGTTACTCAGCCTTTAATCCACACCTGACCAGCATCCTTGGGCACAGTAGAAATGTCCTCTCTCTCAGCTTCATCACTGGACTGCCAGCAGCAAGAGGGGATGCATACTCTGAATTGCTGGTGTCTCTGTAGGCAATGACAATGCTGTGTCTGGTCTCTACAACAACTAGCAAGGAGACAGCCAGTTCTGCCGGTGTCAGCCTCTCAGATGACTATCCATAGACAGAGGCAAACCTTCTTTTTCTTCTTTTGTCGGTCCTGGGACCTGAACTCTGGGCTTGGGTGCTGTCCCTCAGCTCTTGAGCTCAAGGCTAGCGCTCAACCACTTGAGCCACAGCACCACTTCTGGCTTTTCCTGCTCATGTGGTGCTGAGGAATCGAACCCAGGGCTTCATGCATGCAAAGGCAAGCAGTCTAGCCACCTTCCCAGCTCTGGCAAACCTTCTTATAAACAGGTTTTATTGATAATATGTGGCCCCACACTTTACTACTAATTCATCAACCTCTATTAAGCTCTTACATTAGGAAACAAAGGCTATTTAGGGTAACCCTGAAACTTTGGGTGTACCCCTTAATTTGAAGCATTAGCTTCTTGGTTTATAAATAATGTACAAAAGGATCAGAGATAAAATGAAAGCTCACTGGGTTCTCATCCTGGTAAATGAGGTGATCTAGGACAGGGCCTGGACAAAACATACACAGTCAAGGCTGGTGCTCTCCAAACTCTGTGACCATCCATCCCTGTCAGTAAGGCATTTTAAAGCATACATTTCCAATTAATGATCTATTTAAATCATGTATGTATTTTGTATGTTATTTGAATATACTGTAATATATTACTTTCTAAAGTATTACTTATATAAATGAGTGGTTCTGACCTCAAATTCCAGGCATTCTAAAAATAAGCTGTTGACTGAAATTTCTGTTTTGTAAGTTTTTTTTGAGGGAGAGATTCTGGGGTTTGTATTTAGTGCTTCATGTGTACTAGACAAGTACTGTTCCCAAGCCACACCTCTAGCCCTTTTTTGCACTGATTATATAGTTTTTGGTGATACTGGTTTTGAACTTAAGAGCCTCTTGCTTACTCAGTGTGTTTGTTCTGCTAGTACTTTACTGCTTAAGCCATACTTCCAGTCCAACTTTCTGCTCAAAGCTAGTGTTCTACCACTTGAGTCACAGCTCTACTTCTGGCCTTTTGGGTAGTTAACTGAAAATAAGGGTCTCATGGACTTTCCTGTCTGGAATGGCTTCATACCATGAACCTCAGATCTCAGACTCGTGAGTAGCTAGGATTACACCAGCACCCAACTGTACTGGTTATTTTTTTTTTTTTTAATCTCACTTCCTGCCTAAGCACAAGCTTAGACCATGATCCTCCTATTTGTTTTTAGGCTTCTTGCTGTGGCAGGGATAATTAGTGTGTGTCACCATGCCCGGCTTTTTTCACTGAAATGGGAGTCTCAATGAATTTTCTGTCTGGGCTGGCCTGGAACCATGATCCTCCCATTCTAAGCCTTCCAAATAGCTGGAATTACAGGAATGAACCACTGATACCAGCTGTAAAATTTAAAATTCAGAAGTCTGTTGTTCTGAGATTATTTAAAAGTCTATATGCACAAAATGTCAGGATCTTAGAGGAGATAGCCGAATCTAAAGACAAGATCCCTGCCACCTGTGGGTGCCCAGCTCAAAAGGAAACAGGTCTTTCTGGTTTCAGTTGCTGGGGAAATGCTGTATTTGCTTGACCGTGAACCCTCTGTGGGGGTATGTACAGTGTATTTCTTTATCTCATTCACAACCACCATTGTATGAAGGGACAGAAGAGGAATCATCATCACCATTTCATTACAGAAAACTGAGGTCGTGAGAAGGGAAGGAACTTGTGAAAAACTGTTCTTGCTAGATTTGAGATCACATTTCAGTACAGACAAGTATGAGAACAAAGGTCACAGAGCACAGATGTGCTTGGAGCTCCACACAGTGTCTGTGGCTCAGAATACATACAACAAGATAAATTAGGAAGAAATGTGGCTCATTAATATTTTCCTCTTTTAAGTTCACTGGAATTGTTTAGAGTAAACATATCATCAACTCACTGCACTATCACAACCAGGAAAAACCCACAGAAAATGCCAAGAAGAAAAAGTATTCCTAGATGTTCCAGAGGCCCCTAATCGCCACTCCCCTCCCAATACACATAGTGGAAAAAAAACGCATCTGATCAACTGCTTGAGATACAGAAGATCTAAGAAAACCCTGTTGTTTGCAAAACTAGCAACAAACTGGCTGAACATTTTCTGTCACCTTCTAAGTGATCTGTGATGTGACACTGACCCTCCAGTGATGAACACCTCAGAATCAGTAACAACTTAGTTCCCCTCCTGAACAGGTCAGTTGTATCTCCAGCTAAAGGCTCAGACTGAAAGGCAGTAGTTGGAGTTTCCACAGATAGTCTTAAACCTGAATCTTCATTGTAAATAATAAAAAACAATTCATGGAGAAGGACTGGAAATCACAATGGATTCCACAGGCAAATAATAATTTAAAACATGGTAGTTTTTATTTATCATTTATTATCTGTCAAAATGAACCACTGAGGCAGAGAAACATGTTCTTATGCTTCTTTTCACCATTTTGAAATTTAAAAAAATTACAAACTACTGGTCATAGAAGAAGTGATCACAATTTTATTTAAAATAAAGCAATAGTGCAATGTTTGAGCCAATGAAAACAACAACAAAAGAACTTCTTTAAAAACTGAGAGTTTTAAGATAAAAAAAAAATTGGTTTTCCAAAGGTATTCTTTTGGATCCTTCCAGTTTTATCTGTGGGGATAGAATTTGACTAGTATTTTCTTGGATAAAAATACTCCCTCTGAATGGAGCTCTATCCTGCATGGAGCTCTTAACTCCAGCATTTTGAATTCTTAAGGAGTAATAATCAACCCATAAGAATGCATACTGCCTGAAGGCCTAAGAAAACCTGTTCAGACTCAGATCCAATCCCCATCATAGTATTTTTATTGAAAGCCTTTGGTGAAGCTTGTTTTGTAAATGTGTCTTTACAAACAACAACAACAACAATAACAAACCTTTTATTTTCACAAACTTGGGAAACAGCAAAATGGTACAGTTTGCTAAACAAAGACAAACTGGTTTTCTATGGGTTTTTACTTTTGACATTTTACTTTTGCACATCTCTCTCTATTAAAATCCTAATGTATTTTAACCCTTATCTAATACTGTTAAAGAAAATTCTCATCTCAGTGAAAATCATAGGATTAAAATTAGCATTATATGTCATGGTAAAGCATCAGATTTAATTATTAACTTACAACCAACTAAATACTCTACCTTAAAATTAAAAAAAATGTTTAGAAAAGTAACTGAAATGAGTTGTTCATTTCCTATCTACTGACAAATTTTACTTCAACCTTAGAAATCATAGATTTCTCTACACAGTGAGTTATTTCTTAAAATAGAATTTAACAAAATGAAAATGTGGAGAGAACACCACACACTAATTTTCTTTGAAGAAGCACAAATGCTCTCTTATAAAACTACTTATTATATAATTCTAACTAGAAGAGAGCAAGAGGGGAAAAAGAAAAACAGGCTGAAAAGCCAAGGGCTTTTCAGCTATGACCCTGTAAGGGCCTTGCTGTACTTTAGAAAGAAGACTTCTGCACCATTCACTTGTCTTCAGATTACACACACTGTCAGCTTCCTCCCACAAAAATGAAAGGGTTTAAAGATCCCCAACTTTCAGACTAACAATTTTTAGGAGGTACCATGTGTTATTAATAAGCTAACATTTACTCAAAATATATCTTGGCAAAAATTGTAAGAAAGTCATCATAAAATAATAAAAAAAAGTCATTTTGGGACAAGAAACACACATACATATAATCTAACATAGAAGAGTGAGATTTGGGGTCTTTTTACTTGCAGAAAAAATGTATACATATGTCTAAGTCCTAACATGTTAATATTTTCAATTTACCTAAAAGATCTGGTAGAAAAACAAATGCAGTCTATCATGCTTAATATATGATTTGTTTCACTTTACAGAGTACACTATTGTATCACTTTTCTGTGTGTGGGGACTGTAAGTGTCGGAGCTCAGGGTCTTGCTCTTGCTTGGCAGGTTCTCCACAGCTAAGCCATGTTTCCTGCTCTGTTTTGTACTGATCATTTCTGAGATAGGTTCTTATTTTCTGTCCAGGCCTGAGCCTGGACTGCACTTTCCCACTTTGACCTTTAGTCGTCCTGTTGTTGCTGGGATGAAAAGACATGCCATCACATCCAAACCCCTCCCTGGAGATGGAGTCTCATGGACTTTTCTCAGCTCCCACATAGCTTAGGATAACAGATGTACCCAGCTATAGTCAAGAAGGGATCTTGCCAACTTTTCTGCCACAGGTGACCTCAAACAACAATTCATTTTCAGACTCCCAACTAGCTAGGATTACAGGTGTGAGCCACCAGTGCCACCTGGTGAGCCACCTGGCTCACTTAGTTCTCTTCTGTCTTTAGAGAAAAGTAGATACACTGACTTGTGATGTTCATGTACATGCATGCCATTGTTGGAAGGGCACACATTCCATGGCTGGTAGCCTCATGTATACCCTAACTAACCTAGGGTCTCTCAGAAACACTGGGGTTAAGACGCCAGACAGGGATGTGGTCACCTGAAGGGCTACCTAGGGTGAGCAGACCTGCTGGTACGTTCATGTGGCTGGCAACACAGCGTTGGCTCTTCATAAAGGCTTCCCTGTATGGGGCTGCCAGAGCATCTTCAGGGTGTATGACAAGGAAAAGTGTCAATTATGAACTAACCTTGGAAATTATGTGACATCAGTTCTGCATTTCATTCATTACAAGGGAGTTCTAACATAGTCCACATTCAGAAGGGAAAAGGGTATTAGGCTCTACTATTGGAAAGAAAAGTGAAAAAAATTAATGTACTTTGATTTCTCCTCAGTGTTCAATAAACTATTAGCTATTTTAAGCACATATTAGCAAAAAGAGAGAAGGAAGGCATGAAGAGGTTTGAAGAGACTACTGAAGTCAGTATGTTTCCTAGGTTAATAACATTAACACTACAAAACTTAGAAACAACACGGAAAACAAATGGCTTGGAGGATCTCTTCTTGGTCTAAAAGAAAAATTCAGATTCTGAATTTTGTTTTGTTATTTTAAAATGTCTTCATCCACAGCAGTGACAAGTAAAAGACAAATTCCTAAAGCAATTTTTAAACTAAACAGCTTGCACAAAAAAAATTGCTATTCAAAACCAATTTCTCTTATAGTTACATTGTTTACCAACCAATAATAAAGGAACTCTGTAAAAATAATACACAATTCATAGCCCTCTTTCAAATTACTTGGGGAAGGTGGGTGGCTGGAAATTTCCAACCACAAATATAAAAACGCTTCTTAAGTCTTGAAAGAGCATCACATGAGTTTTCTGTCACTTAAGCACTGTGAGAAAACAAGAAAATGAGGAAAGCACATTGGGAAACAGATACCAAACTTTGACCTCTTGTGGCTTCTAGATGAAGCCAAAAGCCCTTGGATGGGAAGTTTGGATTCCACTGAGCACGAATCATGGAAAGATATGCAACACTACTGTTTTACTCATCTAACTCTTTTCAAAGAATTGAATGCCATAGCGCTGCCCACACAAGCTAACCAAAACCTTGAGTACACTACACTGGTTTGTGAGTGCAAAACCCTAATGGGTCTGGAGGGATCTGAGTTTATCCCAACACTGCTAAGCAAGGCCCACATCAGGGAACAACCCAAAGCATCCCACAGATTATACGAGTGGGATTCATGACTCATTCATGATTATTCATGATTAGTGAATATTTAACAGCCATTTTCAGGACACTTCCCAAGAAACTTGGTCCCTATCCAGCTACTATGGAACATTCACTATGTATTTGTTGAGCCACATTATATGTCAGGTAGAAAACAAGTACAAAGCAGCCGTTCCAAACTCAGCTAGCCTCTTCTCCCATTTCTTGCTAGGTGTGGCATGTTGGCAAGCTGTTCTGGCTCTCTAAGCTTCAGTTTCCTCGTGAATTAAGTGGGCCTGATGGCATTTACTTCCTAGTCCTGTTTGAGTTATTCCCTTGTACAACATAAGCATCCAATGAATGTCATTCCTCTGAGAGGTCCTGGCTTAGTGCCCTCCTCACACTCCATCAGCTCCCTCCATTATTTCACTCTGCACCTCCAATTTTTCTTTTGTAGCACCTTCTAGTTTCTCACTACAATTACTTTCTAGCTTGATGATATGATGAACATCTCTCCTCTCTTCCACTAGACAGAGACATTCTGATTTGTTTAGACACTCAACACCCAGAATAGTAGCATATGACAGGTGCTCAATAAGTGTTGAGCTAATAAATCACACCAAAAAATGAACATAATACAAAGATGAAAGAGCATTATCTTTCACTAAGGAGGTCACAGGTTAATGAAGTAGTTATTAATTCTAGCTGCTAGTCAAACTCAGTTGGGGTGTAATTTTCTTTCAATCTCAATACTTGATCCCACTCTGTAACAACTCCAGGAGAGTGAGCTGAAGGGATATCTGCCCAGTTTGTTTTATCTTTAAGGAGCTGTCTAAAGGACTTGCCATTCACCAAAGCAGTTTAAGAATACAGTGCATCTTGATCAATGTCACCCCTTTCAACATTCTCACCCACCCCTTCCAACACACTCCTTCCCTCACTTAACTTCAGGTTATATATTTGCAATTTATGAAAGCAGTTTATGTGTACAATGAATCTTGATCTGTGTCCCTAGTTCCAGCTTCAACCCACCCCTTAACTTGTATTTCTCAATTCTGTAGTATATGCAATGAATTCTTGCCTGCATTCTCCCCTCTTTCCCCTTCATTCTTCTATTCCTCTCCTCTTGGTTCCCTCTTGCAAGCACCCATTTCCTGGTACTTATTTTGTTGGCTCTGACTTAGTTTTATGTTTTTGTTTTTTTGCCAGTCCAGGGCTTGAACTCAGGGCTTAGGCACTGTCCCTGAGCTTCTTTTGCTCAAGGCTAGCACTCTACCAGAGCCCTACTTCCGGCTTCTTCTGTTTATGTGGTACTGAGGAATCAAACCCAGGGCTTCATGCATGTCAGGCAAGCACTCTACCACTAAGCCACATTCCCAGCCCTGACTCAGTCTTTTTAAAGAATAATATTATTTGCATTCTCTGTAGAGTCTATTATACTTGTTAATTCATTTGTTACCCCTTGCTTACCACCCAGTGGTTTACTTGTAGAACTATAGGGACATTCTTGCTACCACAAATGAGGGAAACCATGCAACCTGTGTTTCTCTGGGTATCTCTTACTTTGCTTAATACAATTTTTCCAAGTTTTTCCATTTCCTTATAAATAGTACAGTACCATTCTTTCTGATGGATGAGTTTAATTCCATTGTTTATATACACCACATTTTCTTGATCCATCTGTCCACTGAGGGGAATCTGGGCTGATACCTTATCTTGGCTATGGTGAATTGTGCTGTAATGAACATGGTTGTGCTGGTAGCTTTAGTGTGACATTGACTGTGCTCTCTTAGATAAATGCCCAGGAGTGGAACTGCTGGACCGTAGGGTAAGCTTCTGTGTTTATAGTCTTTTGAGGAACCTCCATACTGCTTTCCAAAGTGGTTAAACAAGCGTACATTTCTACCAACACTGTAATGTGTTGTCTTTTGTTTGCATGATTTTTTTTGTTTTTTTAAAGAGTACTCCTATCATCATAAATTATATAGGAAGGTGAGTTTGGAAAGATCACAGTTCCAGGCCAGTCTGGACAGAAAAGTCTGAGAGTCTAAATTAAGGGAAACATGCTGGGTTCAATAGCACACATCTATATTCCTAGCTATGACATAAAGCCTAATGTAGGATTGTGCTCTAGCTCTAGGTGTGTACATGAGCAGAAAGTGAGACCCTATCTTAAGAATAACCAGTGAAAAGAAGGGCTTAAAGATGTGGTACACTTGAAAGAATCACATGGAGCCTAGCACAGTAAGTATGGTAGTACACATTGGGGAAGTCTCCTTCCTCTCTGTGGCAAACAAGCTGTGGCAGGTAAAGGATCTTTAAACTGTCTATAACACAGATTGCTCCAGTGTCATCAATTAAAACAAAAGTTACTCATGCCATGTTTCCTATTTACTTGTTATTAAGCACCTATTATAAGGCATATATAAGGGGCTTCAGTTTGTGCATAAAATACCTCAAACTTTCATATTTAAATAATTGAGTATTTTCCATTTTCTTATTAAACTTGAGGAAATTGAAGATTCATGGAAATTATTTACTTGACATTAAGAACTATGACAAACCCAGCACTTAAAAAAACCTACAACTTTTCTTTTTCTAAAAGCATTGCAGTCCTTTACTATATTTCTTTATTTATAAATCGAATTTGTTTTTCCAAAGTCCAATATAAAGGCTCCTGTGAAGCTCCTTGTTTCTAAATTATCAATATGTTTTAATTGGTACACAACACACATATCTAACAGGGTATGATGCTAAGTGTAGCATTTGACAAATGATCATCAAATAAACTTGACCATGTCAGGAAAAAAAAGGAAACACAGCATAAGCCCCTCAAAAGCTTTCTGTGGCACTTTGTACTTATTTACTCTACTTATATCTGCAAAGAGCTAGTATCTAAAGGAATTTTTGAGGTTATTTGTTTATGTTGTCTTCCTAGGGGAGCAAAGGGGGAAATAGGAATGGAGGGAGCACAAGAATGGAGGGAGGAAAGCTGAACAAATACAGTCGTTGTATTCAATATACTGTATGTAAAAAACGAACTATGGACCTTGTGGACAGGGATGGGAAGGGGAAAATGGAGCAAAGCAAAGGAAGGGCTGACATTGTCCAAGAAACACTATACTCATTACTATACTCATGGACTTATGGAATTGTAACCCCTTTGTACACCTCCTTAAAATTAGCAATAAAATGTAAAATAAATTAAAAAATAATAAAGTGAAGCAAAAGCATAATTAGGTATATGATTAAGGCCAAAACTTACAACATGTGGTCACTGTATAACTATCATTGTCTACCTCAAGTAGATGTTAGTATTTTATTTTTTCTGAATATAAAGAAATCAGAAAATAGTATCAAGTAAACTGGGTACAAAATGTGTTGATAATTAATATTCTAGAATTTCTTGAGGCAAGGTGAGGGTCAAAGAAGACAAGAGACTATTATTCTTTCATGTAGGCTGGTAATTCCTAGCTTTGATGGACAAGGGGCTGGTAGTGGGGTAATAAAGCATCTGTGGGTTAAGTTTTGCTTGTTGGAGTTCCTTCCAACTCTATACTTCTAGAATAAATTAAGATGATCGAGTATTTACTGACCACCATAATGTGGTAGGCCCTTGATATATAATAGCTCATTAAATCCCTTCAACAATTCTGTAATTCTACCATCTTCATTTTACAGATGAGGAAAAAGAGATTAAAGAAAGTAACTAGTTCAAGGTTATACTCTGAGTGTGTTAGCAAGGATGAAGTCACAAATCTGCCCAACTCCTACTCTTTCCCTTACAGTCTACTGCTTTCCCCTCCCTAGGGAAGAATAAGCTTTAAGAAATGATTTCTTAGAGAAATGGCCTCTGGCAGGTGAGCTCTAACTGCAAAAATGACAAATAGGTATGAGCCAGATACCTTGAAACACATTTTGTTTCCAAGTTTCTCCTTCCCTATGGGGCTGGAGCCTACCTTTTCCCCTGGGTTGTTTACCTTAATTTGATTAGTTTCTTCTTATTCACTGTCAAAATACTTTTGTCTCTAAGCAGACAAAGTCACTCATCCAAAACTTAAAACACTTAGTAACAGAAGTTATGTGGTATCTTCTAGGACTAAAGAAAAGATACTAGTGGACAAATCTGTGGATGTCCAAATTTAGCCTTGACCTTCTTCTAAATGCCACAAGGGCCATGGTCAGTACTGATTATCAAATACAGGCAGGAAAAGGACAAGATTTCCCTGTGCTTAACTGAGACCGCTGAACCCCAGGATGACCAACCACACAGAGTTATTCAATATTTTATGTCATAAGATTGTCTAAGCATTCTGTTAAATTCTTAAAGGCTTAACAGAAATGCATGAAACTCATGCTTTTCTTCTTTTTGCTGTACAAATGCTGACAGGTTTTAGCTAAGCATAGAAGGAGAAAAAAAAGAGAAGCACTAAATTTCTTTTACCTCATCAAGTCTTTTATAAACAAACTTAACAAATAACAGAGACAAATCTGAAACATGTTATCTGATTTGGTAACTGCTTACCTTGGCCAGAATTATATATTGCTTTGACAGATTTCTTCACTTTCTGTAGAGCTGTTCTATCTTGGTCTAGAGCCTAAAAGAGAAAACAAAAGGAGGAAAAAATGATGTTGGAAAATTTGGAACATTTCTAAAAAAAAAAAAAAGTAAGAACAACATTCACAACTGCATTTGTTTTGCTGAGCACCAAAGCAAGTAGCAAACTGATAAATTAACAATGAACCATTTCAGAGACCAGTGTCCAGGCTTTGAATAACTGTGTTTATGAATAGATACGCAAGCAGTAGACAAGGCTCAGTTTATGTGAAATGAATCACATGGCAGCTTTTTAGTAAACATGAAAAGAAAGCCCAAGCCTTTGTATGGAATCCGAAGACTTCCTTCTCTCACAAGTTTATACAGTTTGGTAGGGAGAAGGGTAGATTTAAAATAAGAAGGTATGAGGCTCAAGGAACAAACACATCTATCATCTATTGATCATTTCAGCCAGGAAAAATATATTTAGTTGAGTTTAATAAGTAGAATTAACTTTTCTATAATGCTTTTAAATTTGAGAATTTCAGTGATAAAAATCTATTTTGTACAGCTACTTAACAGATAATAAAGACACTTGCAATGTAGCTGGGGCTGGCCTTTGATGTGTAATTTTCTTGTCTCACCTTCCTAAGTGTTGGGATTACAGTGTGTGCCAACAAACACAGTCACTGGTGATACTGTTACACTGTGTATTTTTTGTTATTGTTGTTGGTCGTGGGGCTTGAACTCTGGGCCTGGGCGCTGTCCCTCAGCTCTTCAGCTCAAGACGAGCGCTCTACCACTTGAGCTACAGCGCCACTTCCGGTTTTCTGGTGGTTTATTGGAGATAGGAGTCTCATGGTCTCTCCTGCCCGGGCTGGCTTTGAACCGTGATCCTCAGATCTCAGCCTCCTGAGTAGCTAGGATTACAGGCGTGAGCCACCAGCGCCCGGCCACTGTGTATTTTAACTGTGATTCAGGTGCTACTTTCTTTTGGCTTCTTTTCTTGAGACACCAGGTGGGTACATGGTCCCATGTTGGGATGCAGATCTTTTCTTCTGAGATTTCTAGGCTCTGGAAGAAGTATGTCCACATTCCCAGTGGCTCTAATTACTTCTAACTTATTTCCAAGGAAGTAAAAAAGAGCTACTTTCAGTTCATCTATCAGTTCAGCTTGAATGAGTAATAACTACATAAAGACAGGCTACTCAGACAGAAATTAATGTATGGGCTTTACTGTATGTGCATCTTTGGAGTTAATGACTCCAAATGAATGAAGAAACATGGAACATTTCAGTTACAGTATTTTACAAGATCATCTCACAACATCCTTTTTGGGGGTGCTGTGGAGGCAAAGTCTGAGACTTGATAGTGTTTTCTCAACTCATGCATAAACTAACTGATAGGGTGTAATTTACATACTTTTTTTTAAAGGTTATGAACAACATTTAATCTAACAGTTACAAATATAGTTAAATCTGAGTGACATTTTCTTTTTTTAAAAAACAAAACAACAACAGGTCTAGAGTTTGGCCAGTGGTGAAAGGAAAACAAATGAAAGACATTTCTAAGAGTCCCACAGCTTAGAGAGAGGATATTGTCCTTCAATCAAATAAGGTTCCCTCTAGAAATAATGTCTAAATGTGCCATTATAAGTTCCATTACAAGTGCCAGACAACTGTAATAACTTCCTATAACATGGCATATATGTAATATTAGAAAAGGTCTAAGAGAAAAATGGCACATATGTAGGTTATACAATGGTATTCTTCAAACCACTACAAGTATGATAAATTACACAGCTGCATTTACTCAAACTTGAAGTAGATCATGTCAAAAGGTACAAATGCTTGTAGAATAATGCTCATCCCTAGTAACAGAGTAAGTAGTAGCTGACTTGCTTTGAATTTGACAATACAGGAGCTTCACATCCTATGTGTAACTAAACAGTATGGATTTTAACCTAGGAGAGTATTTCCAACCCTAATATGGAGATGTTTTATTTCACACACAGCCCCAACAAGTTTGTTCATTTGAATTCTAGTCACAAAAAAACAGTCAGCTCAAAGCACTAGCTTTGAGTTGAAGAGCTGAGGGACAGCACCCAGGTCCAGAGTTCAAGCCCCACAACTGACCAAAAACACTAAGAAGAAACCAGCCCCCCCTCCCCCCAATGTAATGTGGAGAACTGGTAGCTAGAAGGATTCAGAAAAATTATAGGAAAGTCAAGTGCCGGTGGCTCACGCCTGTAATCCTACTCAGGAGTTTGAGATCTGAGGATTGCGGTTCAAAGCCAACTCGGGTATGAAAGTCTGTGAGACTCTTATCTCCAATTAACCGCTCAGAAAACTGGAAGTGGTGCTGTGGCTCAAGTGGTAGAGCACTAGCTTTGAGCTGAAGAGCTGAGGGACAGCACCCAGGTCCAGAGTCCAAGTCCCACAACTGACCAAAAAAAAAAAAAAAAAAAGAAAAATCATACAAGTGGGACATAAGGATGAAATATTCTTTGAGCTTATGCCACTGAGGGCAGGATATGAAACCTTTCCCCCAGACCAAGTAGTATCCCTTAATCACAGCAGTGTAGGAACTGCTAGTCTGAGACATGCACACAAATCTGGCCACCCCACTCCTAGCTTGGGGCAACTGTACTAGCTGAGTCCTCTGCCTGAACTCTCTTTCCCAAGCCCATAGATGATTGGCTCTTTTCTTCTTACATGGGCCTCACATTAAAAGCTTTTTTTTTTTTTTTTTTTTTTTTTCCTGAGAGGCTTTTAACAGACATCTTAAAACTGTGTATCCTTGGGCCAACGAAAGTTCCTTTCTAACACACATCATATGGTATTTTCCAAAGTCCTACCACATCCTGAAATGACTGATTGTGATTTATTTACTTTTATCGTATTTATCTTCTTCACTGGAAGAATGAAGTTTTTAAGACAGCAGGGGGCTGGGTAACCTCACAAATGCATTATGACATGAAACCTAAGTGATGTTATAAATGAACAAATACACGGACAATAAAGTAACAGTACAGAATCCTAAAGCTAAGTGGAAATAGAGAGAAATCACAGCTGCCTTTCAGGGAGGCCATCTCCTCGAGCCACCTCTACATTAATGTGCCTACAGAAGTGGCTAGTACAAAGCCCTGCACAGATCAGATGCTCAAAACCAGCAAGCAGGGCTGCACAGGCAGGTCATTGTAGAGTGCTTGCCTACCATGTGTAGAACTTGAGCACAGTCCTCCAAAGAGAGAAACAAAAAAGCAAACAATAACTGTCCTTAAGGAGGCTGGCTCTAAGAGTGAAATACCTGAAACCTAGGATTCCTATTCCTATTTCTTTAATGAATGGTTACTTGCTTGGAGAAAGTGGAAAAGGGAGAGAAAGAAAGAGGAAGAGAAGAAGAAAGAGGGAGGGGGAAGAAAGGGAGAAAATATTCTTTTGTTTATGTTGCTTTTAGCTGTATTGAGAGATCATTAAAAATTATGGGTATTGAGTATACACACATGCATGTGCTCTGCTGGGGATTGAACCCAAGGCCTTGCACATGCCAAGTATAAATTACAGTAAAGAAAACATTTTCTAATATGGGTTATTCTTTTGCTAGGGAAGACAATTTTGGCTGAATTTTAGTTCATGTTTCTTGTTGGACAAGCCTGAGATCTGGGGGAAGGAGGAAGGATTGAGTAGTGTGTTTAGGCTTCAGGAATGATTGCCTGATTTTACTCACAGAAAGGCCTCAAGGACCAAAGAGTGGCAAGAGCGGCCTTACAGCAACTCTATAAATTATCTACTGTGAGGCCTCAAATATAACAGAGATGTTATCTTTGTTAGTTTCACAATTACTATGAGTTGAATGAGGTTGCTCCATCAGGGGAAAATGATTCACCTAAAATAAAACTTGATTTGCATAACACAGCAAAAATGGAAAGTTGATGTGTCATATACAAATACAAGATTTAAGTTGTTTATGGGTACCTCTGTAAATTATAAAAAGTGTTATGAACACTCAAGCATCTGCTGCACACACAGAGACTGCAGCCACAGACATTTAATACCTTCTCTTGTATCTATTGCTGAATGGGGTAGAATGTGACTCCTGGACAGTAAAGATTTGTAGATGAAATGGGATTAGGATTTCCTAATTCACATTTAGGTCCCATGACAAAGATTCAATGTACCACTTTCAGTAATACATCTGGAATGACTCTAAGGATCTAATACATACAAATAAAGTTTTCACCAAGTTATCAAGTTTCTAAGCCTAAGAAAGGCATTACATAAAACTGTAACTGACTAAATTTGCTTTCTCATGTAGATAAACATAAATTACTTATCACTTACACCTCTGAAGGTAGAGATAATGGGAGGCTCAGAATAGGATTTAACAGATCAGTTAAGTGATTTTCTAAGTATCTAGAATTAAACAAGTATAGGACATAATCTGTACTTCATAATGCTGCTGTTTATTTCTCCTGTACCACTTGTTCTAAAACTTTGCTGCTTAGTCCAATGATAACTTGAGGGAAGTGGCATCTTACTAAGGCAAAAATTGCAGTGATTTCTTTGTTCAGGTGATATTTGAACAAACTCACTTTCTAACTTCCCCAGGGCTCATCATGGTTCCAATGGTCTCCAAGCCCCATCTACTTTGGAAGGTCAGGACATTTATGATGTATTAATGACGAGACTATTTTATGTTCCCTGTGAATGCTGAGGATCTGGATGAAGCCTATTTTCCTCAAAGAACTCCCTTAAGCTCAGGTCACAGGAAGCCTTTAGTCCTCCTTATCCTTCTCTCCAACAAGTAAAAGTTATGTGTGAGGGGATCTGGAGGTTCAAAATGCACAGAAAGAATCCCGGGCAGGATCTGCAATACCAGACCTCTAACCTGACTGCCTCTCACTTGTGGGTTCCTAGCTTCCGAACAAGGACATCTAGAAGACTAGTGCAGTCTCTTATGACTCTGATTTTCTCTAAATTGAGTATTTTCAAGTCCCAAGATATCATCCTTCCATGTCAATTTTCTTGGTATGCTACATTTTGTTTTAAATAAAAGAAATATTAACTTCAAAACTGGAGTACAATTAGCAACATAATCCTGGGGAAGGCTCTTATAGTTAAGGTTTCTATGCAATGAAAGAATCAATCATAGCATTGATCCGAATTCCAGTAACCTTGGCATTGCTTTTTTGTACTTCTGTTCTCTAGAAATTTTCTTAAAAGTCCAAAACCTTACGAACCTTACAAGAAAAACATTACTACTGTCATTTTAATAGACATAGATATTGGATCCGAAGGTAGGGGTCCAGAGTCTAAAAGCTAGTACAAAATAAAAACTGGTTTGTTTTGTTTTTTCCAATAGATTTTTTTATAGTGAAAATACCATACAGAGGGGTTACAATTACATGGGCAAGGTAATGAGTACATTTCTTATCAAGCATTGTTGCCTCCTCCTTTGTTTCCCCTTCCCATCCCTTCCCATCTTCCCCCAACCCCCCCCCCCCGCACCCCTTTGTTTTGTTTTGAACTCTTGCTTATCTCCAAAGTCTGTGCTCCTTCTACCACATCTGTGTCTCTACCTAATACCAGTTCTTGTGGTGCCCAAGTGTACCACACATTGAGCTTCTTATAACGAGCTGGTTCATCTCCCTCTCTTGCTTCTGAGCACCAAAGTTTGAAGGAAAGATAAAATCTAACCTGCCTGCAAGTGACTTCTGCTGACTTGGGACTTCAGGTTTCTTGCTTTATTCAGCAAAATGGGCCTCACAGGTGCCAACTGAAGGTGGATCTCTGGTCACTACTAAGCAATACTTTTCAAGAAAGCACGAGTTTGAGAGAGGAGATGAAGAAATTCCAGTGACACGTGTTCATGAAAATGGTAACTAAAAATGAAGGGCTGACTCTCATGAAAATAAAACTTGAGTAAGTTTACCAACCAGCCAAATGAATTAAGACAGCAGAGCTCCTGTACTGAGGCCTACAGAAAACTGAGAGATGCTGCACTCTGGGAGAAATAGTTCATAAGTCTGGAAAACACTACATTGCTAATAACTATGTTTTTCTCTTGAGTTTACTCAATGTGTATTAAAGTATCAAAAACTGGGGTTCTTTAAAAAATATTATACTTAATAACCAAGAAAGTTCCAATTAAAATGAAAATTTCCAACTAAAAGTATGTTTATGTTTAGTTCTGTACATCTGCAATATTTGTTGGGTCTTCAGTAGAAAACTGAGCTAAAAAAGTCTAATTAAACACCAAAAATTATACTATATCATCAGCTAGAGAAGTTTCGTAATTTTCTAAGGCTGACAACGGATACTATAGGGAAAAAGATAAATGACTGCAATCAAATTCATAGAACCAGAACAAGGTTTTTAAAAACTGAGAGAAAAATAATTATAATAAAAACTACAGACTATGGTTGACATTGCTATCATATGATATTTTTAACTTCTACCGTGGTCATAGAAATGCAGGACTGAGAGAGTAAAAACACTAATGAAATAAACTACAAATAGCAAATGCATGCAAATAAGTCCAACCAACTGATAATTGTAAATTCCAGATAAAATTGTCATGTGATGCCTTTGGAATTTTTATAAAGCTATAAAAAAAAGTAGAGGGGAAACGGAAAGAACAATAATGGAGACATTTCTGAGAAATGGTCATAATTTGTTAATAGACAAAGTCACAAAACTTGTTTACATCTGAGATACTCATCCCATTCCTGAGGGTTCTTCCCAATACAACTGTTGACATTCCCTCAGTAATAGAGAAAAATACTGTTATCAAATGTTTTACATTATTGTAGATAGAGGTTTATATAAAAGTCAGAAATAACCTAAATCCAACAACAGTGAAATGGTAAAGTACAAACAGTAGGGTTTATTATGCAGTTACTAAAAATTATATTTCCAACGACTAAAAAGAATAGCATTTAATTTGACTATTAGGTGATGTTGTGCACATTTAATGAAATGCCATCATTTAGAAAGTAAGTCTAGAAAAAAGTAAGTCTAGAAAGACACACAGAGATGTCTAAAAGCTGCTGCTGATTAGGAAATATCCTTTTAAAATAATTTCCATATACAATATTACAAAGTGAAAACTCTTAAGACATAAAAGATTTTTAGGTGTTTTAGGTGTTTTGTAATTCATGTAATGCCCGCTTTTCCATCACAGTTTCAAAAGACCCAGTGACATGTTAACTTTCATAGAGAATGGAGGAGAAATAGTACATCCGCTCAGTAATTTCTGTGTCGCTTGGCAAATTGTACATTTAAAAAATTAGTAGAATATTGTGTTTCAAGAGCTCCTGTCTAGGGCCAAGAAGAAAACTGTAATCACAGCAATTACCTTGTGAACCTCTAATTTCTGTTGTAGCTCTAAAGTTTGGAGTAGTACACCCACCCACGAACACTAGGGCTTTTTCATCTAGAAGCAATTTCAGTCTATTCTTGAGAAAATAATAATTATAGGTACAGCAAGGTATTTAAAGACAAAAAATAGTCACAAAACACCACTGCCATGTTATAACACAGGGAGTATTCCTTTAAAATATTGAAACCTAGACCAGAAAGAAGTTCCCCAAGTTCTATCTTCTTGGGATTGGAGGAATTTACCAGGAGCCACCTCAGAAGAGTTTTGCTGTGAGACCAGAAACTACTGAGCTAGTTGGCCTTTTAACTTCTGGACAGTTCTAAGATCCTATTAAAACTATATGAACTAGTCCTGACCCAATGACTCAAAATGTGGGGTGAATGGCACATACTCATTTATGTTAGCTCATCAATTTTTATTGCAGATGGAGAAGCACATTAACTACCAAATAGATGCCAGAATTTAAGGATAATGGTTTATAGCCTGGAACCTAGGATCAAACTGCCTGTGTCAAATCTCAGCTTCAGTACTTACTAACTAACCTACATGATTTGGACAGGGTAGATAACCTAGAGATGTGGTTTTCTCATCTGTAAAAAATGGGACATTTATAGTAACCAATCTCACAGCCATATAGATTAAATGAAAATCCATGCACATAAAGAGCTTCCAATGGTACTTGGTACTGTACAGAGCAAGTCCTCAACAAATGTTACACGTGGGTACAGGCTCTGATATTGTTGGTGGTACTGTTTTCATGGTTTTTGGGAACAGAGAGTTTGCAAGAAAATTTTTATGTGGACGAAAGAACTACTGTGGAAGGAAAAGAAATGACACAGACAAAACTTTCAATTCAAGCTAGCTGTTTACATTGGTTATCTCCCTAGAATGTACACAAGACAATTTGCTGCAGTGTGATAAAAGTATTAAGACTTTTGTTGGTAAGCCTTATGTAATGTAATTATACAGTATTAGTGCTGAGAATATATGTAGGGGTCCATATATAAAGATGAAATGTATGCTGAAGATATTGAGAAACATGCATGAAAATTTGAAAACAATCTTTCTACTAATGAACACAAGATAACATATGGTTCTACTTCTCTTAAGTATTTCATTTTCTTAAAGTATTTTAGATAAAAATCATCAAGATAAAAACATTCTGGTCTCATCCACACAGATTAGTTCAACAAATATTTTATGAGGGCATTCCATGCTTACAGCATTGTAAGAAAGGTGAACTAGTCCTGACCCAATGACTCAAAATGTGGGGTGAATGGCACAACCACAGGCCAGTGGCTATCTGCTGTCCATACAGGGAGACAGTGATACCACTGCCCAATGTCCAAGATGCTAACTTTTTTCTTAAACAGTGCAACCAACCTATAACTCTGAACTTAAGACTATTGCATAGCATTAGATGGGATTCATATTATTAAAAACTAAAACAATGTTTATATTAGCTTGTCATTTTCAAGAGTCCATGCCTGACTTTCCCAAACGCTCAAAATATCATCTTTCCTTTCCAAGGAAATTAACACTCTAGAGAGACAATGTAATTTTGTCCTAAGCCTAAATGGATAATAAGTGTCTTGAAACTCATCTTCCAAAAAAATATTTAATTAAAGTATTTGTTCACAGGTATCCCCGTATGCTTAAACATATGTTGCTAAGTACAAATAAAAATAAGTATTTTGGCATGAGGGTTTGCTTAGTTCCCAGCAACACACTCTCTCTCTCTTCCTCTCTCCTTCCCACCCCCTATTGCTTCCTTACCACAAACGCTTGTCTTACTGGTAAAAAGAAAAACTCTATAGGAGTTTGTTTGGTTTTCTAAACAAAATACTGTGCACTCTGGAAATTAAAAAGAAAGTTACACTCTCAAGCACTATTTCCGTCTTCCTGTTTCATGAGCAGCAGTATGTCCTTATTTTCACTTGCACCTCAGCAGCAACACACTGATGTGTCATCTGTTTCCCATACATTGCTGTTGTTGAAAGTCAGCTTCATGGCCAGTTCTCCCACTTTCATAAATAAGTAGAGGTATTTATTATTGTGGAAAAAAGTTGCTTTTAATGATGAAACTCTCAAATTGTATTTGTTCTTAAGCATGATTATGACATACCAGTAGGCACCAATACTTTTAGTGTATTAATAATCATGATGCCCTTAAGTCATAATACCAATAAAAAGTCTTAAGTAAATGTCATAAAGATGTAACTAATGCTCCTGCAAATTACATTTCTGTGCAATTTCAGATAATGGTCAACTCAAAGTACAAGCCTTTGAAAAGGTTCAATGGCTAATGTGTAATGTCCCACCTTTCTCCCTCCCCAACTTCTTTCTGGTCCTTAACACATCCCCAGTCATACAAGCTCCTAGATCGAATACCCTGTAAGCAGGGATATACACAGCCCTTGGGGCTTACCGATGAAGAACTACTAGAGGAGGACAGGGATGAGGTATTTGACTTTGCCTAGAAGCAACAATTGACATTATCTACCACTGCTGTTTCCATAAATGTAAGTCTTCCTCCTCACCAGCAAAGAAGTTTTCTATACATCAAACTTCTGAAATTTAACCCTATTTCCTCAAGATACACATGAATAACTTTGGAGATGTTTTCCTTAGTAGTCAGGTTTTTGTGTTTCATGAGAATGAGTGCTTTGGTACCAAGCATGGTCGCTCTCTCTCATACCCCTAGCTCTGGGTGCATGCTGCCAGTATACCAAGCTTACCTGAAACATGTGCACAGAGTATTTGGAAAGAAATTCCAACTATGCTCTGCAAAATCCTTCAGATGACAAATTTCCAGGGGCACATTATCCCAGAGAATATTGTGGAGGAACAGAGAAAGGCTTCTGACCTTGGGGATCATGATGGGCCATTTTAGTCACATTTACTAGTAATTAGACATAGAATGTCTCGAACACATGCTTCTTTCTAGTGTGACTCTTGGGGATCTGAACAAAAATGTATTCACTCAGAAAGGTAGCAAGTAGGAAATTTTATAAAATAACAAATAGTTGAATAACAAGAAGGCTTTTAAAAATTTAGTTTTCTTCAGACATAGATATAAAACAGCTTGTAAATTATATTTTGAAGACTGAATTTTTATTGTAAAGGAGAAGACAGATTTCCTCTAAATGATTTCTTTGTTGCTGGGAATAAAATGAAAGAAATATTAATGGCTTAAGAAATAGTTTCCATTTCTAATACCAACACTAAAAAACTGGAGCTGAAGACTGCTAAGGGAGCATCCTTTCTTATGATGCATAATTTCATATAATTAACTGCTTTACAAATATCCATGCTTGTAATACAGTAAAAGGTTAGGTTAAGTAGACCTGCCTTGGGAATCTGAAGGGGCCCAAAACAGTAATAACTAAAGACATCTTTAGGTAAAGTTATCTAGCCCTACACTAAAATATAATCCAGCTATTTTGGTGCCATGTAGCACAATGGCAAGTTTGTAACCCAGAGATCCTCCACATTACTTTTCTAAAGTGAGTAAATGGTCCTCTCATTATTCAATGACAAGATCTTTTTTGGACAGACAAGCAGTTCAAACCTAGCTACAGTGGAACTGCAATTAATTATGCATAATTTGGCTAAGGTTTCACCAAGCTCTGCTCTGGAGGCCTTGAAATGAACAGTAGTACTTTATGATGAATATTCTATTCCACATTTGTTGTTTTAAGGACTTTTATCTACTTAAAATATTCTTAACTTTGAAAACTAGTCATTTCTCTACACCTGTGGGGGACTGGTTTTAGGATCCTGAGGATACTCAAGGCCATCACGTATTATTTGCATGTAACTGGTGCATATTCTTTTGTATATTTAAGTAATTTCAAGATTACTTACAATATCTAATACAGTCTAAATGCTACATAAACAGTTGTTACTTGAGCTGTGTTATAGTGATACAAGTCCCAGCTACTTCTAATGCTGAGGTGGGAAAATAGGAGTTTGAGGCCAGTCTGGACAACATAAACGAATTCATCCCCAGAACAGTTGTTATACTAATTTGTTTAGTGAATAATGACAAGAAAAAAATGTGTATGGTCAGTACGGGCATAGGGTTTATTTTTCTCAACTATTTTCAGTCCATATAGACAGAAACTGAGGAACAGAGGGCAAACAATGTTCACATACTATTACTTCCCAAAATTTATGTCCTACTAACCCAATGCTGAGTAAAAAATTCCAGGAACTCAGTAAGTTTGGAATGCTTCACACTAACTATACTTATGTTTTAAGATTCTAAGAGCATTAATTTAAAAAGCCCACGAGACTCTTACTTTATGTTTAAGATTTCATGCTTTGTTTAACCATAGTATTTCCCAACTTATTTGGATTCAAAGTATATCATATCACCCCCTGCCTCAGCCTTGCCATTTCATGTATAAGTATCTATTAATCTCAGGGGTCTGGGTGCTGTCCTTGAGCTTCTGCACTCAAGGTTAGCACTCTACTGCTTTGAGCCACTTCCAGTTTTCTGGTGGTTAACTGAAGGTTAAGAGTCTCTTAGACTTTCCTGCCTGGCTGGCTTCAGACCTTGATCCTCAGATCTCAGCCTCCTAAGTAGCTAAGATTATAGGCATGAGTCACCAGGCTTAGAATCAGAACTAGTTCTTTGAATGATTGTTTGGGCAACACAGATTTGGATCACAATATTCAAGAAAATCTGTTAGTTCAACCAGAGAATATAAATGGATAGTATTTTACATAGTACAGATATCTTTTACAAAACTTTTAATTGTGGTAAACCCAGGCTTACATCTGTAATCACACCTGCAATTCCACTACTCAGAAGACTGCAATCTGATGATGGCAGCCCAGGCAGAAAAGTCCTTGGGACTGTTTCTAATTAACCAGTAAAATGTCTGATTGGAGTTGTAGCTCAAGTGGTACAATGCCAGCTATAAGTAAAAAAGCCAAATGAAAGTGCCAGGTCCTGAGTCTAAGCAAGCCCTTATACTGGCATAAAAAAAATTAACTTGGAAGTCTTGGAATAAAAATTCACAAGCCTTTCCTTTCCTATATAATGCCTTGACTGAGCTGAGCTCACTTTTTCCCAGTATTAACCACAAGTAAAGCCTAACAAGGAGACACAATTTGAGGTTCTACAGTTTCCACTGAAGTTCAAGGCCCAGTGAGTCAATGATGCCTGGTCCCAGTGTCACAAGATCTCCTGTGGCTGCCACAGGTAACTGTTGCCCTGGTAACAGTTCTAGGATGGAAAGAGAGTGTTAGGTCATGCACAGGATGTTTGAGGAGAAAATCAGCCACCTGAGCCTACTTCCTCTATTAAGAGCGTGACAGAGGAGGGCTGCCAAAAACAGTTCCTATTTATACCTGCAACCCTGGAATCCTTAAAACACAGCCATCCTCAACGCACTGAATACGTTATACAATCTAGCTATGAAGCCTTCTAGATTACCTCCCCCAAGCTCAAGTTCCATGGACAGATCAGTATTCAGTATAGCCTTAACTCCTTTCCAACTATTTCACCAGAGTACTATGGAAACAATACAGTTGCCTGAATCCTGACGCCGCAGGAGTTGAGGCTGTGCCTCTGAATGACTCTGTGTATGGGTGTGTCTCCTAATCTCTCTAGGATTGAAAATCTTCAGCCTACAGTTGATGGGTAAATGGGAGGATCAGAGATGGAGCTAGCTGTCTGACACAATCAGGTACTCAGTAAATAGTACTTGTTCTTAGAAGGCATCTTCACTGTCACTGCCTCAGATGTTCTATTCAAATGCAGTTTCTAGTTCTCACAGTAGATACCCTAGTATGTGGGAGTTGATTGACTTGTTGATTTCCCCAAACATTAAGAAATGCCCTTGTCTTAATTTCCATGTTTCTTACTATGTTCCCCCCTACCTTTCAATTTGGGGATAAGTGGCAGGGATTCTCTTCCCCTATGTTCCTTATGAATCCCCAAAATAAAATTTCAGAAGAAAATCTGACTTTTTGCTCATGCTTTTTGTTTGCTTGTTGTAGGAATGGGGGGAAAAAAGGAAACTGTAAAAAAAAAAATTTAAAGTCCCCGCAGATTATGTTTCACAAAATCTATGACCTAAGTTGATTTGATAACAATTTGCCTGTAATTAGGGGAATTTAAAAATGACTCAGTCACTAAAAGGGACTGGATTTTTCCTTCATGCCTTGGGATTACTAAATATCAGATAATGTCCCTTAGGATTTCCCCAGTCACTACTTGCTCCCAACAAGCTTCAAACATTCTCCTAGTTTCCACTTCCTTTAAATCTGACTCCTTTTATTTTAGCTAATAACAGAAATAATTTCTCATGAGTCATTGCTACGGAAAAAGAAAGTCTTCAAGTGAATGCTTAAATGTTTAAAATTCATGTCCCACTCTCACTAGTCCTATTCTGTGAAAGTACCGTGATATCATTCAGAGATCAGAGACTCTCCTGCCCACTGGCTTTTCACCCGAGAGACAGATGGGCAAACTAAACAATTTCAAAAGCAGGGCTCCAATCTAGTAACTCCTCTATGGGTTGCTAATGACTACACAAAAATTTCACACAAAAATCAACCTGAGTAATAAATATGGTTCTTTAATAGCCAACCTAATGAATTTACATCTTACAACTGCTCGCTAATTAGCTATGCATCACTGCCTTCTATCACTGTTACACACTTTAGAGTTTCTGAGAAAGAAATTACAAAAGGCTAGATTAATTTTAGACCAATTTCATTTGTATTTACAAGGCAGGAATTCCAACACTAGCAAATTCTATGTTTTTGGATAGTTCTTGTGAGGACAAAAAATTCCCAAGTCTTTCAAATTAACCACATTTATCCATTAGCCATTAGCTACCCTAAGACTAATAAAAAATATGTGACTCCCATCTCTTAAAATGTATTTTTAAAGATGGGGAAGATTGATAAGGATGTAACAAATATGGAGAAAGATAATTATTCTTGTTTTCAGCAGTAGTACTGGGGCTTAAATTCAGGGAATTGTGCTTGTTAGGCTAGCACTCTACCACTTGAACCAGGCCTCCCAGCTCCCATTTCTGCTGGTAAAATAGAGATGAGTCTAGCAAACTTTTCTGTTCTGGTTGCCCTCAAATCACAATCCTTCCAATATCAGTCTCCTGGGTTAGCCAGGAATATAGGGGTGAGTCAGTTATCACCATTCATAATTAATCACGTACTCACAATAAACACTTGAGGAATTAATAAAGTGAGTATGATTAATAGGTATAAAAGTTTAAAAACAAATATTACAACTACTATAAAAACTTAGCATTAATAAGACACAATATAAACTGCATATTTTTCCTTAGTTAAAGACCAGCACATAAGGAAAATATTTCATAAATAGTTTTCATGTTTCTGTTGCTGCTTAATGAAAAGGAGTCAAACAGTTTTATTCATTGTCTTTTTCAGTAAACATTTGGGATTAAAAAAAAAAACCAAGTAAGTATGAAGAAAGTGGTCACTGATGTCAACTGGAATTCCTAGGTCATCAAATGCCTTTAGTATTTAGCCTGGAAAAACCCTTCATTTTCCATGATTCATGCTAGAGAATAAAGACTATCACAACATTTTGAAAATATTTATAAAATAGGCTACATTGGACATTCCCCCTCTGAGCTTTAGAAGAACAGCTGTCAAATATAGTTTATCTTCAGATGCATCATTAAATGTTTCAAATTTTTGTCTTCAACAGAAGGATAAACAGAGAGGCCTGTTCCCTGACAAGATTTCCTTGAATGACATGCTAATAAAAAATGCAAGTCAGTGGAAGTCTTGCCTCACTGTACCACAGTTTGCTACATTCCAAACAAAGGTCTGCTGTGCACCAAGACAAAAGAAATAGCTCCTCAAAGTTACCCTTAAACCCTTTTCCTTGACATTTTTTCTGCTTTTGTATGATGTGGAAGCAATGAAAAAAAATCCCTTCCAATACTTAACACACTTATTAACATGAATAGCTCCTACTTACTTGGCAAATAGTGTCTGATTATGTTGTAGATTACAACACCCACCTTCAAAAAGTGCCAAGTCAAACATCAGATTAGACACAGCCAGGTTTTTATTGCCAGGAACAACACTTTTCTTTCTCTGGCTGGACCAGAGAAGACAGTTTGATCCAGCAACCCATAATGTAGCAGGAGAAAAGAAAGATGATGAGCTGGGCCAGTTAGTTGGATACTACCTTCTCAGGAACTTAAAGGAGAAAAAAGAAAAAATGTAAGAAAGAAGAGGCTACAAGGGGCAATGTACAACTACGACTAACCAAGAGAGAAAAGCCTGAGAAGCCAGAGGAAGTCCAGATAAGACAAGAGAATGAAACAGATGCCAATAAATAAAAACCAGAGACAGACAGACCTGAGGAATAGTCAGGAGGGGTGAGAATCAATCCCTCCACCCAGTCCTACTTCTGAGCAAATGGACCTGAGCCTCTGCTCCCTGACGGGGCCAACCTTGAAATGATGCTCTTTGTTACTGTCTCATAATAACCCTATGGAGTGAGGATTATTAACCTCTGCAGGTCATGGACCTATTAAATAGCAAGGTCAGAGAACTAAGCTCTCAGCAAAGCCCTGCTCTCAAGCCCAGCCCATGCACACAGTATTCACTATTATTCCATAATAACAACTACTAAAGTTGAGCAGTACATGAAAACCCTCAACATAGATACATAGTCCATTTTACAACAGATTTACCTTTCAAGCTGGCAATATTAATTACTTCATAGATGAAGAATCTGAGGCTCAGAGAAGCCAAGTGGCTTGTTTGAGTTCACACAGTGGCAGATATCAGTCCTCTAATTTACATGCATTCTCTCCTTGATACACACCTCTGTGGAAAAGACACTGGCAACCATGAAATTCTGGCTTATTAGAACTGATCAGAAGGAAAATACCACAGTCAACTGGGCAAGGTAGAGAATTCCTATATATCAATACATGATGGGAACACGATGAACTATGGAGGTTGACAGAGAAATAGATAAGTACATATGCATTGCCTAAGTGCTACCTCCAAATGAGAAGTGGAAACTTACAAACATCAAAGCTGGGGTTAAATAAGAAATGCTAATCAGGGAGGAATATCAAACAACTAACTCTAACATTATAGGAAGGGGAAAGGGGAAGAGCCAAGTGCAGGTGCCTCCCCTTGCAACTCTTTCCATAGGTCACCTGGTGGGAAGGTGTCACTAGCATCTAGATGAGCTCCTTAGTGGAGTAGCAGGGCAATTCATCATCCCTTCCTCTGCCCATATGAAAGTTCGCAGACCACAATCTCTGATGGTACAGGATACTTAGTTTTTTCTTTACCAAACTGACAAACAATTGGTACTAAAACCACTTAAAAATAACTGCAGTTTTGAAATTGTACTCAAGATATTTGTGCACATGGCATTTTGGATTTTTTTGTTTTCTGAAGTACTAGAGAATGAACTCAAGGCCTCCAACTTGGTAGGCAGGAGTTACATGACTAACACTGGCGTCAAGCCTCCAACTCATTTTTATATTGGTTACTGTCATGATAGGTTCTTGATCTTATGCCCAGGCCAGCCTCAGCTATGCTACATGCCACTGTGTCCAGCCATTTGCTTCACACACATCTGGGTTAATAGGCATGCACTCAAATAAGATGAGTCTCATGGCCAGCTACTGGTGGCTCATATCGGTAATCCTAGCTACTCAGGAGGCTGAGATCTGAGGATCCAAGTTTAAAGCTAGCCCAGGCAGAAAGTCTTATCGCCAACTAAGTTTGTATATAAGTGCACATGTATGCGTGCTCACATGCATGTGCACACACACAGAGCCAGAAATGGAGCTGCTCAAGTGGTAGAATGCTAGCTTTGAGGGAAAAAAAAAAAAAAAAAAAAGCTCAGGGACAGTGCCCAGCCCTGAGTTCAAGCCCCAGGCCCAGCATCAAGAAAAGAAATAAGATGGAATCTCACAAAATCTTTTTCCCTTTTTTTGTTTTGTTTTTTCCTCAGTTGGCTTGAACTATAATTCCCCAATCTCCATCTTCTAAACAGCTTGGATGACAGGCTTAAGTCACAGGGCCAGAGGCTCAGTATTTTTTTTCTTCCCTCCTTTCCTTTCTTTTCTGGTACTGAGGCTTGAACTCAGTGCCTTATACTCTTGCTCCACTTTTTCACTTAAGGCTGGTGCCTGTGAGGCTTCCTTGTATTTAAAAAATGTATTTGTAACCTTAGGGGTCTTGGGTTTCAACAGCCTTGCAAGACAAGATAAGATGACTCATAGGTAAGAAGCTGGAACTTAGGTTTTCTCCCAAGTGGAGTTACTAAGGACTATATTCCTAATGCAGAGTGAAGCCAGTAGAAGAAAAATTCACCCACCAACACACCACCGCATTCTTATAAAACAGCAAGTCAGCCTGGCATCTCCTAAGTTCATTGTGTAGACTTCCTTACAGGAACAGTGATCCAGCTGTGAGTGACACATTATCTCCTTAGAAAAAGGCACAGAAACTGTACTGAAGTAGATACTGAGTGAGGTCCTTCCTGCACAGAGAAACTTAGAAAGCTAACAGCCCAGAACTAGCTAGCACAATCTCCTAAAACCATATTCTTCTTTGACTAGAGGTCTGCCCACTGATGAAATAACACGGTAGCACATGTTCCATAAAGACAGCATTCCATCCCCGCTGCTTCAGCATCTCTCCTGGGAAAGCATCCCAAGGAAATTACTCAGTAGAGGAAAATGGGCAGTGTCTCAACGAAGTGGATTATGACATTGGCCAAAATGTAGGCAATGTCCAGAATGTCAATAAAACAAAAATGGTTCAGGAAATTAAGTACCATTTCTATATGGTGACATCATTATGTGACTCTTAAAAAAATGAGAAGACTGTAAAACACCTGAATAACATTTGTACTTTCATAAACTGAAAAAAAAAAAAAAGCGAAATTCATCATGGTATGTGTTTAAGGGTTGTAAATGTTTAAAACAATGTATGCAAGATACAAAGAATGAAAAGTAACAAGTAAAAATAGCTGGGTTAGGGCAGTGGGATCATGGGTAATTTCTTTCTTTCCAAATATGTAAAAAATTCATGATTGTATGGTATACTAAACCTTAAAAAAAAAAAAAAGGCCTTCAGCCTTCTTGATCACTCTCCAACTCAAGAACCATTTGCAGTTTCCACAAAATTATACTACTGTGTGTTAAACCAAGTTCTTTCCCTGAAGCACTCTCAACAATCTTGCCAATGTTAGCATACATTATGCAGGACAAGAGCAATATCAAGTTACTTAACAGGACTGGAGAAATCTGAGGGAAAAGAAGGGGGTGGAGGAGAAGAACAGTCAAAGGCACTTAAGCTACTAACAAAAAAGCACTGTGGCTTGTACATAAAACCATTACTGGCCTCCATGAGGCATTATCAGTCCAATAATATATTTATGTTTCAGACTTTAAAAAAAAGTGTACTTGAAACCAGAACAAGCCTTGAATTTCAAACACTCAGAACTAAAGGAATGCCACAGAGGGAGAATTAAGGCCAACTAAAATTGGCCTTTTGTCTAGCAGGCATTCTTTAGACTCGAAAAAAGGCAGAGTCTGGTTTAGCTGTGGATGCATTTGAAAGTAAAATCTGAAGTTTCCAGAATTACCCACTGGCCAGAGCTAGAATGCTGATGCTGATTTCTGTGATACAATTTCCACATGAAATGGCCATTGTGTGACCTGAATGTACCTCTAGGACCAAGGAAACAGACCAAAAAAATCTGCTAACAAGATATCCTGGGAATATAGGCAGTAACGGTCCAAATGTCTGTTTACACATGCTTAGAGGATCAATGGATGCAGAGAAAACAGAATGTTAAATCTATGTGCCAACATACTAAACTGTCAAACATGAACCACCTATTCAGAGCTCCCTTACCAAGTCACACCTTGATAAGGCAAATATCTCAGCTTAGTGAAAAGCATAGGCTTTGAACACTGTGCTTGGTAACTTCCTCACTAACTTAAGGAAAGGTCTTTGTCCAGACAATGGGTAGCAGCCTCTGGGCCAGTATCTACTAGAACTGTCCAAGGAAAAGTCTGAAGGTTACATACAAAAAGATGGGGCCTGGGTTATTAACAATACATCTCTGCTTTCAGTCAGGGTAACTGTTGTTGTTTGTAAACCTTTAAGTGGTTGTACAATGATTCAACAAGTCAACGTATGAATACACAGTGTCTTGATCAATGTCACTCCTTCTGTTACTCCCCCCATCTACCTCAACCCAACCCATCCTCTGAAGTCATGGTTCCACATTCATACATACATTGAATATCATGACTACATTCACCCATCATTCCTCTCTCCAATTGTCTTTCCTCTCTCTTGAGCCCTACCCTCCTACTGATCAAACATGTTGCAGTTTCCTGGTATTCATTTAGCTACACTGTTATAGCTGTTCATCCAAAGGAGATATACCATTGGATGGTATATCATATACTTTGTGTATATATGCATCATGACCCTGTATTTTGTTTCATACATGTTTATAATTTAGATCCACATTATGAGAAAAAATATGTTCCCTTTGTCTCTCTGAGCCTGACTTACATCCAAATGAAAACATATGAGATGTTATCTTACCCTAATAAGAATGGCCATCATCAAAATGCAAACAATAACAAATGTTGGTTTGGATGGGAGGTGGAGAGTAGAACCCTATTACACTGTTGGTGGGAATGTAAATCAATGAAACCACTAGGGAAGGCAGTTTGGAGATTCCTCATAAAACTAAACCGATTATGCTATGATCTAGTGGTACTGTACTTAGGTATGTATCCAAAAGACTACAAGTCAGGATATAATAAAAATATTTGCCTAATTATAAGCAAGTATGTATATACACATACTACATTTTTATTCCTCCATCAGGAAAAAATATTTATGTCATTTGCAGGGAAATGAAGGGACATGGAAAAATTATGTTAAGAGTCAGGATTTTAACTGGTGCCTTATCTGGTCTCTGGATTAGGTAAGTGGACAAGCATGTGTTCCAAGCATCCCAGAAACACAGTACTTTGAGGCATTACTACAAGAAGTTGTCAAACATCTAAGATAAATGCTTAGACTGACTCTCCTATTTGAACCAATACAATCCACGCACATGTATAGGATGATACTAAATTGCTTTCAAGAGTATGACCTGCTGTTTGACTAGAATATTCCAGCATTCCTGTTATTCTGATGGCACCAAATTCTAAATTTCTCTTAGTCATTGATCTTTGTGATCTCCAACAAAGAATCAGCTCTCTATACAAAAGTACACAGACCTTTCCCTGCTTAGAAAGTTAAATGGATAACAGGTTATAGAAACAAGTATATGTTAAAAGCTTTTCATTTTTTAAATTACATTTGTATTTTAAGAAGTGGTACAAAGGGGTTACCATTCAACATGTCAGTTTGTAAGTCTTGTCAAAGCTTCTCATTTTGATAATTTTATGTGTATAAAACTAGTCTTTCAATTCAAACATACAGAAGGACATAATCCTACCAACTGGGCCTGATCTTCACTCTATATCAATTCTTAGGAAGAAGGTAATTTGTTTCTAATACCTGAATTTAAAATAGAAACATAACTTCTATCCAACAAGTAGAAGCTGATAGGGATTAAAAAACAATCCCTTCACATAAGATAGTTTATTTCAAAGCTTTTTTTTTCACTAGTATGTTCAAATTATTTTTTTCTTCTACGAAATTCCTTCCCTTTCCTCCCCTCCCCTCCCTTTTTCTCCTCTCTTCATTGTCTTATTTCCTTTGGGCTCATACGGAGCTTTAAACCCAGGGCCTTATGCTCTCTGTGGCTTTCTTCTTCATGTCCATGCTTTATTGCTCTACCACTTGAGCCATGCTTTCAGTTGGGCTTTTTTCTGGTTAACTGGAGACAGAGTCTCAAGAATTTTCTGCCTGTCTGGTTTCAGACTGACTGTTTTAAGTTTGAGGTAGTATTATAAGTGTGAACCACTAGTGCCTGGCTACTGGAATCTATTTTGATCTGCTTCTTACCTAACACCTATGGGATCCTACATTTTTATTCATCTATCAGGAAGTCATCCCTAGATCTCACAGCAGAAAATGTGACTAACAATGTCATGATAAAAAAAAAAATGACATACAGAACAAGCAAGAGAGGACCTACAGCAGGACAACAAAGTGCTTTTCCTTTATCTGTGGTGAGGGACAGGTACTAGAGCTACTGAAACTTCTCAGGTGACTGCCACGTGCAGCCCTGGATAGACAGCATGGTCTTGTATGATGATGGCTCCTATGAGGCAGAAACCTGGTTATCTAAGCTATTCTGATAACAAAGACATTCTCAAGCTCCTGTCTGTGCCAGTGTCCTCCATTGGATGAGGAGTAAGGGAGACAGAGCTGAAGCCATAGAGTGAAGAGATCTACAGTCTAGACTAGGCTTCTTTCTCCCTTGGGATGTACCATGTCCAAATGGCAGCAGGCATCAAGATTACTGGAAGATGTCAGATGCTTGATCCTACAAGAATGGAAGGAGTGACTGGATATCATCAATACATGGAAAGTGGTGGAAAAAAAAATACAGGGAAAGTGATGCTTAATCCCCTACTTGTGCCACAGACTACCAATCTGATATGGTAACTTCTGCTCTTCTTCTCACTGCTTCCGATGGTATTCACTTTGGGGGATATTCCTTTGATCATTATATCTGATAACATATTGTACTTCATTCAAGTCTCACTGATCAATAGGAAATCATTTCTATAGAAGCATGTACAGAAGTAGTAGGCACAGAGCACACATGTGATGATGTAAATGAAGGATACATGTCTTTCCCATAGGGTAATAATCTTCATAAAGGCTTCGTAAATACCCAAGTAACAGCATTTGATTGGTTCTTTTTTTTTTTTTTTTGGTCGGCTGTGGGGCTTGAACTCTGGGCCTGGGCTCTGTCCTTCAGCTCTTAAGCTCAAGGCGAGCGCTCTACCACTTGAGCTACAGCGCCACTTCCGGTTTTCTGGTGGTTTATTGGAGATAGGAGTCTCACGGTCTCTCCTGCCCGGGCTGGCTTTGAACCGTGATCCTCAGATCTCAGCCTCCTGAGTAGCTAGGATTACAGGCGTGAGCCACCAGTGCCCGGCCATTTGATTGGTTCTTAGCTACACTTATTGCTGTTTTTATTTCCCTTAGACTTGTAAGTAAAAATGGAGACAACTCTTTGTTCACTACTTTAAGTTCTTGTGAGCACAGACTATTAAGACTACATTTAAATCCCAGCTATGCTGCTTTGTAACTATTTCTCTAATTTTCTTAGACTTGGTTACTTCACTTATAAAATAGAAACGGTCAGAAAGAAATGATAAAGTATACAAAGCTCCTAACACTCAGAAGTCAGCCAACACATGGTAGCTTCTTCTTATTTTCTAAGAGCTTTGAAACTCATAGTTGTAGAGTTATATTCCTGGCCCTAGCTGGAGGAAATAACAAATGGGTGAACAAAGGAAGCCTAGAGCAGGCTTGCTCTGGGTCCCATACCAGGGAAATACAGAAACCTCCTTAATAGTTCTTTAGAGGGAAGAAAGCCCACAAATTCATTTATCAAATGTCCTGGAAAGCAGCAATAATGGTTTGGGTTGGCAGCACTTAGGCACGTTTAGAAAGATGGTGCAGAGTCAATACCCTCTCCATTATCATTCCCTCGAGGCCCACCCATCCTGACAGTCTTCAAGAGCTCTCCTTACCCACAATCTAGGAACCGGAGAGCACATCTAAAACAGGGCAGCACCCAAAGCTAAAAGTCCATCCCTTTAAGTAAAATAGAGCTTATTAATGGAGTCATAGCAAAGCCCAGATAGAGCTACTGTGTTCGTTTTTATTTTCTAATGAAAAATCATGTGGGAAAAATACTTATCTACTCAGCAGAACAGCAGAACAGGCAGGAAATACGTTTACTTAGAACCAACTGAAGGAGCTACTAGCTACATTGCTGCACAAGTAAAGGTACTGATAATGATGGTCTTCATTAGAGACAAGAGATTCTACCATAAAGTGTTCCAGAAAGAGGCATGATTCTCTAAAGTGTATGAGAGAAAAAGCCTCAGCAATTCCATGAGGGATGCTTTAGACTGTAACAAGATACCACTGAAGAACCTCAGGCTTCCTAAGCCTGGCACTGCTAATAAAGTACAGTAGCTCTGGGCACAGGAGGCTTGCAGAGCAGGTAAAGGGAGGGCAGGGGCACTGCTCTATCATCACTATGTCTTCCATTTGTGTAAATATAAGAAAACAATTCTATATACACTCCACTTTATTCTATCACTGCAACAGAGGTTCTTCCAGTCCTATTTTACAATCATTTAATGACTTGTCCCAAATCATACCACTAACAAGTGCTAACTAGACTGGAACTTCTAATCTTCTAAACCAAAATTTAGCTTGCTTTCCCACAAGAGTCAATGATGGAATACAAAGAGGGAGCTTGCTAAGACACTGGAGGGTCTGTGTTGAGTGATAGCACCTGAGAAAGAAGCGTTGCACGAGTGCCCTTGATAGGTTTATCCCAAGCCTCCAATGACAGTCTGTCCACCACAGCTGGGCTTATTTGGAGCAAGCAATTGACTAAAATTTTGATCAGATTTGTGACACTTCGGCAAACCCAACTGAGGAAAACAAAGGATATGCCACTTGACTACATGAGCTCAAAATGGAAACACATACACAGTGCCCTAAAAAGCCCTGTGGCAGCACATGTGACCGGAAACTCAAAAGAAACCAAGTCCAAAGAAGCTTTGTTATAGAAGCAGAAGAACCAGGCAGGCAGTGCATGGGTGGGGTCAGAATGTCTCCACAGACTCGGGAAGCTCAGTGACCAAAATGTCAGAGGACAGAGGATTCTGCCTGCTGAGGGTGAGGTCAGTCCCACAAGAGGAAATGAATCCTCCCTACTTCTCAACTGCAATTCACCTAGGCAAGGCCTAGCTGGCTGGTGGCAGGTCCAGTCCCACTGTCTTAGCTCCCCAGTCCTCTACATCAGACACAGTATTTTAAGTGCAGACTTCCAGATAAGAATCTCCAAGTTGATCATGATGCATGCTCTGGCTGAGAACCACAGGCAATGATAACTGGAGGAAGATTGAGGAGAAAGCAGCTGCCATTCAGGACAGGAAGAAAGAAGAATCCAATTCTCTCTGTCTCCTCTAGTCTGGCCAGTCACCTACAAGGAGACTTCCTACAACAGCTACTTTGTAACAAGGACAGTACAGAGAACAGGGCAAAAACATCAATAAGACACACTAGTTTTCTCTGCCCAGTGAGTTTAAGACAATAAAAAATAAAATAAATGAAATTAAGGCTAGAGAACAAAAAAATCCAACAAAACTAAATCAAATTCAACACATGCGAAAATGTTTTGACTATCCTACCTTTAAAAAATGCCAGTCAAAACAAAACAAAAGCTCCCAAAGACACACAAAGTAGGCCATGCTATACAAAGTGGTCTCATGACAAAAATCCCAAATAAGGATCATAGCACTCCAAACCTAACCTGGCACTGGAAAAGTCTGGTGAGTCGGACACAAGGAAGGGCGGATAGAGATGTCACTTTCAACTGCCTCAGGAAACATCATTTCAAACAGCCACTAGCTCAAATTTGGAAACGACTTGTGAGATTTCTCCCAGAACTTCCACATTTTGCCCCTCGATCACATCAATGGCTCTGCAGCTCTACTGCATCTGCTAACTGAGAGCTCCCAGCACTAGTGGTCCTATCACAGTGACCTGGGCAGTGTTCAGAGAAGCAGGAGGAGTGTCAGGAAGCATCTAATTAGCCTTATGTGGGAGGAAATCAAGTAGGTAAATGTCTTCTCAGCAATGAAAGGAAGAAACCCCAAGTAGGCTAGTTCTCAACTAGATTTATAGCCCGTACCTTGAGAACAGAACTAATGAGTATGTATGTGGAAAGCCTACAAAATGGTGAGAGGACATATGAAACTTAACTATGTCAGCACCAACTCCTTCAAACCAAGAGATGCTTAACTACATGACAGTAAGCAGTAATGAGAAAACAAACTAGATTCTTAGTAACCTGGGTCACATGTATTTCTCAGAGTGGTAATGTGAGCTTTTTTTTTTGGTGGGTCGTGGGGCCTGAACTCTGGGCCTGGGTTTTGTCCCTCAGCTCTTCAGCTCAAGGTTATCACTCTTGAGCCACAGCACCACTTCTGGCTTTTTCTGCTTATGTGATGCTGAGGAATCGAACCTGGGACTTCATGCATGCAAAGCAAGCACTCTACCAGTCAGCCACCTTCCCAGCCAGAATGTGAGCATTTTCAAAAGGACCTTCGAGTAAGATCTTTTAGGGTGACTCTGACCAACTACAGAAAGCTGTAATGACATTCCATACTGTAAACATATTTCACTAAACTAGTGATGTGTGACAGAGAATTCACTACTGCTGTGCTAAATCAAAGAAGGAAAAGAAAACATAAGCCTCTCCAAAAAAGAAATTATTATTATTTTTTTCTGACATCAACAATGTCAGGATGGAAATAAAAAATAAACCAAAGACCCATTGGTTTCTGTTTCATTAGAAACACATAAAGACATTATCTTCCAATGAGAAAGCATTCCTTTTTTTTTTTTTTGCAAAAGTCTTACATGCAAATCTACAAATCTTTTCAGTATATGGCATCCAGTTTGTCAAGAATTTACACATTACACTCAGATAAACAATAAAGTAATTGGACAGTAAAAGACCAAAAAATGCCTAAGTAATTCCTAGAATATTTAATCCATATGCATTAAATATCCTTTCTAAATATAAATACACAGGGGCATGCAGTGAAAAGACAGCTGTTTCTAGGCCACCCAACATCTATTTACTCAGAAACCATGCTACGGCAACAGAATTCAAATTCAGGTCAGTTATAGTTTATGTCCATCTTTTCATAAAAGCCCTCACAACTGGAGGGCACTATATGTTTTCAAATCCCCTACTCATCCATTTGCTCGTTTAAAATCATCCTGAGAAACAAAGGAGACAGGGACTCTCAAACCTATTTCACAGATGAGAAAGCTGAAGTAAGACATTAATGAAACACGACTAATAAGGGATGGAACAGATGCTGGTTTCTGACTCTCAACCCATCTGTTCCCAGGAGAAAGCAAACATGGGGTGGTTGATTCACAATGACTTTGAGGGGGAAATAAACAGAACCAAGACAGACCCAATGCCTTTCTCTGAACTGTGGAGGCAAAGGAAGTCAGTCTCTTCTCCACCCAGGCAGGAATCAGACACTCAAAGCTAAAGGTCTGCAGGTACTCTCAAGCTGCTTATCTACAAAGTCTATTAGCTGTCCCTTGTGGAGCCCTGAGCACCACTACCAGGGAATGGGAGGGCCAATGGAGTGCTAGAAACCCCATCTGTGGAATGTCTGTGCTTTAAAATGGGAGCAGAATGCCCCATTCCTTAGAAACACAAAGCTTAAAGTAGCACAGTATGGTGAAAACACATTTGCTTTTGAACCAAGATTCCAGCTTGGCTATTTATTATCTGTGTGATGTTTTCTTTTTAGGGGAAGAGAGTACTGAGTTTTGAATTCAGGTCTCACGTTTTCTCAGCAGGTGCTCTACTACTTGAGACAAACTTCCTGCTTTGGTTATTTTGTAGGTAAGGATTCACTTTTGCCTTAGCCAGTCTTGGGCCATGCATGATAATCCTTCCAAGCCTCCCTTGTATCTAGGATCCAAGGCATGTGCTACTGCAACCAGTTTGCTTGCTAAGATGAAGGTCTTGCTAACTTTTTGCTTGGGCAGTCCAGGAACTGCAATCCTCCTGATCTCCCAAGTAGCTAGGATTACAGACATTTTCCACCATGCCATGTATCTATGTGATCACTGTGGTGTGTGAGTGTGCACGTGCACATGTGTGCACATAAATGCTGGTATGGGAGCCTCAAGATCTACTTGGCATCTCATATCCAGCTCAAGTCTGGCACTCTATAACTTCTGGCTTTTGCTAGACTGACTTTGGACCTCAATCCTCAGATCTCAGCCTCCTGAGGATTACATGCTGAGCCACTGGTGTTGAGCAGCTGTGAGATCTTGAATAAGAAACAAACTTCTCAATTACATATTACAATGTGCCTCTTCCCTGTACTTTATTGAGGGTAAAAGTAAATAAACTTGGCTCTGTATCTTGTTCCACTGTTACAAGAGTATTTCAAACTGGCCCATGTATGTCTTTCATCATCATCATCATCAAAAAGAGCATGTGGAGCTGATGTTTTTTCCCTTGCCTCTCCTTTGCTGACAAGGAAACTAAGATTCAAATAAATGAAGGGGGCTTTTAAATAAATGTTACATGCCCAGTGACTAGCACAGTTGGACTTGAACAAAGATAACCTGACTAGATAGTACAGTTATTTTGTTATTTTCTTACCAGACTTTAATTCTTGTCTGGAACATGAATTTTAGAACTCATCAAGATAAAATGATAGCTCTTATCCACATACAAGGTTAGAAAAATGGTGTGCTGTATGTTCGGATCTGAATGTATTCCGCCAATCCTGGGTATTTTCTAGGTTAAATCTAATTGTGTTAACATGTTATAGCATCTTTTGACAACCAAGTTCTCACAAATCAGCACTACCAGTGTGAGATGTACTTGACACACACTCTACCACTGTAGAAGGCAGTCCTTCATGTCAGCTTTCAGAATACAAACAAGAACTATTTCATCACATGACTCATATAACATAATGCAATCACCCTTCTGAACTTTCCAGCTTTGAGGGACAGTTATCAATCCAGCCAATAAAAGGAGGGAGAACAATATATAAATACTCATCAAAGATCCCATTTAAGGGGCTGGGAAGGTGGCTCAGTAGTAAGAGTGCTTGCCTTGCATGCATGAGGCCCTGGGTTCCATTCCTCAGCACCACATAAGCAGAAAAAGCCAGAAGTGGTCCTGTGGCTCAAGTGGTAGAGTGCTAGCCTTGAGCTGAAGAGTTGAGGGACAAATCCCAGGCCCAGAATTTAAGACCCACGACCAACAAAAAAATAAGATCCCATTTAAGAATGAAGACTTGTAATAAAACTAAAGATTAGTTAAAATTAGTTAGTTACTTGAAATTCATTAACAATTAGTTTTGAATCTAAGAAGAGAATCCAGTGAATTTAATGATCTACTTTAGAATTTAACCACATTTCAAATTTTATTGAAATTTAAAAATAGCCAGCAAGAAAGTAAGACTTTTCAGTCTATTGTTCTTGGGAATTAATATCATTCTGAAGTAAGCCACAGCCCTGATAGTACAAGGCATTGGTTTGTCTAAGAAGGAGCAAATGAATAAGTGGATTTATAGATCCACAGTTTTCAAAAAAACAAAACACATTGTTTTCTTTTACCAAATAATAAGTAGCACTAGGGTATGTGTGTATATCTATATACTCAGATAATGAACCACGTTTGGTGGAAGTATTGATAATTAGTAAAGAATGGAGGTTTGGGTTCCACTAACCTGAGACTGTGACATTAGATAGCTGATTTTATCTCAATGAACATTATTTCCTCATTTGTAAAAGTGGGAACAATATGAATTATAGAGGGCAGATGGGGGAATGGGGGAGAATGAGCTTATGACTCCATGAAATGTAGCTACCAGTATTAGAGACCTGCAGGACAACAAAAACAACCTTCCTACCACTTGTGGCTCTCCCCTCGTCCCTTGTTCCTAAGTTTTATGAATCTCTATATGGTCAATATCATCACTTCCTAGGGGTGGTGTGTGTGTGTGTGTGTGTGTGTGTGTGTGTGTGTGTGTGTGTGTGTGTGTGTGTGTGTGTGTGTGTGTGTGTGTGTGTGTGTGTGTGTGTGTGTGTGTGTGTGTGTGTGTGTGTGTGTGTGTGTGTGTGTGTGTGTGTGTGTGTGTGTGTGGTGTGTGTGTGTGTGTGTGTGTGGTGTGTGTGTGTGTGTGTGTGTGTGTGTGTGTGTTTGAGATGGGGCTTGAACTTAGGGCAGGGGTGCTGTCTGACCTTTTTTTGCTCAAGGCTAGTGCTCTGCCACTTTCAGCCACAGTGCCATTTCTGGTTTTCTAGTGATTTACTGGAGATAAGAGTCTCATGGACTTTCCTGCCCTGACTGGCTTTGAACCACAATGCTTAGATCTCAGCTTTCTGAGTAGCTAGGAATACTGGCATGAGCCACAAGTGCCCAGCTGTTTCTAGACTTTTTTTTTCCATTAAAAATGTTGAGACAAACTAACTAGATTTGAAAATCTGCTACTAGGACAGAGAGAATACTGTCTTTGGTCCTTGGCTTCTCATTGATGTCAGAGCTTTCAGACTGGGAAATCTTATCCAAAGTTTTAAAATTAGTTTGAAAAAGGAAGCCATTCTGTCCTAGAACACATCCATATGGAGTGATATGGGTAAACCCAGGAATGAAGATGCACAATCCTGGCAGATCAGCTAGCTTTCCTCTAAAAACTTTTGTACCTCATAGAGTGCCTCTACATTTTGCAGTATCTGTCAAAACATAAGTACTTAAAGATCTTACAATTATATGGGATTTTAGCAACCTAATAATAAATCTGGAAATTATTTCTTTACTTACTTTACCAAATAAAAAAGAGACACATAAAATTATATTGGGACTTTGTATCTTTAGGTGTTTTAGTAATCAAAAACTATAAATTCATTTCCTATTGATATTAATCCTATCTTTTCAAACACAGTTTCATTATCATCTACTTCCAAAAACCATTCCACTGAAGCATTTTTAGCATCTCATCTGGAAGTATGTATGTTCTCTCAGGTGCCATAGTTACTTCAACACTCCATGTAGACACCATTTCAATCAAGTTGTGTGAATGTGACAAGCTCTTAAGACAACCCTCACCTTTACAGCAAATAAAAGGCTCAACCATTTAAGTGCCACTTTACTTTCAAATAGCGCCCCAAAGAAAAAACCCTAACCCAGGTGCTGGTGGCTCACACCTGTAATTCTAGAGATTTGAGGATAGAGGTCCAAAGCCAGCCAGCCAGGCAGGAAACTCTATGAGACGCTTATCTCCAATAAACTATTCAGAAACAGCTGGAAGTGGTGCTGTGGCTCAAGTGATAGAGTACTTGCCTTGAGTACGAAGAGGTTCAGTGACAGTGCCCAGGCCCTAAGTTTAAGACCCAGGAAAGTGGAGGGGAGGGGAGGGGAGGAGAGAAGAGGAGAAGGGAAGGAAACTAGTCCCAAACCTGACCATGAATGTTTTAACTATAGAGAAGTACATGTGCACACCCTTCTTTCATCAAACATTCCTTAATCCTTATGCCTGTTTTGTTTTAGATGCAGAGAAAATAGAGATAAATAAACACATTCCATGGTCTGCAAAAATCCAGGCCAAAAAGCAAAAGCATGTGCATTGATCATATCAATGCAGAGGGGAATTCTATACAGGAAGGAGTAGTTCAAGTCCCAGAATTTAGAAGTAAACAAACTTAAGGTGGAACTATTTGTAAGTAATTTACTGCTTAACTTCTTGCCTCCATTTCCACCTGTGTAAAATGGGGTAAAGGCGACTACCTCTCAATGACATTACAAGGAATAAATGAAATAAACAAAAGGACTTAATATGAGGAAAGAAGGAGCTCAACAAAAGCTAAATATCTATATGAGACCAGAGAACTTCAGGGAGGAGCTGATTTGGAATGGAGGCTTAAAGCCTTAAAAAAAAAAAAAATTTCTTCCTGCACTCTCTTCCAGTGACTGAGACCTCTCCTCTGCTAGGGGAAGATGTAACACATCTTGCTCATGATGATATCAGGGTCCTTTGATTTTTTTCAAATACTGCAAGGCTAGTTTGGGTAGATTAAATAAATTCTAATTAATCATGTATTTAAGTATCAACATTAATTACTGATTTGGGAACTACCCAGACTACACATACTCTTGGAGAGATTATCTCTTTTTCTTTTTAAAAGAGTGCCACCCCTACTCTCATTAGGTCACACAAATAGAATAACATTTTGAAAATGTAAAGAATGGTGACAGTAGAAGATTATGGAACCAAAGGATCATAAACTAAATGTTCTTTCCAGACAGCAAAAGAAGCAAACTTGCCTATCATAGCAGGGAGAGGGAATTATCTATGGTGAAGTGACAGAAACCTTTGTCATCTTGGGAAAAAACAACCATTAATGTTAGCTTTTGTTGGCCTTTGCCATTTGGGAAACAGGGCTCAATATTACCAAATAAACCAGGTATCCAATATTAAATGACATTTTCTGAAATTTATTTAATTTTTTTCTGCTTATGTGGTGCTGAGGAATCGAACCCAAGGGCCTCAAGCATGCAAGGCAAGTGCTCTACCACTGAGCCACCTTCCCAGCCCCTGCATTTTCTGAAATTTAAATGGCAATAACTAGGTCAAATCTGGATGAGCACATGCAACTTCTGGGGGCTGTATGTGGCAGGTGGCCCTGGAAAATCACCTCAGTCCAGAACACCCCATGGCTTGGAGAAGTAGGGAGGACTTTGCAAACAGCATGGGATGTGGAAGAGCTTAGCTTAATTAAAAGGTAAGGGTTGCAGATGGGCAGAGAAGAGTAGACAGGAAAGGGGTGTGGGAGTCTTGGAATGTAAAGCAGTGACTAACCTGTAACAACAGAAAGTCACAGGTGACACACAACATGGGAGGAGGAAGAGAAACAGGTACAGAAGTTTGGAGTTTACTACTGGGCAATACAAAATCCTTGTCTGACGTTACTTATTCAGAAAAGCTACGATAAACTCTCACAAGGCTAATAGCTTGAAGAAATTGGTTCATGTCTCCAGAGACACCCACGTTTGGATGGAAGGCACAGTTCTTAGAACATCAATCCCAGTTGCATAAAGTTGCAGAGCTTCTGCAGGGCAAATGACATAGCTAGCAAGATCAATAGAAAGCCCACCGATTGGGAGAAGATCTTTACTAGCCATACAACGGACAAGGGTCTCATATCTAAAATATACTTGGAACTCAAAAAATTAAACCCCCCAACAACAAATCCTCAAAGAAACAACTGCCCAATAAATAAGTGGGCAAAAGACTTAAAGAGAAACTTCTCTGAAGAAGAAAGAAGGATGGCCAATAGACACATGAAGAAATGTTCAACATCCCTAGCCATAAAAGAAATGCAAATCAAAACAACATTGAGATATCACCTCACTCCAGTTAGAACGGCAAAAATCAAGAACTCTAACAACAACAGATGCTGGAAGGGATGTGGACAGAAGGGAACCTTACTTCATTGTTGGTGGGAATGTAAACTTGTTCAACCACTTTGGAAAGCAGTATGGAGGTTCCTCAAAAGACTTCACATAGAACTCCCCTATGACCCAGCAATCCCACTTTTGGGCATTTACCCAAATGTTTACAAACAAGACCACATTAAAGCTACCAGCACAACTATGTTTATTGCAGCATTATTTACCATAGCTAAGATATGGAACCAACCCAGATGCCCCTCAGTAGATGAATGGATCAAGAAAATGTGGTATATATACACAATGGAATTCTATGCCTCCATCAGAAAGAATGACATTGCCCCATTTGTTAGGAAATGGAAAAACTTGGAAAAAATTATATTAAGTGAAGTAAGCCAGGCCCAAAGAAACATAGGTCCCATGGTTTCCCTTATTTGTAATATCTAGTATATGTATGAGTCAAGCAGAAAAGGTCAGATAATGTGATGTCAGGAAAATGAACCCTTAGATATGTATTTTAATGTTTTTTTCTTTCATGCATGTGTTTCTAACGCATTTATAAGATTATGTCTTTGTTGCTTTTTATGTCCCTCCCCCACAGTATAACCCCTGCTTTCAGTATATTTGATGTCAGTATAACTTGTGGAGGAGATGGGGTAAAACCAGTTGTTTAAGGATACAGGTGGACCTGTTGCAACAATGAGAAGTACAAGTTGTCATGTCCAAAACGAGCTTTACAATGTGGTGCGGGGGGGGGGGGGGGAGGAAGAGGGGGGAAGGAGAAGGATTGGGATTGGGGGGAGGGGGGAGGCTGGGAAGGGATGTGAAGGGTAAACAAAGGAGGAGGCTGCAATGCTTGGTAAGAAATGTATGCATTATCCTGCCCATGTAATTGTAACTCCTCTGTACAGTATGTTCACAAATAAAATTAAAAATTAAATTAAATTAAAAAAAAAGAACATCAATCCCAGGAGCTTCATGATAAGGAATTAACAGACTTGTATATAGAAAATCACCAGAAAATCATGAGGAACTCACCTAGATGGCCCAGGAGAAGATATTTCATTGACTACTTCCTGACACCCTGGTGGAAAACTGAAAAATCCAGACAGCTCTTTTTCTCCAACCCATCCTTCCTAAACTCCCAGTTAATCGCCGCTAAGGGCAGAGGTGCTCATAGATATCTATCCCTGGAAAACGTACAATGCAGCCACCAAATGTACAGCATTCCTCGGAAATGTGAAAGTCATAAAAAGCACCTTTAAACTTGATAGCATAAAACTCAGAAATTCAATAAGCATAACTCAAGGCCTCAAACTATAGGAACAATCATGCAGAATAGGCAAACAAGCACTTTAGGAAATTCCCAGAGCCCAAGATGTAGACACAACTGTATTCAGGTGACTATCATGTAGTTTAGTCCACGGAGTTCAAGCTCAACTCCCAGCCTGGAGGGCAAAACCAGGAGCCAAACCATGGGAACTCAACTTTCCCCTAGGAAGCCCAAAAAGATTTGAAGCAGGGGAAGGTGAGCTGTGTTTTATGAAGTACTCAGTGCTCTAAGAGCTGATTTGAAAATAAGATGGAGGAAGATCCCAGACACAACCAAGATTTATGACGTTAACTGTCACCACCTGACAACGACTTCCCTGGTTATGTTTGGGACAACAAAACACAGTGACAATGATCCATTCTCAACATGGAATGTGGTCGTGGTGGAGAGGGAATTTAGTTATGCAACTGTAATATAGCAACCACTAACTAAGCAGTATAGCTCTGCCAAGAAGGAAAGACACTGCTCCTGACACTCCTTCCCACCGGAAGTAATCAAATGAACCATCCCATTTCCTGTCTTTATATACCCACCAGCCATGAGTGGGGGGGGCTCCCCACAAAGACTGGCCCCAATGCATGGGAAAGAAGAACTAGAAAACCTTTTCCAGCTTTGCCCCATCCAAGACCTGAGAATGTAAACAGACCATTTCTAATAACAAATATTGTTCCTACGGGTCTCTCAACATTTGAGTCTTTTCTTGATGGTAGTGTTCAGGGAACACTGTCTTAAAGCGAAAAGGAAGGACTCACAATAGCCCACACTGATTTTCCTATCGGTACCACGAAGAGCAAGAGGGACATTAGTATATACTAAGTAATAACTTTTAAAAGCTGACCTTCCTGAGAAAGTTCTGGAAACAAAAATGGAATACTCAAGGAGTTTTGAAAAGAAAAACAGCCTTGGTACAGCCTGTGAGCACTAGTGAAGCCAGAATTTCATGAATGAAGAGACTCAGCCAAACAAAATAGTCTAATTAAAACCAAGAAAAATGAATTTACAATCCTATTTACCTGTTCAAAAGTGATTTATTTAAATGTGTTTTAATTACTGAGATAAAGAGAGTCATCATATGTGTAGCAGCTAAAATACCCAGCCAATGGTAACCCTGACATCTCTGGGAAATTAAACAAACCCAACAGGTTGGTTTTGTTTTCTCAAAGCTCTGGGACGCATCCATGATGGGTGTCAATATGGCATTCCAATTTAGCTAGAATAAGGCTAAAAGCCAACTATCTTTTAAAATAGGAAGTATTTGTTTATGCCTGTCACAGAGAAAGGCCTGTTGACTCTGGTTCTTGCTATAACTTTACCTACCATGGTTAGTACCTCAAATATTAATTAAAAGTAAACCAAAATGAAACAGTGAGACCAGGACTTCCTGGCACATATACAATAAACAGTTTGGTGCTTGTCTGAAATTAGAAAATCACTGCTTGTTTACAACAGGTTTCTGAAATATATACTACTTTCAGCCAGCAGATACTGACAGCACACTCTACACCAGAATGACACTAGGCAAGATATAGATTTTCCAGGCAAGATTCATCTCTTCCAGATGAAAATTCATAGGACAGTAGTACTAAAGAACAACAAAGCAAGGCTTAGGAATCCAGCACCAAACTTGTTAACAAACACCATCAATGGGTGAAACTTGGTAAAATTGGGACCAAAATAAATCACAACTACAAACTGAAAAAAGCAAAAGTTAGTTACAATTTGTCAAAAGCAAGGTTGGCATTTATTTTGCTGATGTATACCTCACTATTTTTTATTCTCAAATGAAGTCCATCATTCAGTTTGACATCAGATAAAGACATCATTTACAAAATTGAAAGTCTCAACAGCTCAAGGAACCCTTTCACAAACTGAGAGTGCTGTAGTTACAGAGTCTCTAGGTTTTTATCGTTTTGGTTTTCTCTCTATAAAATGAGAACTGCTGCTTGACTGAGCGGTGGAAGCATATACAGCATTAATAGTACCTGGTGCACAGGGAGCATGCCACAGAGGCTCCCATCATCACCTGCAGCCTCACTGGGGACTGCATACACCATCTCACATATCTTGGGCAAGTACTCTACCAGTAAGCCAAATCCCCAGCCTTATATACACATTTGTATCACAACTGAGGTGAGTGATCAAGATTTACAGCATCTAGCCAGGCGCTGGTGGCTCACGCCTGTAATCCTAGCTACTCAGGAGGCTGAAATCTGAGGATCGAGGTTCAAAGCCAGCCCTGGCAGGATACTCCATGAAATTCTTATCTCCCATAAACTACCAGAAAACCAGAAGTGGCGCTGTGCTCAAGTAGTAGAGCACTTGCTTTGAGCTGAAGAGCTGAGGCACAGCGCCCAGGCCCAGAGTTCAAAAAACAAGATTTACAGCGTCTGAAATATTTACTGAGCTTAAAAAGGTGTTCACATCCCCAAACAACTGCACAAACAAGCAAATTTTAGTGTTTAGGTTAGCTTTCTGTGCTACAACAAAATACCTGAGATTATCCATTTATAATGAGAAAAGGGTTATTTTATTTTGATTGATAGTTTTGAATAGTTCCAGTTCATGTTTAGTTGGCTCCAATGCATTAGGCCTGTGGCAAGGCAATGAATAATGGTGAGAATATGTGGCACAGCACAACTGCCCTATTGGATAAAAAGCAAAACAAGAAGAAAAGAGCAGAATGTCAATGGCTCCTACCAGTTACTTGAAAGGCTATGGTCTGGAACATTACATTTCAAGGCCAGTCCCAGCAAAAAAGTTTGAGACTCACTCTTGACTGACAGCTAGCCATGGTGGCATGTGCTTGTTGCAGGCTGATCCTGATTTAGATACATGGCTGGATACGAAGTCAACTCTGTCTCAAAACTAACCAGTAAAAAACAAAGGGCTGGAGGCTGGCCCAGTGTCATAGCACCCACCTTAACAAAAACAAGGCTCTGAGTTCAAGCACCAGTTCCATAAAAAAGAGTAAGAGGAGGAAGAAGAGGATTATGAAACGATATGGAAATACAAGTTCAGAACATCCTCAGAGGATGTTCAACTAAACACCAATTTATTACCAGGATATACTGCTATAGTAAGAAAAGAAGAAAACAGACTTTCAGAGCAGAGAATGATACAAATGAAGGTCTATAAAGATCAAAGAGAAGAATAAGCACAATTTGTGGGAAGATATACCAGAAGGCCGACCTGAAGGGAGAGCTGGAAGGTGCTGGCCGGAGGAGCAAAAAGTACATTTCTAGTAATGGGGCCAGAGGAACATAGGAAACTGGAGACTGTTCACCTGAATTACTTCATTCTTAACACAGGAAATACATAAGCCAGTATTCATGAATACTGATAAGTGACTTATCATCTACTTACCCATTCATCCATCCATTTTTGAAAAGGGAGGTCCTAATTCCTGGATCCTCCAATTCCATATACCTTCCCTCTCCGCGCCCTGACCTCCCTAGCCCCCCCGCAACCTTCCCGCCCCAACAATGGCTCACTGGACTACTGTCATGCCTTTCCTACTCTCTGAAGCTTTTGGTTTACCTGGTTGCTCTGAAGTTCAGGCCAAATCAGTAACACCACAGGCCATGCAGGGCACTGGTGGCTCATCCCTGTATAATAATCCTAGCTACTCAGGAGGTGCAGATCTGAGTGCAGGAACATAATTTAAACCAGCCCTCACCTAGATCCAGGATACTGCTTTCTCCCAGATCTAACTATAGTCTCATAAGGCCTAGGGAACCCGTAGGCCTTCTAACAGGAAACCCCTGTTAGAAAGAGGTGCTAGTTGAAATAGGGTTATAATTCTGCATGAATTTGGCCCAAGTTACATGGGGCAGTGTGCTTGACTTCATAAAGAACTCCTTAAGTCCTGCCAGCTACTCCTCTTTCCAATGGCAGTCACTACACTTGGCCACTGTCACATTTATGAATCCTTCAACATTCCCACCAATCCCACTGTTTGCTGATTTGTACTCGTGCACTATATCCTTGCAGATGCTCTGAACAAACATAAATCCTCAACGTAGCATTTCACATACAGGATGATAGCTCTCTTTCCTTTTTTCATACTGGGTTCTCATGACCAATTTCAGTATGCTAGCATATATAATGGTATGAGAGTCCTTTAGATATGTAGCCTAGGGAGTAAGACAGTAAGAATGAGAAGGGTTCTTGATGTTCAATCCATCATCATCTTCTGAAATCAAAGAATGTTTTGCAGGCTGAGAAACAGAAAAGACAAGTTGCCAGGCTACCACTTTAGGAATCCAGTAATCTTGCTTTGTCCCCCCCGGGACCTGCCTCTGCTCCAACTAAAAATGAACCTCAGATTCTTGTTTTCACAAGCCCCTTCAGCCAGAAATGAGGAAAAGTGGAATGTAAATGGAAACATTTGCTGAACATGCTTAAAACATGAATGTCAAATTCTCCTACTGTTAGAAAAACTCAGATGAAACCAGGATTGACACTCAAGAAAAATGATACCCAGAAGTAGAAACTTGCTAAAGTACATATTCCAAGTAAATTAATTCCAGGAAAAATAATTACTAAAGACAGGGGCCAGTTTCTGGTTCATCTGCTCCCTCATATCTCTGCTGTATGACTTACTGTCCTCATTAAAGGAGTCATCTACTTAATGCTTCTTCCCCTTGATACCCTCAGAAAAGAAAAATGGGAAGTATGAAATGGGAACACCTACAAGACTATAAAACTTAATATCTCCACATCTCCTACAGAGCTCTGGTGAGCACAGAGATGAGAGGAAGTAGGTAAGGTTGACAAATGAGAGACAGAATGAAGGGTATAAATAAATGGTGTGAATCAGCAGAGTGAGTAAATGTGTATTTCTCATTCACTTGGGGAAAAAAAGCAGCCCAAACCCCATGTATACAGTAGGAGGTGAAGCCCGTCTATCCATATTTTCAGGCAGGAATGATCTCTCCTTTCATGCCATTTGGCCATGTTAAAATTCTCCAAACTGTGGACAAAACCTGGTAACTTTCCAGCTCTAGAAGATGTCACTTGTACTAACATGGGGACAAAGAGAAGCAATGGTGACATACATCACAGCCAATGCCGTTTATTCACTGCCAGGACCAAGTCATCATCAAGCTCCAAGTGAGACTCTTCTTCCTAACAATAATTCCTAAAAGCTGCTGAAGAGCCAAGCTCAACTTGAGCTTCATCTCCCACCTTCCTCTACCTCTCACTTTCAGAAGCTGTTAAAAATCCATAAAAAGCAGATCGGGGGTGTGGGAGGAGCAGGACCAAATCACAAAGAAAAGTATACATGCATTCATTTAACAGGTATCAAGGGGGCAAATGCCAGGCTCCAGGGCTCCAGTGGGAGCAGAACTCTTTCTAGAACTCAGTCAGCTTAGGGACTCTGAGTAATAAGGCAGGCCATAAAGAGAGTGGTAAGCTATGTTACCAAAGCAACCAATTATCTGCCTGATGCCCTCAAACCACTCCAGAGGGGGAAGTCACAGAGCATGTCCTTTGTGCTGAGCTTCATGAAGGACAAGGTGTATGAATGGTAAGCAGAGGGAGAAGAGAAGGAAAATGGATTTCTGTTCCAGGCTCCAAGTCAGAAATACCTAGGAAATTTCCCACAATGCTGATTATTCAAGAGTTGGTTAAAGGCTGGGAAGGTGGCTCAGTGGTAGAGTGCTCGATTCCTCAGCACCACATAAGCAGAAAAAGCCGGAAGTGAGCTGTGGCTCAAGTGGTAGAGCACTCGCCTTGAGCTGAAGAGCTGAGGGACAGCGCCCAGGCCCAGAGTTCAGGCCCGGCAACTGACCAAAAAAAAAAAAAAAAAAAAAAAAAAAGTGGTTACAGTGTACTCCATTCCTGCTCCAGGTTCTTCTCCCACCTACCATCCTACTATGTCTTGTGGTCCCCATGTGCACAAGTGTACCTACACAATGCACCACCTTGGAAGGATATCTAGTATCTCAATGTGGAAGTTTCAACTAGTGAGTGTAAAAGGGAAAAAAAGGGAAAGAGAGGATCCCTGAATTGGGGAGTTTCAAGACATCATTCATACCTACTACATTACTGTTTTATTATTGCTTTATTATCCATGAAGCAGAGATGTGGTCATCTCATAAGACTGCTGAGGAACAGTTTTTTCTCATTTTTTAAAGTAATTTTTATTGAGATTAAGTGATTACATAAATTTCACCATATTGTGAGATAGTGATATTTAGTTAAAGTCGCAAACACATTTTAACCTTCACAAGGCAAATTGTCATTATCAGAGTCATTATGTTTGTGAATTCTATAAGCTTTGACAATACAACTATTTCTTCCACATCAGGTGATATGCACTTTTCTTTCCTTTTGCTTAGTGTAAGCTGTTTCCTCTTTCCCTATCATTCCCTCCCTCCCATTGCTGCCCTTGAATTACTTAGAGGAACAGAGTTTTTAACAATAGTTTTATCAGTAACTACACCACCTGTATAGAGTAAGCAGTTCAGTTTGGGATGCTGTTGTTCAAATATCTGGCAAAAAATAAATATCTGGCAAGAAATAAAAAGGAAGATTAGTACTAATTATCAGTGCTACTCAACAAGTGACATTTTGTGACAAAAAGAACACTCTGGTTCCAAGGCTCCAGATCTACAGAGCCAGCTACCTCCTCAAGAGTTCACTTCTCACACTGCACACACAGATCTTGGGACCTTAAAATCCAGATGTTGGTGTGGTTGGTTCAGAGTGGAGGCTCAGACTCAGTATGGCAAAGGTGCTCTTAGGGGGTACTAATGCTGCTATCCCCAAAAAACAAGAGGGTCCTCCACCAAACTAGTGTCCACCCACCAGCTAAGAGTGGACTCAGTCACCCAAGAAAAGCAACTTTGATATCTGGCTCTATCCTAACTTCTAACATCTATTCCCTCTACAAACCATTTCCCCTAACCACAATGCCTCATGACAAATTATCCTCTAGTCACAGAGAGGTAACAGAAAAATGATCAGACCCAAACCAACATTCAATGACAACACAAAGTTAAAAGTAGGAAGGATATCCCATTCCCGTCCCACAATCAGCCGCAGAACTGTGAGAGAGTTCAAAATCAGCTTTGCACAATGTACTCTGAATGGTTGCTATCTACCACTCACAACCTTTTTTTGCATTATTTTGGTAAGTGAGCATATATTCACAAAATTACAAATGCCTCTGGTGTGACAAACCCCTTCTCTTGTCTGGCATAAAGGCAGCTGCTCAAATATTCATGTAAGCCCATAACTCATAGTAAATCATACATAATAAAAGCCATAATTCACCAACATTTACTGAATGTGTAACCAGCAATGAAGGTGCTTTGCAATGGCCTGAGAACTAAGAAAAAATGACTAAAATACACCTTTGCTGCTACTCCTGTAGTCTGTGCCCCAGGTTCTTTGCTAATACTTTAGCTACCCTTTCTCACTTTAATGCCAAGTGGCATTAAACACTCTAATTTTGCAGGGGAGCAAATGGGACAAAAAAATCAATGCTCTCTAGAACCCATGGCCAGAATACTGAGTTTCTGTCAATTACCAGAGTTTTTTTCCACCCCAGTAATCAACATGGATTGCCTTTTACCCATGTAATAGTTCTCTGCCTTGGAAACAGTTCTCAATATGTTCACGTGACTCCCATGGTACTCACAGAAAGCATTTAGAGATGAGTTCTGATGGTAAAGATACAAAGCTTCAGAAAAGTGACGGTACTTTCCACATGTCCCAGTCACCTCCTGTGTAGATCACAAGCTCAGACTTCTGCAATACCACCCTGACCACCCATCATACCCAAGTGAGAAGTGTGACACAGAAGAGGTACTACAAGCCAATTACTGAGGCAAATTACATGCAACTCGTAGGCCTAACTTGGAAAAGAATAGAAGCCATTAATAAGATGATGAGATGCTTCCTATTTAGATTCTGCATGCCTGAAGTCAGAAGATGAACAAAGCTAATGTACAAGAATGTGGATAGAACCTAGCAGGTGAACAGGAAGGGAAAAATAAACAAGTCTTGGCCTAAAAGGTAGTAACTTTTTTTTTCTTCAGAGACTGAGTCTCTCATTGATTACTTGTGAATTCTCAGTGGAAAGAACAGGGCTCCTGAGGTAAGGCAGAACTGGGTGCAGGTCACAGTTCTAGCACTTACTGAATGTGTGACCTTGGGTAAACTACACAAAAACCATTGGGCTCCCTTTAACCTAGAGGAAGTAAGTACAGTTAATGGACCTCTTAATTGTACGTCTGGCCCTTGGAGGGTCCTTACCAGGGAGCCTGTAGGCTTCTGTGGTAACTTGTAAATAACTTACATATGCAAGAGGTTTTGGATTTGATGCTAGGCTTTTATTTCTGCTGTCCCTGGTTTCTTAAAATATGATGAAACTATGGCAAAAAAAATTCCCCACCCTCCTATCAATACCTAACCACATTTCATACAGATATCAAGAACATTTCTGGACCAGATCTTAGCTATGCTACCTTTCTAAGTTAAATTAAGTTTAGGAGCTGGGCTATATTAAGTGGGGAAAAGATATTGCTTTGAGGTTTTCTGGGGACCCTCCAGCTCACCACTGCTCAGCAGTAGCACACACCTGTCAAAACCTGCCCACCCTCCTCAGAGCTGCTTCTTGAAGGACCAGCTCCTCCCGCTGCAGATGACTCTCCTCATCCAGCAGCGTTCACCTGAACACCAGATACAGTAGATGACTGCACTCGGGTGCTTCTCAGGTGATCTTTGTACATGAAGGTCACTCTGAGTCTTGTGAATACTTAGCTTTAGAGGCACACAAAGCCTAGGCCTCATGAAGAAGCAGGGGGCCTCTCCAACGGCATCTTTTTGCTCTAGAACAAACTTCTGTGAGATGATGGGAGATGTGCTTATTTACATAGTTATCTCAACCTCCTAGCTTCTTCCCCTTTTGCTTTTATTAAGGCATGTTGCTGTCCTGCCAAGAGGGAGGTAGTTATCATTCACCACAAGACAACTCCTTCTGGCCCTCAAGTGTTTAATTAACCTGCTTCCTAAGGTCTTCTGTCTAGGACTGATTCTGTGGCTCTGAACTGATTTCAGAACTGATTTCTTCTGGCTCCCTTACATCACCCCTTTCTTTTTAATCATTCATTTATCTCTGAAGAACACAAGGCTAACTACACAATTAAAGACAAAAAAAAATAAGCAAACTTGCAAGCAGGTAAAATTTCTCACATAATTTATATATGACTTTATGCTTTAAGCACTAGTGAATGGGTAAGGCTGGTGGTTTTCTTACTATTGTAGCATGGGGAAGCTACTTCAAGGTTAACTGATGAGGTTGGCAGGACAGGAGAGTTCATATTTATCATCCAGAAGGGCAGAATCTAACGCCCTGGAAATCTCATCAAGGAACTGATACCAATGCAATCCATAGTAGATATCTGGTGTGGTAGTTAAATTTATGATTTCGGAAACTGAAGTAAAGGTTCAGAGAGCAATAATGCACTATAAACAGTATTACCTTTAGTGAATATTTACTCAATGTTAGGACCCGTACAATATTTAAAAGTATTTTTTTCACACTGTTGCTATTTCACTGGTGAGAAAACTGAGGCCATATCTGTTCAGAGGACATGTAGCAGCGTTGGGATTCAAACCTAGTATTATCCAAAAAGTCCAGCTCCTAGTTCTTGGGCTATTATCTTCAGCAATGCAGAAATACTACCTCCAACATCACAGTAAAATGCTCTAGAAGCCCCACAGCCCTGTGTTCCCTCACTCATCTATAGGTTATACAAGGAAATCCAGACTCTGAGTCCAATTTTGTCAGAGATAAAGAAAGCTAGTGTAAAGTAAAATAAATAAATAAACAAACAAACAAGGGTTGAAAGCTTGGAGAAGTAAAACATCATAAGCTACCATATTAAAATTTTGTTGTTTTAGGGGAGAAAAGAGAAAAAGCGTAGAAGCACTGAATAGAAGGTGGAGCCAGAAGACAATACTTGAATGGCTCCTTCTGGAGAAAGCTATGGCCTTTGGGGAAGGGAAGCTCGAAGATCAACTTATCTGCCATTCTTTTCAAATATAATTATTTTATTATTGTGATAATAGTTTTGAACAGAGGGGCTACCATTTCATAAGTAAGGTAATGAGTACATTTCTTTTTTGAGACAATGACATCCCCTTCTTTACTTTCCCTCCTCCCATCTCTAACTACAAGTTACAAGTTACCCAGGTCATTTTCCACAGTGTCTACTGAATAGAATGACTGCATTTGTTCACCCTTCCTCCCTCCCTTTCTGCGCCCTTTGCCCTCCCCCCAGAAGAAAAAAAAATCAAAAACAGCACCACCACCAACAATAACAAAAAACACTTTCCTGAAGCTCATTTCAATAAATAGTTTTTTAAATGTGCAGCAGAATTACACATTTGTGCTCCTCCCCTATGGGTATAATCCTTTAGTCTTGACTGGGTGTGAACACCTATAGTCCTGTATAGGTTATCATACCCAATTATATTTTACATCTAGCTTCCAGATATAAGAGAAAATATATGCTGTTTGTCTCTCTGAGCTTTGCTTACCTCTCACAGCACGATTTGTTCTAGGTCCATCCATTTCCCTGAAAATGATGTAATCTTATTCTTTCTAGTGGATGAGTAAAATTCCATTGTGTCTATATACCACATTTTATTACCACTTGTTTTTAAACCAGCTCCCTGCTGCAGAGAGTGAGGAAGAGTTGTACATCTGGCAAAGTGGTCATTGGTTCAAAGAACCACTCAACTGGCAGTTTGAGCACATCACTACCTTTCTTTGGACAATCACATTTTCATTGCTAAAATAGGGAGTTTTATGGGGGTGAGCCTTAAGAAACTATTCTCTAACATCTTGGGTTTTACATAAATGACAGAATTAGTTGGTGAGTATGAATACTGTATAACCCATCCAATAGGCTCTTTAGTCCACGTTCTGGCAGCCAAAAGAAAGCAGTGGCAGTGAGTCCCTTCAAGACCACATCCATAAAGATTCCTGGATTAGTAGGAAGTTGACCACACATGATGCCTATCAGTGGTGGCAATCAGGCACAGAAAGCATTGTTTTCAAGAGCCAACCAACAGTTCAGTCTACAGAAAGCAGCTAGGGGGCATTGGGAAGGGAGCTTAGTGGTAGAGTGCTTGCCTTGCATGAGGCCCTGGGTTCGATTCCTCAGCACCACATAAGCAGAAAAAGCCAGAAGTGGTGCTGTGGCTCAAGTGGTAGAGAGCTAGCTTTGAGCTGAAGAGCTGAGGGACAGCGCCTAGGCCCAGAGTTCAGGCCCCACGACTGAAAGAAAAAACATTTTTTTTCAATCAATCTCTCCAGCCTTCCCCATTTCCCCTTCCTACGCCAGGCCAATTGTCACAGGATAAACTCCCATGTCTCTATACATGTGTTACCTTTTACCTATGTTTATTCTTTTAATTCTATTCTCCACACTGAAGTCCTTTTAAAACCTAATCAGGGTATGCCAATCCCTTGTTTACTCTGAGCACCTTTCCAGGTCCATCAGGACCCTCTCCTCACCATGCTTCTGCTGCAACAAACATATCTCATTTCCCAAAAGTAACAGGCTCTCTGCTGAGTCTAGCCAAAGGGCCACTTCTTCTCAAATTCCTCCACTGATGCAGGAGGCTTGGTTGAGCCCTCTGCCCTAGACTCCCAGGACCCCTGCACTCACTCCAGCCCAGCACTTACACACAGCACTGTAAGTCTCTGTTTCCTGTCTGTCCCCCAAATAGTCTGTAGGTATTAGGGAGGTAGAAGTCACATCTGCCTTCAACTCTAGCATTGTGCTTGACACACAGTATGTACTTCAGAAGCAGAAACAAATAGCCAGATATGATGGTGTACACCTATGATCCCAGTATTTAGTAGACAGAAATGGAAGGACTGAAAGTTTGAATCAAATTGTTGGTCTCAGGAAAAACAAAAACCCTCTGTTGATTGAATAAATGGTCTCTGAGAGGACTTCAGAAGACAGAAAAGAGGGCAAATTAAATTGGGAGGAAGAATGAGGAGCCGCCAGCTGGGTGCCCAACGGTGGGTCTGTGCCTCTGTACATTGCCCAGGGGCTAGGTGAGAATGCCAGCTCATGCAGTGGCAAAAACAGATGCTGTGAAGCGTTCAAGGGCAGGCTGTGCCTTGTGCTACATGCAGATGTGCCCACTCTATACTCAGGAGCCCAGGGGCACCAGAAAACCTGCTATCATCTTCCCAGCACTTGAAGGTGTTGGCAACGGAAAGCTCTGTCAGTGCTGCATGTATGCAGAAATACAGGAGGGTCACAAACAAACTCAGCAATGCCATTAACTGGGTATCACTGAAAACCATGTCTTCTCCTTTCTTGGTTTATATGCCCAGTACTACCTGGCAGAGAGCATTACCTGACAAAGCACTGATGCTCCTACCTTTAACTTTACCTTTCTAAAGGCTGTTTATCCACACAGACTATTGGCTAGAAAACAATGAGATATGTATGGGTCAAGTTGTACTATTAATAATAGTAACAGTGTAATAGGCACTATTAGGAAAAGACAAAAAAAATATTACAACAGTGGGAAAAGTGTAAACACTTTAGGATTTAAAGAGAGACATTGAGAAGATAAAGATTGGCAAAAGCTTTCCAGAGTAGAGTCACTTGAGCACAAGATTCAAAAAGGAACAACAACAAGGCAGTTCAGAGGAAAAGCAATTCCTTTAAAAAAAATTTTAAAACAGTACATGTCAAGAGCAGAAATAATGTACTTCAGAGAAACCGAAAATCATTACGATAAACAAATAGTGTAAATAGGTTAAGTATTTCTTCACACATATCCTGTCAGTGGACCAGAAAGTCACTAATGAAAGGTGTTGAGAAACTAGCCACATATGTGGGATATGGAAGTTAATTAAACAAGAAGTCATACAACTCTCTGAAAAAACGTTTTAGCCAAAACAAAGAATGAAAAACAATCTGTAACACAGTATCTTTGGCAAACAATAGGGGGGAAAAGTTTCTCCCTCTCCCTCTCTCTCCCTCTTTCTCACCACCTCCCCCACTCCTCCCCAACCACTACCACGCACATGATGTGAGCTAAAATACATCAGGGTTACAAGTTCCAGAATGTCACAGTGATCAACAGATGTGGTGTTTAACCCTTAATTAAGTACAGAAGCTTAAAATCAAGTCAAGGAAGGGCATATAAATGTCACTGTGTTTTGTTTTTCCTCTTAGTGAAATGATAAAACTTTTATATTACCCCTTTTCTTTTTTTTTTTTTCCTGGTCCTGAGGCTTGAACTCAGGTCCTGGGCTCTGACCCTAAGGCTCTCTATGCTCAGGGCTAGCGGCACAGCGCCACTTCCACCTTTTTTTTTTTTTTTTTTAAGCAATTTCTATTGGAGATAAAGAGTCTCACAGACTTTCCTTTCTTGCCCAGGCTGGTTTCAAATGGTGATCCTCAGAATGGTGATCCTCAGAATGGTGATCCTCAGATCTCAGCCTCCTGAGTAGCTAAGATTACAGATGTGAGCCATTAATGCCCAGCTTCTTCTTTTTTTTTTTTTTTTTTTTTTTTTGTCAGTCATGGGGCTTGAACTCTGGGCCTGAGCGCTGTCCCTCAGCTCTTCAGCTCAAGGCGAGTGCTGCACCATTTCCGGTTTTCTGGTGGTTTATTGGAGATAGGAGTCTCACGGTCTTTCCTGCCTGCTTTGAACCGAGATCCTTAGATCTCAGCCTCCTGATTAGCTAGGATTACAGGCGTGAGCCACCAGTGCCCGGCATTTCTTCGGTTTTTTTAAAAGATGAAAACTCTTTGCCTCATGTTCTTGCTTGTAACTGCAGCATGTAAGCCTTGGACTGCACTGGAATGCCAAAGCTTTAAAACACTGCTCTCTATACCCTCTCTTCCACCGACTTTCTGAATTAATTTTTCTGGAGGATAGTCCAGAATTTCCAGCATGATTCCAACACACAGCCAAGATGGAGAGCCACAGTCATCTGACCTCTCTCAATAGCAAGAAACAGATAATAATAAGGTTGAAGAAACAAACTAAATTGTTAGATTAGAAAGGACTACCTTAATTTTTAAAAAGAACTTATCTTTTCTTGATTTATTTATCCCCTTTCTAAAAAACTAGATTCTTTAAATAAAAACTCACCAATATGTTGGCCACCTTTGACCAAAATAGACGAGAGATGTTATCTAATCCTTTACCTCCTGTCTGGTCCAGATTTCAGGGGTAGAACATCTGTCACAGTCATGATTAGTTTCTAAGAAAGGGGCCACAAGCCCTCTCCTTTTGCCATCCTGTGTGTCTGGAAGGCAAGTAATGCTAGGGCTAATTCAAACTTTAGCCTGACAAAGCTATAATGCAGCTTCTTTGTGGAGAAATCCATTCTTGAGGCTTTTATGGAGATGATGCCAAAAAGCCCATTAGTTCAGATGAATACATGAGGAACAGAATAAATACAGGACATGACAAGAAATAGTGCCTTATATTTTATCCAGACTATCTTAAAGGTAAGTAGCTTGCCTAACTAATTAGCCTGCCTTCCCCAACCTCCTTATTAAGCAATGGCGGCCAGTGCCCACTTTTGAGGAAACCTTTGTTCTTCCCAAGTGCATACCAACACAGCAGCTTCCAGCAGTCTGCCCACAAACCAAATGATGTGTTCTGGAAGAGTAAAATTCTGGAGTGACTCTGGTCTACATGTATTTCCTGTTGCTTGGAGCATTCCATACATATTTCCATTCTTATGAATACAAAGTTTTAGAATGATGCTCTACAAAGACAGGATTTTTTTTCCCACATATTGTATAGACTGTCACATGCTCACCATGTAGTTAGTGTTCCATATGTAGTTGCTGAATAAACTGAGAAACCATCTGCTAAACTGAATGGTCACAGCTATTTACATGAGCCCCTCTAGGCAAAAGAAAGTGCTACTTGCTCTGTTTTTTTCCTTACATATAAATTCAGTATATAATTCCCCCCCCCCCCCCTTCCCCAGTCCTGGACCTGTCCCTGTACTTCTTTTATTAAGGTGAGCACTCTACCTCTTGAGCCACAGCACCACTTCTGGCTTTTTTGAGTAGTTTAACAAAGATAAGCTGTCACAGAGTTTCCTGCCCAGGCTGGCTTTTAACCACAATCCTTAGATCTCAGCCTCCGGAGTAGCTAGGATTACAGATGTGAGCCACTGGTGCCTGGCTTGCAATACATATTGATGGCCACAAAAAGCTTTCAAATTCCAGCAACCTAATAAAACTAGAAACAAGTTATTAAATTTTTCTTCACATGCACATATGGTGGGATAATACTCTGTGTTATTTTATAACATAATTTTTTTCAAGACTGTCTTTCCATGTCAACAGCTATGTGTATACATTGTTGTTTAGAATACTCCATTTACAGATTTCATTAATGTTGCTTAGTAGGAGTGTCTCACCATTTTTTGAAATTCTAAACAAAGCTTGCAGTCTGATGAACTTCAGAAAAGTGGAAGGACTGGGCCAGAAATCTAATGAGAAGATTGAACCTCTATGAAAGGCAAGGTTACCCCAAAACCTGGAACAGAGTCTGCTGCTTGGGAAAAAAAACTCCTATGCTAGTAATTTGTGCTCTTCAAAAGAAAATTAAAAACATGTAGATAAATAATCTGTGTGTGGCTCTGGTCTAATGTTAGGTGTCACAGGTACACACATGCACAGATTGAAATACTTATATGTATCTTTTTACTTAACACAGTAAAAAGGCACACCAACCATGTGAGAAAATTTTATTTTTCAGATACAATCTTGTTAAAGTCTGATCAAGATGACAGAAATGCTAAATATGAAGAAACAAATTCCCAAACAAATAAAAATGCTGGCTTTTAAACTAACACTGCCAGCTGTTCTTCATGGCAAACACGAAGAACAGATCAAGAGGACAGGCTGCTAATGGGCACTGAAAAAGAACAACCAACTTCATCCATTCTTAAGAGCTGCCATTTGTAGGAGCACTAGACTGATGACCCCAGGAAGAAGACAGCCATCAGCTGAAGGGGAGCAGAGGGAGGGATATCTGAAGTCTCACTCTCTTCATCAAGCAAAGGACGTAAACAGGCCTTTGCTTGTGGGGCTAGGAAGAACAGAGTCATCAGAGGACTTGAGTCACTGTACCTTTAGCCTGGTGACCACCACACCACATGAAAAAGAGAAAGCAAGCAGGACAGAAAACAAGGAACCAGAAAACAAATTAAACCAGAAATTTCTCCCAAAGGCCAGGAACCAGGATTTCCTGAGGTTTGTTTCCACAACACTGTGGAAGCTAGTTGTGCACTCCAAGAACTTTTACAAAATCAAAGTGAAAAAAGATTACAAGAAAACTTTTGGTTTTTGTTTTAGGGTTTTAAGGTGCTAGGGATGGAATGCAGGATTTTGTGAATGCATTATACCCCCCCCCTCCAGCCCCCAGCACTAAGTTAGCAATGATAGAATTAGCAACAGGGGGCCAGCAGTGCAAAGGGACTGAAGAGGAACCATGTCTGGCATGTTTAAGAAACAAGGAATTCCTGCCACATTGTAGCTACTCAATAATGACCTGGATTCTTTATATGGATTCTCTAATTTTTAATCAAAATAGTGTTTTTTGTGTGTGTAATGGCTTAAATGACTTGACAGGACTTGTAATTTGGGGCAGAGGGTAGGTGTCAATTTATTAGCTTGTTTGAGTTAGTTTATTCTATAATCAACTAATCAAAACACCTCCATTTTCTAAGTGAGACTATAGCAGATGTTCTAAGTACTTTTACTAAAAAAGAAAAGCTAGGCCATCTCTGCCTCGATTTTGCATTTGTGTCTTTTGGTGCTCAGGGCCATTCTCTCCTGTAGTCACTTCACAGCTATCTCGGAGGCCAGGAAAGAGCAGCCATAAGACAGGTTCTGTGACTCTCATAAATAAGGCCCCACCAGGCTAATCCTGAGAAAATTAATGGACCTTTATACCACTTCTGGCCATCTCTGAAAATGCCTGTGACTGAAACTGTAGAACTACACATCTTCTGCCCTCTGCACCTAGTTCTTTGTTTAAATCTATAGCTCCCAAAGATGACTATGGATGAGCTGAACTGTTGTCTTCAGAGGACATTCTTGCCATATAATCAATCTCCTTTCTCTGCCCTTCAACGTATCTCCTTATTTGGCATATAGGGTCCATGGCCAGACCTGTAAAAGTCCCCAAGTCTGGGTTTGGGCCTACAACTCTGGTTTCAAGGAAACCAGAGATTCAATAATTTTCAGCAGCATCAAGGTTATATGCATTTTTGAATTCTTGGTTACTTGATATTACTTCTCTCCAGACAATATTTATTCAATGCCTCTTTTTCTACCATTATCAGGGCCAGCAATAAGATGTCTTTAACTAGGACTCTAATCTCATTCAGCCACCAAGTAACTGTAAGATTTTCAGCAAGGAAGTTAACCAATTAGACTTAAAGTCTCACACCTGAATAATGGCAACAACAATCTCAACCTTAAGGAGTCCTTCAGGGCAGGGAAGATGGCTCAGCAGTACAGGGTTGGCCTCACATGCCTGAGGCCCTGGGCTCAATTCCTCAGCACCACATAAACAGAAAAGTCCAGAACTGGTGGTGTGGCTCAAGTGTAGAGCACTTGCCTTGAGCTGAAGAGCTGAGGGACAGCGCCCAGTCCCAGAGTTCAAGCTCCATGATCGACCAAATTAAAAAAAAAAAAAAAAAAAGTAGTAGTAGTCCTTGGGAAAATGAGAATTAAGGACAGAAAGACCTTACTACCACAGGTAATGTAGCAAAGGCAAGCTATTACAAGGTGTTACATTTCATTTTAACTTGTTAATTTAGCAAGGCAATCACTCACTAGAAAATCTGATTTCTAGTGGGTGCAGGTGGCCCATGCCTGTAATCCTAGCTACTCGGGCGGGAGGCTGACATTTCTGAATATACTAGTTTGAAGCCAGCCCAGGTAGGAAAGTCTCAAAGACTTTTTGTGAGATTCTTATCTCCATTTAACCACCAAAAAAAAAAAAAGTGGAGCTGTGGCTCAAGTGGTAGTCTTGAACAAACAAGCTCAGGGACAGCACCCAGACCCCGAATTCAAAGCCTGAGGATGGCACAAAATAAATAAATAAATAAATAAAGACTTCTATTTATGCATGTCATTATAAATGTACACCGTAAGTGATTCCCTTTCTCTGGGTACTTGGATAATGGTTCCTTTCTTAAACTCTAATCCCCTTATTGACAATCCTTTTAGTCTTTTGATAAATGTTCTTTTTTAAAAAAGCTATTAAATCAATGCAGAAACCAAAAGAAAACCTTATCCATATCATTAGCACACATCCCCTGAGGATCCATGTGGTCAAAGGTCTGAGTAGAGCTGGTCCTTTATCTCTTTAAATTTTTACTCCAGAAACATAGAGATAGGGGTCAATACCCTTAGGGCACAGGGGACCCAAACTAGCTTTCCCACAAGATTAAATGAGCAGAAGTAAGGATGAAAAGAGCTCAGAAAGCTGTTTGATTTATATACTTAGTAAATTCCAGCAAACGAAATAAATCCTTTTGCACTCACAAGGCATCTACCATTTATTTCTCATCACACTTCTCTGTTTTTTACCTCTGTGGTATCCCCTCCCTCTCTGTTTTAACTCTGTGGTACCCCCCCCCCGCCTCTGTTTTATTTACCTCTGTGGTACTTTCCCCCTCTCATTAAGAGCTTAAGTTTCTGAGACCATAGAGCCAGGTGAAGTTGGAGACCTGCACTGCCCAGCATCTGGGCCCAGCCTCTGCACCAGTCTCTGAGACCTGCAGCACCAGCCTGGCCGATTCCTCACACCCCTGACTCTTCTCAACCTCAGAACACAACTCAACGATATTTTCCTTCACTAAGTATTTATGGACCATTCTTAACAAGCCTACCTCATCCCTGCTCTATCCATGTTGCTACTGTTTTACAAAGCAGACGCCATTACCCAAAACTACCTTTATATTTGCTGCTTTGTCAGTGTCCCCCTAAAAAGGACCCTCCACAAAAATGGGAAGTTTCAAAGCCCGATACAATAGACTTAAAACAGGTATGATCAAGTACTAAGCACCTCAGGTTAGTATTTCTTGATTACATAAATAGTGTTTAGAAAATACTATTTAACTGAAAATCATGAATTTTTATCTCATCATGCAGTTAAAAATATGGATGCTATTCAACTATGACATGCCTAAACTCTAGCATGGATTCTGACAGTTTCTTCCAAGTCATATCAAGTAGACTAGACCAGACATGTCTGCTCCCGTCCCCAGAAAAGTTCACAATGGTAAAAACGTGAGCCTTTAGTTTTTCTTTTACTCTCCCCTCCCAACCCTTCCTCTGCTTATTCTTAGCAGGAAATTTCTCTATGGAGAAACACATATCTGTACAGGATGCCATAATTTAAGGTATTACTTCTGCCTCTCCTCTGAGCTCGTGAATAGCCTTGTGAGGTTGGACGAACAGGGCTAACTAACCATCTCCACCTTCCAAATCCTATGTTCTACTCTGAAGAGAGGAAACAAAAGGCTCTGGGAAAAGTCAGAACACCACTCCTATGTTCTACTCTGACAAGGAGGAAACAAAAGGCTCTGGGAAAAGTCAGAACACCAGAAAGGTATTTGGTGCTTCAAATTCTTAATTCTTTCTATTGTAGTAAGCTGACTTTCTTAAAACAGTGAATTAACTTCTTATACTTTAGTATTAGAACTTGACAGATAACTTTCGCACAGCTATAGTGAGCAGTTTCCTCCTTTAGCAGTTTCTCCATTTCCTGAATTAATGTAGGAAATATTCACATTTAAAACTCACTAGTATACTGTTTATGGTTTTTTTTCCTTTTTTTCTTTTCTTTTCCCCTTTGTCACTGTTTCTTTTATTTCTATACCCTTTGTATTGTATGGAAGTTTATTTGAAGGGAAGGGGAAGCACAGAAATGGTGGGACAAAGGGTGAACTAACTCAGCAGTGATACTCAGTAGACACTATGTTGGAAAAGAACTATACAACTTGGGGGTGAGGAGGGTCAGGAGAAAAATGAGGGAGAGGGTAACACTGTTCAAACAGAAATGTATTCATGACCTGCCTCATGTCATCAATTCTTAAATGAAAATTTTAAGTGCACATCCGTTTGGGGGGGTGTGGATGGCAGACAAAGTCTCTACCACTGAGCTACATCCCATCCCTAATGACCCAGCTATGACAAGCCATAGTGTCAAAACTATACTCCAAATATAAAAGATGTTCCTCAAATTAAGGTTTTCATAGTTGCTCACAAAATATTAACACACTAGAATGTTTTTTCCTATTGCATTAAAACAAATCAAATCTCAATTCTGAACTCAAAAATAATCCAATCCCATGTTATAAAAAAATGTGTAGTGTGAGCACAGGTGGATAAAGAGATTGAGTCAACTACCATGGAAATAAATTATAAGCCAAACAGACTAAAATCAACTTCTACATTTGTGAATTTACATGTGTGCCCTCCAAAATAACTCAACTCTTCATAATAAGATGCAGATGTTCATTTTAAAATAAAAATTAAAAATTTAGTAAGTAATAATCTTTTCATAAATAGCATGTAATCAAGTTTATTAACAATATCACTGAGGAATAAAAAGAGGAAGGCATTCCTAAATATGCATAACACAGAAGTCATTTTTATAATATTTTCAGCAATAAATTTTAAGATTTTTGAACATGTCTATTTTTCTTTGATTCTTATTGGAATCTGAATTCTGGGCCTTGTGTTAAATTAGAAAGGTTCTCTACCACTTGAGTCATGACCCTAGTCATCAATTTTTATTTTCAACTGAAACATAATTTCAGTCCTCCTAGTACATATAATCTAGTGCATGGGATATAGAATGAAGCAAAGCATCTACAATCTTCATAAACAGTGGAAGGAAATAGAGCCAGTTTGTATTCTAAATCTGCCAGAGATAACCCAGTAGATGCAAGTAAGTTACAAGGTAAAAGTTACACATCAAGGAGTTAATGTGCTAGACAGTAGGATTATCCATTTGGTAATCTTTGGCATGCCTTCACTGTATTTAAAAAACATGATGCTTGCTTTGGACCATAGTCTCTACTTTTAAAAAAACTTATTCAGGGGATGGACTGGTGGGCTGAGAATAAATCATTTCAGTGCATGAGTAAGTACAAAGACAAGGTGGGTAAGTTCTCATAAAACGACAGAGAAGTCTGTCTGACAGAGAGAAAATGTGTTAAAAGGTATGAGAGGACTTCAGAGGCTCTAAAGTTAGATTAATCCCTCAAAGTGAGTAAGACAAATTAGTAAATAAGCAGATACTTGAGCTAACCACACAGGAGGCCCAAACTGGCCCTTTGCTGAGGGGTATGGCTCTTACTAGGTAAGCACTAGAGAGCTAGTAAAGGTCCTACGTAAGGAGTGCCACCACAGTCAGGACAGTTCTGATATCGAGAGGCATTTAGAATTTCCTCATACTCATGCATGATGAGGAGAACACATGAGAAATCAAATGGAAATGGAGAGTGGCTCTAGGGGGAGGCTATAAAGGTTAGTAAGAACAGGCTTTGATTCCTCTAAAAGTAGAATTCTTTGTGGGGGAGGGAGGGTTAGTCATGGGGCTTGGACTCAGGGCCTGGGCACTGTTCCTGCTTACTCATGGGGCTTGGACTCAGGGCCTGGGCACTGTTCCTGGGCTTTTTTGCTCAAGGCTAGTGCTCTATCACTTTGAGCCACAGGTCTACTTCTGGTTTCCTGGTGGTTAACTGGGGAAAAATGCCTCATGAATTTTCCTGCCCAAGCTGGCTTCAAACCCTGATCCTCAGATCTCAGCCTTCCAAACAACTAAGATTACAGGCATGAGCTACAAGTGCCCATCCAAAACTAGACTTTCAATACTGGTGAACCACAAGCTATATTGCCACATGAACTCATGGTCACATACACAAAAATGAGAGATTCAGCCAAGCTGACTTATTAAGTTTAGGTGAAAATCTCTCAAATCTAGAAGTCAGAAGGAACCTTTGGAAATCTGTAAGATGTGAATAGTAGGGCAATGCCAAGAATAACAGAAAACTGTAATATCAAGACTGCTTGATTTTAACCCAAAGTTCTAGTCTCACCATATGCTAGCTGACTTGGCATACTCACTATGATGTCTCCCCATTTGCAAAGTGAGCATCCTAATGTGCATTATAACAGAGGACATGCTGAGGACAATTAAAAGATGGAATAAATGAAAGGACTTTATAAACCTTAATTTGCTACAAATAGTACAAATAATCTGTTACAAGGTATGGTACCATGGAATAGAAAATGTATCAGAAAATAATAACTGCAATACTGTAGATTAAATCAAATTAAAAAGACTATTTTAATTATACAAGACAGATTAGCCCAAAGCACTTATCTTTAACAACATGAAACCACCTACCCACCTCTCCTTGACCCCAGGAGTCATCGAACAAATACTAGGACAGATGGGGTGAAGAGTGTAAATTTCATGGTGATGAATGTGTCATGAAGTAAATTAACCACAAAGGCAATTAAGTCATAAAAGCATCAGTAGTGATATTAACTAGACAGAAGGCTCAGAAGATTATCTCTGAAAAGATTTCATTAGCCAAACCACAAAATCCTGTTGAAAAACACACCAGCAATCTAGTTTGAAATGGGTCATAGAATCCATCACTAAATCACACATTCATTAGTTTAAAAGGGGTGAAGAGGCATGTTAAACAGGACCACTCATGCCTTGACAAAGAAAAAGGTCTGTTAGGATCTACCCACATATTACAGAAGGTGTTCTTAGCTAATCTCACTGCAAAAACTACTCCATTCTCCTACACACTGAGCTTCACTATAAACAAGCAAGCTCTACTTGATGCCAACATATGTACAATACACTTTATTAGAGGCATACAGTACAAGATTGGGAGGGAAGACCAACCTGGGCCAAAATCAGGAAGGGGGAGGTATTTCCTTCATGAGGTTCATGTTTAGGCTTATTGGTTTGGCTCAGCAGAGGATAGTGATCCTGTAGAAACACTGTTTAGGACATAGTGTCAGCAATGATGGTGGAATGAATCACAGGCCTAAGAAATGAAATGCATCATTCTCTGTTCTGACTACAAGTGATATGAATGATACAACAAAATGCCAGTTGTGGTGATCTAAGTGGTAGAATTACAAGTCATGTTTTGGTACAGTTATAAGTCATGTTTAAATTCTCTTTGCTGTGTTTTGCTCTATTTTCAACTTTTCACCAATGGCTAGGAAAAGATACCCACAAAGATGGGAAAGAAGGAAAGCACAGACAATAATAATAACCAATTCTAACACCCCAAAACAAGCTCTGATGACAAAAGTGATATGTGTGATACAACAAAATGCCAGCTGTGGTGATCTGAGTGGTCATGTTTAGATTCTCTTGCTGTGTTTTGCTCTATTTTCAACTTTTTCCCAATGGAAAAGACAGAGAAATCTGGAAAGCGCAGAAATGTAAATCTAAAATAATGATGGCCAATTCTATCACTCCAAGACAAGCTCTGAAGACACTGTTTTATTATTTTAAAAAGATACCTAAGCAATACATTATAGGGTGCTTATAATAGCAGAAAACAGATCTATAGACCTACAAAGATTTGTACTGAATTCCCTCCAAATGAACAGTTCCAAATTCAGCCTGGACTATGTATGGGCAAGTAAATTATTGGTTATTTACCTTGCACAGTGGCTGGTGCAAGAAAGTACTTCTCAAAAGATACATTTTACAATGAGAAATCCTTAACTCATCCCTGGCTCCTTAGGAACTCAAAATCACCTTGGTACAAAAATAGCAATCTGTTGCTAATATGGAAGTTAAATCATCTACTGAGGCTACCAAGAAAACTACCTGCAGGGACTGCTTCCACATCTTTCTACAAAAACAAAGCTTCATCTTCACTCTGTCCAGTATCTCCTTCACACACTCCACTGGTGTGCCACACGTCTTTCTTCTGCTCGGCTGCACTTACTCAGTCCTAGGGGAGGTTAAGTAGCTGGGAGGAGAGGGGTAAAACTACAGAAAAGGCTCCCTCTAGAAGTAGGTTGTTCACCTTCTGATCTGCCTTTCCAATGCAGCTAAGCAGGTGTGCATTTCAATCCTAGAGCTCAGAATTAGGAGATCTATGTTGGAAACTAACTTTACAACTTGGGGGCAGGGGGTATTGCAGAGGTGGGGAAAACAAAGGAGGAGGTAACAATGCATGTAACTGTAAACCCTCTGTACAGTATCTTTACAATAAAAAATATTTTTTAAAAATAGGAAGCCTACAGAAACAAGATGCCCACTTGGGACTGTCTACTTCACAGTAAGAAGGATGGTGTACATGGCCTTCATTTGCCTTCTTCCTTAGTCATATTTTCAATTCAGTCCAGAACTCAAGCAGAGAAATGTAGTGCTACTTTCTGGGACTCTTTCAGCCCCAACAGATCCATCATCCCCTCTTCACGGTTGTCAACATTTCTCACATTTTACTGAAAAAAATCACAACAAAAGCAAATGCTCTAGCTCATGTACATTTTTGCAGTTCTAATTCTTTTGTGTGTGTCAGTCCTGGGGCTTGAACTCAGGGTCTAGGCACTGTCCTTGAATTTTCTAAGCTTGCAGCTAGTGCTCTACCACATGAGCCATAACTCCACTTCTGCCTTTTTGTGGTTAACCGGAGATAAGAGTCTTACAAGACTTTTCTGCTTGGGCTGGCTTCGAACTGCCATCTTTAGATCTTAGCCTGCTGAGTAGCTAAAACTGCATGTGTGATCCACAGCTGCAGTTTTAATTTTTAACTCTTAAGCTGATTATCAGTTACAAGGAAGCCTATAGTCAGAGTAAGAATACACAATAAGACAGAATGAGCTACAAAGATCTAGCTTACCAAATACTCTACCTTATTTCTTGATGTATTTATATTAATTCCAGAATGGTGTAACAGGATCAGCCAGTCCAGTTTTCTAACTTCATACATAAGCTACTGGAGAGGTTAGACAATGTGTGACTGGTCAAAGAACTTTGCAAGTGGGCAGGATATAAATCTAAAACTAGGATTGGAATAATCTGCTAGTTTTATATGGGAAGGACTAAGGTTCAATGAAGTGGAGAAATTTGCAAAGATGACATGACAGCATAATTTGTTCCTGGCTCCTCCCATTCTAGCTGGCTTCCCTGCTTCCTGCCCTACTGTGATGCAGAACAGCATACTGGTACACTAGCTCTGCCAGATATTCTGAGCTAGCCAGCTTCTCTGTTTCCATGCCTTAGGGATTGTAAAAGTGCTTCATCTTAAAATATTCTGAGAGGCCAACATTCTTTCAATCCACTTGCCAAAAGGAGTCATCCTTCAAACTGCCAGGATCAAGATCAGATAATTTAAGGATGACCTACAGATGACTAGAATTCTGAGTCAAGGTCTTTCAGTCTCTGTGAGATTTCTTTTGTCTTTTTCCTTGGTAAGAGACACTTTCTGAGCACACGAGTGTTGTCACTGCCAAGTACTGTACATTAGGCCAATGTCTAATCTCTCTCAGGACCTCAGGGACCATCATTAAAGCACCTTCTTCAAATAATATTTATTGTAAACCTACATGAAATCAAATTATTGTAATATAACTGTCTGTTCCAATGTGGGGACTGAAATCCCCATCTGTGATACAATGTCTATGTTCAGTCACTTTGGGAATAAGACCTAGCTCTGGTATTAATTAATCCCCAACCCCCAAAAATAGCTGCTTACCTTATTTTGCCATTTATTCATATTTTAGGATTCTAGATTGGGGTGTGCCTGATTCTCAATCAAGATCGATCAGGGCCTGGGCACCAGAGAAAGGCACCAAATCACCACAGGACCATTAAGTCCATCTTTACATAATCAAATGAACCAAGTTCAGTGTTTTAGAACAATGGGAGAAGGTAGGTGGACTAAAGTACTAGTGGGGGATATAGCCAAACTATGAGCAAATATCCTTCTTATAGCCTGCAGATAATTTTAGAGTACTTCTAATGAGTCTCTTCCCTAAAGTAAGAAATGCTTTTTTTTTTAATCAAAATAACCCACCACCTAATGAAATTTCTAGAAGGACCAATTTCTTCCCTCATCTTTGCTGCCCTCTTTCTCAGTGAGATGGTAAATGTAACCCTGCTTCCTAATCCTTTGCCCTACAACAAAATTACTATTTTGCTTGGCAATACTGGCTCAGAGAAAACAAAAACAAAAACAAAACACTTGTTTCCTATTAACGCCTTCAGGCAAATTTACTGTAAGGTTATCTGCAGGGGTAAACCCACTAGCTTGTGATCTTCACAGATTACAGTTAATACTGCCAAACTAGGATCTGCACTTTGAAAATGGAAACACCTTTTGGTGACAGAACACATAATTGACATCCTCACAGAAAACCAGAGTTTCAGCTTAAGAAAAGCTTCACTGCCTAAAGCTATCAAATATCCAAATATCCAAAGCTAATTATGGTTTTTCATCTTAAACACTGTCTCCATTCTGCATAGAATAGAAAAATCTCATGACTCTTTGCTATAAGTTTTATTTCAACAATCTTAGCAGACAGAAAGAGAAATGAATCCTCTAATCTGAGCAACATCCTGTCTGAAGAGAATTATCACCTCTCTAGCTAGTAACAAGTAAAGTGTATGGCCCAACTGAGAAACAGGAAAGCACACAAAAAATATGACACAGAATACCTAAATTAATTCACTAATGCTTCTGCCCATCTATCATCCCCATTCTCCCTACCTTCCAAGTATCCAATTCCTTTTTTGCTTGATGACATATACCTCTTTCCTCCTGGGTTTTACAACTTATCTTCACTGGCTATAGCCAATCTGTCCCTCGGACCCTTGTGTCTCTTCTTGCTCAGAACCAATCCATTAGCTATTAGCATCCCTGTCCTCAGTTATCAGAGCACTAGTCCTCTCACTACTGTCTGGACGACAGTTACACCAGCCCCACACCACTCATCCAGGGGGGTGGCTCACACCAGTTATCTACTGAGCTCCAGAACACAATTCTTCCCACTTCAATAATACTCTCAGCAATTCTGCTTTCTGTATTGCTTTAACTCAATATAACTTTCTCCAGCTCCCATTTCTTTTCTACTCCCAGTGCTGACTGGACTAATAATAGTCTGCTGATTGCCTGCCCCAACATCCATTCTCCTTTCTCCTTCCTTAATGTCGGCATCCTAGTTTGTAGCATGACATTTTGCCACTGAGAAGAAAAGACTGTATTTCCCAGCTTATATTGCAATCAGTTATGACCAATACCTTCTAGCACTAAGTGACTGAATCGTTGTGATGGCCCAATGTTGTCTTTCCTTTTCAGAACTGTATTTCAGAAATGACAGCAGGAGTTCTGGCAGTCATCTAACCAAGATGTGGCCTTGAGGACACAAGCCTCACCCTGAGGGAGGAGAAGGATAGGAAAGGAGAGGCCTGGAATACCAGGCCACTGCCAGATTCCTTTCAGGTGAGAGACAAACTGCCATAGTAAAGTCTCTGTTTACTTGGGGTTCTTCTCCTGGTCTGGTGCAACTTCACCTAATCCTAATTCACTCAAGCCAAGGATCAAATGACAGCAAGCAAATACAAGTCTGCAGTATATCAACACAATTCATGGAAGGTCCACAGGGATCACACCGTCAACCTTTTTTTTACCTTCTATTAGTACAGAAAACATTAATGAATGTCCCAGGTCCTGGAATCACTTGATACATTATATACTTCAGATCATTTTGCTTTGGGTTTCTAATCTCTGCTTTGGGTTTCTCATCTCTCACTTTTTTTCTTTTAAATCTGTGTATTTATAAAGTCCTTTGGGGGATAGTACCACAAAAGTATGTATAAGTCGTGTATTATGTCATACGTAATTCAAAGAAGTGGACACCTAAGCTTAGGTTTATGTTACTCTTCAGGCATCCATTCCCCCCCCCCCCCCCCGCCTCATTACAGGCAAACACCATATAGTCAAAAGGGAAGAGAAGGTGGAGAAGTTGAGATGATGAGCCACTACCTCTATGATTTAAAAAAAAAAGTCACAACCGACAAGCCATATCAGTTTGAATCTGATTCACTGAACTCCCTCTGCATGTCTGTGGTTCTACCTTGGGTACTTGATAGCAAGAGGTCAAGTTAGATCCACTCTGTGAACAGGAATGAGCCCATGTCCAGTGTGAGGCTTCATTCCCCAAACAGAAAACCACAGCCGTCATTCATGCTATCCAGGCACCTGTACAGATACTATGGGGTGTGCATCCTATAGAGAACCTTCCAGAACCCTTAGCACTTAACCAGAAGCCAGTTAACTTGATAGTGAGCTTTTGAGGCCTGAGCCCTATTGCCACTGCCTGTGGCAGTGCTAAAAATGGCTGAAACAGAATAATAATAATATAAAAAATGACTGGAACATACTAGATGTTTAACAATGGTTAATGAGTAAATGAATAAAAGCATAAATAAATCAATGAGCCAGCCAAAGAGTTCTGTGAACTCAGGTGAAGATGGACATGAGGTCAAGAGCGCTTTCCTCAAAGGCCTAATTAGCTTTGAGTCAACATAGGCAATAAGAACAGCCCTACAGCATTGGGGGAGGAAGGCATGAGGGGAGGGCTGAGGAAGGGCTGGTGAAGAAATGCTTGTTGCACTATTAGTCACTTTTATAGAAATGGCTAAAATAAGTAACAGGAAACTCTTTGCAAATGGGTATAGAGAAATCAGCCACTGATGGTTTCTAAGCTGAGACAAAAAGGAAAAGTACCTTATAGTCTGATGATTCTGTGGAACAGATAGTATTTTACTGGTGAGGAACATTCACTATGTGGGGACAGGGGAGGACACTAAAAGAGACACCATGAGAACTGTGATTTGCCAAGCATGCTTCAGTAGCAGGCGTTCAGGAGCATCACATTCACTCTCATAGCAGGTGATTTGTCGGCAGGTGAGATAACCTGGCAGAGGAGCACTAACATGGAAACTGAAACACTGTTCATTCTGTGCCAGCTCTGTACTTTCAACACAGCATCAGTCAATCCTCCCATGGCCCACCAAGCTGGATCATAGGTCATTCACAGACAGAGAAACCCTAAGTTAGGCTCCCACGTTACCTGAGGTCTTAAAATAAGTATGTGACAGAGTGGGGTTCAGACTCATGGTCACATAATTTCAAATAAGGACCAGATGAGGGGCTGGGAAGGTGGCTCAGTGGTAGAATGCTTGCCTTGTATGCATGAGGCCCTGGGTTGATTCCTCAGAACCACATAAGCAAAAAGAAAAAAAAGCCAGAAGTGGCGCTGTGGCTCAAGTGGTAGAACGCTAGCCTTGAGCTGAAGAGCTGAGGGACAGCGCCCAGGCCCAGAGTTCAGGCGCCATGACCAGATGCCCCCCCCCCAAAAAAAGGACCAGATGAGTGAAGAAACCTTCCCCCATTAAAAAAATAAGACAGTGAGTGAAAATGCCAAATGAAGCAGGCGGTGTGGAAAAAGACCAGCAGGACAAAGAAGAGGGGCCCAGAGTACTCCCTGGTCTCCCCAATGGCCCAAGTCAGGAGAGCAGAGAAGGGAAATAACCAGGCAGCTCAGAACCTACATGCAGAACTAGCAGCTGTATCTGAACAGATAGTGTAAGAAAAATATCACAGAGGGATGAATTTGATGGGGATATATTGTATGCATACATAGAAATGTCACAATGAAATATCACCTTATATAACAAATGTGTGTGAATTAATTTTTTTTAATGGAGAGAAAGGAGATCCTATAGAACTCATCAGAGCTATGAACACTCAGTCCTGCAATCAGCATGGCCATCCCCTCCGATATCTGCAGTGTTACAATACTCACTTCCTCTGCAGCAGCCACTGTCATCATGTGAAAAAGAAACAGTAAGGTTCTAAGGGAAATGCTCAGAGATGCTAGAAGTCAAATGGTGCTCACTTAAGGTATTGTCAAATTAGAACAAGTGGCAGAGGCAGCCTCCAGTGACTGCCAATTTGAACACTATTTCTGTCCTTTTAAAAAAGAATATGTAAAAGAAAGGAAAGTATGGTGAGAAAAATCTCTAGCACTCCCCTGACCAACCCTGGTGTCACTGAGTAAAAGAAGGAAATGCTAGAGGAAAAAAAACAGTTCTCAAGGCAGCACAGTCTTGCCCCAGGTCCTCAAAGAGACAGTGGGCTTCCTTCAGGCAGGGCTATATGATGCAGTCAGGAACTAAGCAACTCTTTCACAAACTCTGAGAATGGGGAGTCACAGCGTACCCTGTAAAGATGAGGGTCACTGGTGAGAGCATTAACTGATGTTACATTTAATTAAGGAACACATGAGGAAATGTGTGGAAGCCTTAGAATCAACTACTCAGCTTCTAAGACGTCAGCCTAGGGGTCAGCAGAAAGATGAATAGAGAAATGTGTATATCAGTAAAGCAATGGAAAAACCAGCACTAACAGGAATAGAAATAAAGTAGTTATGTAGACTACACAAAGGAATATTGTGAACCTACAAAAACAGAAGATAAAGGTTTTTAACAACATGAGAAGATAACCATATTATAAGGAAAAGCATCAGGACACACAGTAGTGAATGTTCTTCTCTACAGAAATTACTCCATACAGCAATTATTTACATGTGTTGGTAACATCCTGTTACCATTTAACATAAAGAAGTAGATTTTAATATATTCCTATGTAGTTAACAATAGAATTCTTAAAATGGTGGGGTTTGAATCCAAGGCCTCGCTTGTCTAGCTTGTTCTACCACTTGAGCCACACCTCCAGCCTTGTATTTTGCTGGTTAATTGGAGCTGGAGTCTTGAAGACTTTTCTTTTCTTTTTTTTAATTTTTATTTTTTTATTGTGAAAATACTGTACAGAGGGGTTACAATTACATGGGCCAGATACTGAGTACATTTCTTATCAAGCATTGTAACCTCCTCCTTTGTTTCCCATTCCCATCCCTTCCCATCCTCCCCCACCCAATTGAAGACTTTTCTAATTGGGCCAGCAACCAACTGCAATTCTTTGCATCTCAGCTTCTTGACTACTCAGGATTTACTAAGATTACAGGTGTGAGCCCCAGGTTAGCCCAAGGTATTACCTTTGAATCAGAAAATAGCACATTTAACTATAAAACCAAATTTCTCGAGCTTTTCAAGCTATCTTAGTTTATTTCAGTAATTGAGTACTAGTAAGAATATGTCATATGAGTCTAAGATTTATGATCATAAAAAATACAGGGAGCTGAGCACAGTGCCACGTATGGGGTAGGAGGCTGACATGAATGGATCCTTTGAGCCCAGGAGTTCAAGACCAGTTGGAAAAGATACAATGACTCCCTATCTCAAAAGAAAGAGAAAGGAGGAAGGACAAAGGAAGGAGAAGATAGGGAAAGGAAGAAGGGAGGAGCAAGAAAAAGAAATTTAGGGAGAAGAGCTCACACCTAGAAGACAACCAGGGCTACATACGGCAGGAAGAGGTAAGACACATACACATGTATGTGTATGTATGTGCATATAAACACAATCACGACAACCTAGATTTAGCATTCCATGGCTACCAAGGACAATTTGGTGACAATACAGAAAATTCACAGCTTCTCATAATTTCTTGTAGACTACTGAAAGTAGAATTTATCTATGATAAAGAGTAAAATAATCTACTTTAAACTACTAATCAGGTCAGGAAACACCAACCCCACTGCCCTAATTCTCTTTGCCAAGAGATAGTCTTTACTTAAAGGCATCAGCAAAAAATAAAACAAGTAAATAAACCAACAAGCTAATCAGCTAAGTTAACTTCAAAACAAGTAAGACTAGAAATCGGAAAAAATATTTTGTCACATCCCATATAAAGCAAGGGTACTGGCCTAGAAGACCTAAGGAGTCTTTGGATTTTGAAATTCTATAACTGCAAGGCATAGTAACTTGAATATAGCATATCAACCCATCTTGTCCAGGAAGAATGGCTAGTTAATCTTCCAACCTAACATACTAGGCATCTGTGGAATCAGAATGGATAAGAAAGCTTAAGATATGCATAGGTAAAATGAAGAAAATAGGAGTCTGCTCTTGTTAATGATAACTGTGCGTGTGCACACACATGGGGAATTCTAAGCTAACTGCACTGGTGAGCAAAAAAGTGGAGTTGAGATTCCTGCTTATAAAACAGAACAAAAACAAACAAACACACTTTGACCCCTCTAGCTTCTTCTACTTTCTCTATTCCCATATTCGCTATCACATGCCAGAGCTTTATCCTGCTTCTTCTGTGTGCCCTTAGCCCTTTCCTCAGTACCATGTTTTGTATTAACATAACACATCCATATGCATGTAAAGTACGTAACACCTGACTATGCACTCAGCAGAACATCACTGAACAGTGGGCAGCTCTGCTCCTGCCTAGGAGGCCCTTGAGGGCATCTTTATTTGACACTCCTAGTAGAGAATCAGGCACAAAAACACCTTTTGGGAAAGTCAAAACCAACCGCATAGAGGAGGATGTGTAAGGGAGCTTCCCCTCGGGGGGTTCTGGATCCCAGAACTACTCTTACCTTCCCTACAGTGCCAGACCTTCAGCTAGCACTGAATTCCTCTAGGGCTTTCAAAACATGTTGGCCAGCCTCTCCTACCCCATCAACTTGGTGAGACATCAGCTAACCAAACAGCCTGAGTTAATTATCAAATCAGTAGAGCCAACTTTGTGTAAGAGCCTGGAAGCTTCTAATAAGGAAGGTGGGACCATTTTAGTCCTGAAAAAGGATCATTACTCAGCCCCACTTCATTCACCTCAGGCTGGTGAGCTGTACACTTTTTCTGAACATCAGAAATGTTAGGCATCTCTCTCTCCTCCCTGCTCCCCCTTCTTTTCCTGAAATGTAATGAGAAGGTAAGCCAGGTAAGGAAACAGCAGGGCTAGGAGAGTAGCCAAAAGCATGTTGGACTGTCTTGGAAGCAGGCTAAGTAAGGATTAAAAGGCTGAGAGTCTCATATCCAACTGGAGAATTGGCTCCATTTAAGAATATTAATTTTAAAAAAGAGGAGCGGACTTTCATGTGATCTAGGTCTGGCTCTTTTTATAGCAAAATAGGAAACTGAGGCACTGTGAAGTGAACTTAGGGTTATGGAGGAGAAAGCTTGGCTGCAATGGAGACAGGCAATGGCCAGGAGCTAACTGTGTACATCCTGGATGACTCAAGGAGAATGCTGCATCCTGATTTAACTTTAGGAAGTCAATTCGTAACTGTTAAAACATGAGGTCTGTTATTCTATGGATACATGAACAAGGCTATGAAACTGTCGATGGAATTTACAACTTCATCTGTTTTATTCAGATATTTCAGATTCTTGTAAGGATCCTCACAGGGCCCAAGTCTTAACTACTTATTTTCATAGCACCCATTCTGAGAAACAAAGGCACGCTTTGCTTCCTCAATGAGTGGTGGCGGGACAAGGGTATCTTGCACAAGGAGCAGGAAGTGCCTAGACAGCTTGCTCAGTAGCCTCTGAGCTCTTCAAAAGCCAAGCAAAGGTGCCGGTCCTGTTAATCCAGGTGTAGGGCTCAGACCACAAACCCAACTGTCAAAAACAAGAGCCTCAGGCTGCTCACAGGCCCCTACAGAAGCAGACTGCGTCTATCCCTGCCCCAAACACTCTCATTAACTTAGAAACAAAACCCAGCTCTGACATGTTGGGCAGGGTAAAGGGTGGAGGAAAAGAACTGCAATGCAATTAATGAATGAGCTTTTAGCCTTCCCTTTTCTGAATTTGCTTTTCTTTAGATCTCTTTCTTGAGACCAAGTCAGGTGGTTTCTTTACCTGAGAGAAGTGGACAAATGAAGAGAATTTCCTCCCTTCAAATTATCCAAAGGCAAAGAAAATACCTAAACATTCAGTTGGATGACACAGATGGTTTCAGAACTGAGACTGCTAACAGCTCATGGTGAGAAAAGATCAATGCTACCCAGTAACCATACCACAAGCATCCTTGTAAAGAGAAAGAAATCTGGAATATTTGTCATATCCTGATCAAAAGAAGAGATCTTTGTTCCTACTGGTCTGAAAATTCAAATATTCCTGTCTGTCTGAATGACTGCTCAGCTTTCCTGTTAAGCAAGGCATCTGGGGTCCACACAGAAGAAACACCACTTCTGCTTAATTGATAGATCTTGTCCAGCAGTGCAGGAATACAGCAAGTACAAGTTTTGTACCTACGGTAACTCTGAACTGTCACATGCTGAGAATCCAGGTGCTCTGTGTAAGCTAGGACTTAGGCTAATAGGATTCCAGACTCCCCACCTCACTTGTAAATGACAAAACCAAGGCACAAAACGGTTAACTGATCCCTAATCGTACAATAACTAGTAGTATTGACTGAGACTTTATGGAACATTAACAATGCTATAAACTAGTACTTTGTGCGCCTATTATGGAATTTGTCACTCCATCTTCCAATAAGCCCTTGAGTAACTATCGTTTTCCACAATCCACAAGAAGTTAAATCATCTGCCATGGCAGACTTGGGTAGAAACCTAGAGGTCTGCTGACTCCACTGCTTATATCCTTAACTCCATCTGTTTCTTCCTTTTTTTCTTTTTTTTTGGTCGGTTGTGGGGCCTGAACGCTGACGCTGGGCCTAGGAGCTGTTCCACAGTTCTTCAGCTCAAGGCTAGCGCTCTACCTCTTGAGCCACAGCGCCACTTCCGTTTTTTTTTCTGCTTATGTGGTGGTGAGGAATCGAACCCAGGGCCACATGCATACAAGGCAAGCACTCTACCACTGAGCCACCTTCCCAGCCCCACTCCATCTATATTTCTAAACAGTGACTCTGGAAATCAAGGAAGGCTTTAGGAAGGATGTGATCTGTGGTGAAGCCACACTACCAACAGTCCAGTGTGCATCTTACAATAACTGGGGATTGAGGAATGAGAACCACCCCAGCATGCTAATGTGGAGGAGACAAGACTGTGCTCTTATAGACCCACTATCATGATTCTAACACTCATATGCCTACTTGCAAAGCACGTGATATCTATCCTTTCTACTTTCTTCTATTTTATGATAGCCAATGCTATCATCAAATCCCTAACTTAAGTATAAGGAAGCTCACATGCCTTAAGCAATTTTACACCCCAAATAAAACACATGTTTTAACACACACCATGAATAGACCTATGTTGTGTGAATGGTAGTCACTGTAATATCACTAAGTGCATATTCATTGCAGGTTTCATTTTCATTTCAAACAGCCTACAGATGTTAATGAAAGTGAATTAACTACATCCATTTGGAGGTGGGCAAAAGGTGAAAAACCCAGAACAAAAAATGAAATGCAAATATTCTACACTTGAATGTATTAAGATAGCCAGGCAGCACATAAGCAGAAACAGGCTTGCTTACAATAATCCTGACATTTAAAAGCAAAGCATGAAATTAATGTATTTCTCTAGAGCATATTTCCTAGTCCTGGGAATGGAAAATGGCCACATAAAAGAGATCCAGAGGTGCCCAGTAGCCTATTTCTTCTAATCCCTTATTTCTAAGTCATCTTAGGCCTTTCAGACTGGCATACTATATTTTCTGTGGCTGTTCCTTCCCCTTGCCAGATCAGTTGGCTTCCCTGCAGCATGATTTTGATGAGAAACTAAATAGATGCCCCCAGGAGGTGTCAGCCAAGCATCCAGGGAAGCTTCCACAGAGCGGGCAGAATGATCAGAGACGGAAAACAAATGGTTTTCACTTTGTAAAGAAGGTGCTAGTGAATGTCTCTGTGCTTGGTCTGTCTTCCACAGGTTTGCACATGGGTAAGTCACTCACCTCCTAACAGTTGCATCCAGAATGCCAGGTGAGCTGTTGGCTGTTGTTACTGTTCCTCAAACAGGTATGGCTGGGCCTCAGTGTGGTACAGGCTCACTCTCAAGCAGCTCAAGGAGCCTGAGGCTCTCCAGAAATATCACGCAGTGGTTGTACTGGGATTTCAATTCAGCATCCTCACACTTGATAGGCAGGCATTCTACCAAGGAGCCATGCTTCCATCTTTTTTTCCCAATAGTTATATGGAAACAGGATCTTGCTTTTTATCTGAGGTTGCACCTGGAATGTGATCCTATTTTATGCTTGCAGTAGTAGGTTTGTACCATTATTCCCCACTTTTCCCCATTGAAATGGAGTCTTGCAAATGTTTTTGTCTGGGCTGACCTAGTATCACAATCCTCCTGGATCAAAGCATGCTCTACAGCATGCAGCTATTGGTTAAACAGAGATTTTACAAACTTTTTGCCTAGACTGGCCTCCTGAGTAGCTGGGATTGCAGGCAGTTACAAGACCCTGGCATATATGTGACTTCTTAACAAATCAGATAAGATTCCAGGTAACTTCCATGAAAAGGGTAAAGAAGCACAATATGAGTATTACCTACGATAATGAAGATAACTCAAAAATCCAACAACATGAAATAAATGCTAAATTAAAGCATATCCACATAACAGAATACTCTGAACCATGAAAAGTTAAGGTGTAGAATGTCCAGAATACACAAATCCAGAGATATAAAGTAGATTGGATGATGAGGGAGAGGAGGAATGATGATGAGGGGATTTGTAAAAAAAAAAAAAAAAAAAGTGGGTAGTGATTGGGATAAGTATGGGATTCTTTGGGGATGATAAAAATATTTTAAAATGGACTGCATAGCTCTATAAATATACAAAAATCTTGAGTTTTATAGTTTAAGTGAAGTACTGCTATTTGTATCTAGTGTCAGAGACTAAGGGAAAATGGAAAGTTTTAGGTATTATTTAATAAGATTCCATTTTTGCTAAGTCAAAACTGCACACAAAACTTTTATATTTTACTGATTCTACTTCTACCACCACTTACTGTAGTAAATAACATTTATTGTGTACTTAAACTTTGTCATAGTCACTGTTGAGTATTTCCTGCATATTTTTCCTATCACCAGAATAACTCTTTTTTTAAAAAAATAAAACTTATTGTCAAGATGATGTAGACAGGTTACAGTTACATATGTAAGGTAGTGAGCACATTTCTTGTCTAACTTGTTACCCCCCATAATAACTCTTTTGAGTCTACTATTATTATAAAGAAACAGCCATGACTTGTAGAAATAAGAAGAACCTCCACCAAATTCATAGTTGGAATCTGGCACAGCAGATTCCAAACCTGACCATCCAGCCAACAAGGCCTTAACTACTATGCCATATATATGGTGTTTGTCAACAGTCTTAAATATAGTGAGGCACAGGTGATGCTTTACACTACTTGTAAACTTTACTTTGTAAACTTAAATTAATTTTCAAATTTCACAAAGAAAGAGAAATGATTATAATTTCGCCAAATTAAAGTTGCAAATCCTGCCCTCTTATGGACCCTGGGCACACATACACATCATACAAGGGATGGCATTATTCTCACTGCACAACATTTTTCCTAATTATTTCCACAAGGAAATAATGGTCAGAGTTAAGACAGAGTGTTGTGAAAACCTAATTAATCAGGTATGGATCAATATTTGTGGCCTTCTGACAGCTAGAAAAGACAAGTCCTCTTAGATTCATGGATATCAAGGCAGTATTTTGTTTGAACATTTCTGAGTCTGAGTATTTGCTTAAACACTTCACTGAGGCCAAGGCTACTCTCAGTGGTACCTCAATTCATCTCTGACCATGTGATGGATGGCTCCTCCACACAATGAACTCAATACTTAGGGTATATTAGCCCTCTACCCACCCAAGGTCTAGCTTTGGCCCCTTTCCCACTATGCTGTCTCTTCTCTAGATGACACAATAGTTTCCTGGTTCACTTAAGAAATGAGTTCCAGGGGCTGGGAAGTTGGCTCAGTGGTAGAGCGCTTGCCTTGAATGCCTGAGGCCCTGGGTTCGATTCCTTAGCACCACATAAGCAAAAAGAAAAAAGCCATAAGTGGTGCTGAGGTACAAGTGGTGGAGTGCTAGCCTTGAGCTGAAGAGCTGAGGAACAGCGCCCAGGCCCAGAGTTCAGGCCCCATGACTGGAGCCAAAAAAAAAAAAAAAAAAGAAATGAGTTCCAGCCCGGCGCCGGTTGCTCACGCCTGTAATCCTAGCTACTCAGGAGGTTGAGATCTGAGGATCACGGTTCAAAGCCAGCCTGGGCAGGAAAGTCTGTGAGACTCTTATCTCCAACAAACCACTAGAAAACCGGAAGTGGCACTGTGGCTCAAGCGGTAGAGTGCCTGCTTTGAGCTGAAGAGCGCATGGACAGCGCCTAAGCCCAGAGTTCAAGCCCCATGACCGACAAAAAAAAAAAGAAAAAGAAATGAGTTCTAACTCTTGTTACCACTCTGGTCTCTGTCACTCCTCTCACAACATGGCAGTGTGGGGGAGACATGGATAGGAACTTCCCTTGCTGAGGACACTACAGAGCTTCAGAGTTTGGACTTGGCCTCCTTTTCCCTTAGGACTGTGAATATGCGTATGTGCATTGCCAAAGTATAGAGCAAGGATCCAGGACCTTGGATTTACTCATTCTATTTGTGAAGGGGTAAGGTGTATGAGGCCCTGGAAGGTGAGATGTTTCAAATCCATTATGTCAGTAATGTAGAAAGGGGGCTGGCTACTTTGCTCAATGTTCCATAAGAAATACTGGTTCCCCCAATTGTGAACATGTTACTAGTTCATAATAAACACAGAGCTACCTGAAAACTCCAGGTGTTCTAAAACAAGAAAAAAGTGAAGAGCTCACAAACAGTAATCAAAGAGATAATTAGGCAAATGCATTAATTTTCCTAGTAAAAAGTTTCTGACCACCTGTTATATGTTCTTCTTCAATGGAGAAATCTAAGCCACCATGCTATCTCCTTGGAAGGAAAAGAATATAGTTCAATGAGAGGAAGTATTTATTAATCAACTGCAGAAAGTCTTATTTATTCAAATGATTTTCCAGTCAACATACCCAGTGGCTCTAAATCACCACATCCCTCCCGTCCTGCCCACACAGGGAGGGATGTCTGATGTTATAGTCAGGGCCCTGGCTCTCAGGGAGAGCTGGCTGTGATCTAATTCCTCAATTTGTCAAAGAGGACATTTTCATTGCAGCTGGACTCAGCTGGAAATGAATCTCTCCTACACATATCCCCAACAAAACATAAAACATAAAAGGCATTTAACAGCGAAAAATGCATGCACACAGAGATTGATTGCTTCATCAAATCAGACTGCACAAGCATAAAATAAAGTCACTGCTACTGCCAATGGGGGATGCTAACCCAGACTTCCCATCTAAGGGAAGTCATCTCTCCACCCTGTACTTTCTTGCCTCTGGCCTTTGCGCTACCTGAATGTTTTAGACACCTACACCTTCATGGTCCATATCAAGGAAAACTCTCTCCAGGAAAACTAGTCATGGCCTCTTGACTGCTCCCAAAGCCATCGGAACTATCACCACAGCACTGACCAGTCTATGCTGGGTTACAGTTAACTCTGTACCTCCCCCATTCTCCTGTGAGCACTTTGACTCACAGGAGGACAGGTCAAATTCATTCTGTCACCCATTGCTCAACAACTATGACAGAACAAGGAGATAGCAGTTGCTCAAACACTGTCAGAATCAAATTAAACTGAATTTAATCCGATGAGAGTCCTCTCTGGGCATTTAAGATTTATACTGCCAGAAGCAATTTGTCCTGTGGCTAAGTTTTATGACAGACGGGTTTCTATTTCTAGGTAAAATGCATATATGCCGATAAGGTGGGGAGGTAAGAAGACAGTTCTATCAAATAAGTAGATGGTTTATTTTTTTTTTTATTGTCTTCTGGGAATTCTGCCTGCCTGCATACAATCATTGAGCCTATAAAAGTATTTGAAATTGAAAATTATATGTAAAGCCATGAAGACTATGCTGAATCTAATTGTGTAGCCCTCTGGGAAGCACAAACAAAAAACCTACTTCTACTCCTAACCTTACTTTTTGTTCCTCAGTGTATGACATAATGTGCCAAAAATGGACCACAACATCGTAAAACCCAGGATCAGGTTTTCTTGCCTCTCCCCTTTTCAGCAGTGCCCTTGACCAGGCAAGCCTTTCCAGGGCTTGTTCCCCTACCTACGAGCAGAAGTGAGACTAGTTCCCATGTAGGCAGACAGAGACAATAGAAAAGATGAAAGTCTTAAGCCTAGCAGGCACACATGAAATGTCAGCTATCCCAATCCTAAGTGATGTGACTTCTGTTACAGAAGAAATAAAGAATACAGATATTAATGGGAAAGAGGAAGGAAAGCCCCTATCATGACCTGGATTATACCCTACAATGATGCCACAGTATCACCCGGCTCTTAGACTCATCCCTCAGAGCCATGATGAAAATGCCAAACCAGAGTAAGGATTCCAGGGAGCAGCCTGTCAAGAAGAAAGAACACTGACGCTGAGCAGGAAGAGAGCATTGGCTTTCCTTACTGTTAATATGGTCAGTTTACTTCATCTCATTAACTGAAAGAAATAGGTCCAGAAAGTCAGATAAAACCACAAGCTGGCTGCCACTCAAAACACACATTGCCACAGAAGATTCACTCACCACTCTAGACTTACTGTCTACTCCTGTTTCCTAAGCATACACCTCCAGTTGGATTATTTAAAAGGTTATTTTCCAAAGGGTTATGCTATACAATGTTAAACTGGATCACAGGGCTGTGATTTAAATTGTCCTTTTTATTTCTACAATAAGCAATCATGGCTATAATAATTTTTTAAGTTATGGCAGAAGATTTCCCATCATGAAACAGAAAGGTTTAAATGTCACCATCACAATTCCATAACATTCTCACTGATCACACTGGTAAAATCAACCTTTTGACTGTGAGATGTCTGTTCTTTATTCAGGGGTATGTCTGGAGGGCCACCTGTGATAAGCACTGCGCTCAGGACAGCAGACCTGCCCCCACAGAAGTTGAGCTTACAGAATAGATCTAAGGCCAAGAACAAGCAGGGTCACAGGTGCTGGGTCAGAGGGTACACAGGGAACCCACATCCAGCAGCAGGAAGGATAAACAAGGAACAAGTTAGGAAAGGTCTCTTTAAGAAGGTGACGTCTAAGCTGGGACCAGAAAGATAAATGAGTTTTCATCTGGTATAGAAGAGGTAGGACTCAAGAAACAGAAAGCAAGTGCCCTGCCCTCGTGTTGTGTATTTGCTCCTTCCTTGTCTTCACAGAGAAGACAAGGCTCCAGGTGTAGCTAAGGAGAATGGACATCTCCCTGTAGGCCATGGAAAGTCACTGGGATCCACAAAAGAGGTGTGCTTTCATTTCCAGGTAACAAAACTCAAGTGTATCAAGTATGGTTCTTGGGTAATAGAAAAAGAAAAACACATGATGAAATGCTACCAGGAATACTAGCTTCTACTTGTTCATTAAAGCCTCCCAAAAGGCTACCTGCATCCCACTCAAGTTGAGCCAAATTTGAGAAGATAGCATTTATGGTCAATCTTTTACTTTTTAAGTCATGGGAGCCAGTTAGCAAATTTGAAAAGGACTTTGTGCCATGAAGGATATATTTATTCTACTCCTTATAACCACACTGGTGGCTTACAAATTACTTCTAGCTACAATATGTGACCAAAATAAACTTTTATTTAATAATTCAGAGGAAACGAAAAAACAAAATAAGTGAAAAGACATATTATGCTTCAAGTGTGCAGTGATTTCCTGTTTCTTTCATACTTTTGGCAGCCAGGCACCATATCACAGAGCACTTTTTATACTACATCATCAACAGAAATCCCTTCTAAGATTCTGGGAAAACTCGGCATCTCATTCCAACACCAATAGCTCTCCAATTAATAACATAAAACAGCAATGTAAATCATGTCACCTCACAGACAACGTATCTTCGTCATAAATGAACACTTCCTTTAAATTAACCAAATACATACAGGATCATCAAGTTTGCCTTCCAGAATTTCAACATCTCTCCTTTTCTTCACTGCATTCCTCTGCCTCCTGCTCACTGCTCAGTTGTGGACATGAAGAGCATAACTATGCTTCTTTACTCCCCATACAGAGTGAACCAGTGTCCAGAGAGGGAGCACGCTTCCTGTCCGTTCCTTCCTCAATCACGAACACCCTTTTCCTTTTGAGCATTCTTTTTCTTTGCTTTAGGTAACACTGGTCATCATACATCCCCATCACCATACAAATGACTATTAACTAGGCACCCATCATGCAGCAGGCTTTTAGCTGGGCATGCAAATAGATCAATTCATTTCTATCAATGTCAGTATCCCTGTTTTACAGAGGGAAGAGACCAAGGCTTAGCCATACTGGAGCACAGAGAAAATTGTAGTAAACTGACAGTGAGCAACCTGGCAGGCATTGGAACCCAGGTCCATGAGATTTAAATCCTGGTTGGTCGGTCACACTTGCTTTAACTCAGAGCTACTAAAGTAGAGACAAAAATCACCATCTGCAGGGATGCTAGAATATGAAAAAAATGTACTAAAAGCCAGCAACCAACAGTGCCTGGAGAGAGACCACCCACCCCAGTGAGAAATAGTGGGAGCATTGGGAGGCAGATTCTGGGCTTGAGTTTGCCTCTCATGGATGAGAAAGGGTCCAACGCTTCCTGACGAAGTGGCTGTGTCATCAGCCCACTGATGATTCCTGAGGCTACTTCGTCAGGGAAGTGCAACTCACAAATAAAACTCATATAAATGTATCGAGTCACTACTTTGTAGGACTGAATCTAAACAAAGTTTAGGAAATCTAAATGCAAACATTTCCTCCATGGTACTAATGAGTCAGTGTAATGATTACAGTAAGTTTGTTTTGTTTTTTTAAGTACAATCTCCAGGCATCTTAATGGTTATAAAATGATTACTTGGAACTGAGCTTTCCAAGTCAGACACAAGATGAAGCCAAATGGTGTACAATAGAGACACCCAACTCCAAATTGTATCTGATCACATCCCACCACAGATATCTGGGATTAAAGCAATGCAAAATGGAGACTCAGAAAAGCTCTATGAAAGCAACCACATGACTCAACATCAATATTTATGGAAAAATCAATCAATGCAAGGCAATTATCCTTGCTTTGCACTTATAACCAGAGAAGGGGAGAAGGAAGCAATAGTGTGTGTTTGTGTGTGTGTGCACTTGCATGGATGTAATGCTATAGAGATCACTGGTTCTTGCCTGTGCTATCCAGTGCAGTCTGTGCAATAGCAAGCAGCATCATTTAAAAGTTTGTTGGAAATGCAGAATACAGGCCTTGCCTAAAATCTACTAATTCAGAGTCAGCATGAAATAAGCCCCCTAATGACTTAAGAAAGTTGAAGACCCATGTAATTGTAACTCCTCTGTACAGTATGTTCACAAATAAAATTAAATTAAAAAAAAAAAGAAAGTTGAAGAAACACTGGCTGAGGTCTATAACATAAAGCAAGCTGTATTAAAAAGAAGGCAATTAAACAAAGGGACTAATACATGATTCCTTATACCAGAAACAGTATTTATATTGTAGAACAAACAGCAGTAAAACAAGATGAATGATGTCAGCATCTGTTGTCAAAGAGATCAAAAAAAGCATGCAATACTCATAATTTGGGAGGAATATGATAAACCCATCTAAGGGGAATGATGAGCACTTTTTGACAGTGCTCATTTCAATATTGATCATAAAACAACAAAATATAACAGTCTGCATTGTTATTAAAAGACGAGAGAAAAGCTGGAATGAAGTTAAACTCCAAATGAAACCACTAGGGAACATTTAAAATGAACTATTTATCCCTGACAGTTTCAGTCAGAAACAATAATCTGACATTTCACATAAAGAGAAAACCTAGAGGACATCAGCAAAAGCTGCAGGACACCTGATTCTTGAAGACAGCTGCTGAGCTCACAGGTTAACAGTGCTTTGATGAGTCCTACAGTACAGACAAGAGGATCTCATCCCAGTCCATCTGCTTATGCCTGCTGCCCAAGCCAGCCTTCAATAAAACCTAATAATTAAACAGCACTCAACTAAAAATTAACAGTGTAATAAATAGTCTATTATAGGGGAGCTGCCCTCTTACTGTGAAGAGCCTGAAAAAATGCCTATAGAAACTTTAAAATGTTATCAATGATGATATTATCATAGTGAAAGCAAACACAAAACACAGTCTTTCCAAGTTCACAATTGGCACCAGAACAAGAAAAGCCCATAATATCTCTCTTATGAAATCAATGGCTCACCAGGTGCTGGTGTCTTAGGCCTATAATGCTAGCTATTCAGGAGGCTGAGATCTGAGGATGACTGCTCAAAGCCAGCCTAGGCAGAAAAGTCTGTGAGACTTATCTCCAATTAGCTAGCAAAAATCTGGGAGAAGAATTATGGCTCAAGTGAAGAAAAAAACTCAGAGATAGTGCCCAGGCCTTGAGTTCAAGCCCCCAGGGCTGGCACAAAGAGAGGGAGGGAGGGAGGAAAACAGGGAGGGAATCATTAGCTATTAAAAATAAACAACAATTATTTTCTCCAAATTCACCTTTATAGGAGCTACCAGCAACTAAACGTGTCAGGACCTGTAATTCCAGCTACTTGGGAGGTGGTGGTACTACATTTCAAGGCCAGGCTGGTCAAAAAGTTAACAATATCCACAACAAATAAGTATGTATGGTACATACACCTGTGACCTCAGCTATGTGAGAGGCACAGGCAAAAGGGCTATGGTGCTGATTAGATTGGGAAAAAATGCTAGACTCTCCAAAAAACAACACAAACCCCAATGTCACTATAACACAAGCACGCATGCATGCATGCACAGTAGCAAACTTTACCATTAAGGCCATCTCCAGGTAGATGATTTGGTGCCTAGAGCAGTCTCCACTCCCTCAACAGGTTCTCCTCACTCACATCTCATAAAGGGATGTGAGTGAGGGGAAGGTTTCTTGGGAGATGACTGGACCTTGGATCTCTTCTTGCTGGCTTTTTGGCCAAGGGTAATAGAAAGAGAAGCTAGCTTGGGGATCAAGAGACCAGAGTTTATATCCCAGCTCTACCTGTACTCAAACCATATACACAGTTCCCACAAATTCCAGATTCAGTTATCAACGCATCCATTGCAGCCAAAATCAGAAAAAAATTAAAAGACAGGGAGGAGAGAGATGCCCCCAGCTGACTCTCATAAAGGGGAAAGAACTTCATAGATGCAAAATTATCCTTCTTCCAATCCCTTAAGATACTCTGGTCCTACCTAGGTGGATAGAGAGGAAGGATGGCAAATACAGTCATTATATTCAATACATATATGGGGGGGAAAGATACTATGGTCCTAAGCCCCTGGTAGCTGAGGGTCTACGATCTGCTGCTATCTCACCGAACTCATTCTAAAAGGAGAACTACTACTGATCTCCACTCCACCCCCACCCCCCACTTCTCCTCAGGGTCAAGGTCCCCCCAAGCTGCCACACAGCTAATCAGATCAACTTACCAGCAGTGATGTGGTGATAAAAGCTTAGCTGCCTGTCAGTGCTGTCAAGCAACACATATGAACATTTGTTCAGTACAAACTTGCTTTGTGATCTGATTGTCTACCTAACTGATGCTGGGCTAAGAGTAGAGGAGGGAATTCTTGCCCTAAGGAACTCAGATACAGAAGATGCACAGTGCAGTGTGCATCTCACAAGGGGTAAGTGAGCTAGGCTACTACTCCATCTACAAGCACAAATGGAGCCCCCAAAAATATACCTGTCAATAACGAGACGGAAAAAATATAGTGCTCTTCCTAAAAGACATCCTAAATGTATCTGGGAAGGAATGCTGTAAGTTAAGAGAATCATGAAGCATACTTCATACAACATTTATCATTACATTAGTGTCTGCAAGAAAGGTGTGTCTAGTCGGCCACAAGGCTGTTATCTCTGTAAATCCCATGCTACTGAATAAATGTATCATTTTGACGGGGTTCCTCCAGATTTAGACCCTCAATTGGACAAAGAGGCAAATGAATGGCTAACACATTCTTTAACAAATACTTAATGAGCTACATATATTCATTAAGTGCTAAATCAACAACATAAACAAACACCAGAAAGATACAGTCTTTAGCATGTAGTTTTTAATTTTACTTTAGATGAAGTTGTTGCAAAGTACCAACAAAATGGAAGGTGCTGGGAACCTTGACATTTGTCTGAGCCTTAGTTCTCAGGATCCAAGGACCCAGAGACAGAATGGGCTTCTTGGACATCCTATACCATTCCCTCTTATCAGAAGTGGACTGGCCTTCACACTGCCTTCCTCTGTGATCTATATCCCTAATATCTGTCAAAGGAAGGAGGAATTTTAGTCCAGAAAAATTACGTGAGCTCATCACAGACCACTGAAAGGCAGGAGTCAGGGACATTAAAATTCTACCACACAGACCAAGATTGGCTGAATAATGAAAATTTTGAAGTTCTGTATAAAAATCCCCCAGAAAAACTACAATGTCCAACATTTCCTCTCAGTGGCATACAAATGAATTTCTGAAGAAGCTGCTAACTTAATTCCTGATTTACTTTCATTCTGAAAACAACACTTGCAAAACAATCGCCCAAAGGACCTACTTCCACTATGCCCCAGTCTGTCTATTTGCAACTTTTTTGTGTTGACTAAAACTTTTAAAGAAGAAGAAGAAAACAAAAGATGCCATGCTCCACTGAAGACAAGCTGAACCCACTGCATGTACAGAAACAAAAATCCCCTGGTGTAAAGGAAAGGGAACAGGCTGTATGTGACATTTGAGTCCATATGTGCTCTGCCATGAATGGATGCCTGATTGTTGAGAAGAACCTCTACTGGCTGCCCAGAGGCAGTCAAGTAATGCAGAGCTACCCACTGAGCAACAGATTTTAAGCTTTTGGGTCTCAGTATTCCTTAGAGCTCTTAAAAGCTGAAAAGATCTCAGAGGTTAGTTGTTGATTTTAAAGTGGGTTGCATCTATTGGTATTTACAGTAACAGGAATCATGAAGAAAATTTTCCAGTCACTCCCCCAATTTCATGCACATTTAACAAGTTGTCAGCAGATGACACATTACCTGTTGTGAAAGCAGTGCTGGCCTCTTGAGCCCCTAGACAGGGACAGGGACCCCAAACCGAACTTAGATTACTTATGCTTTACGATCAGTCAGAAAAGCTCAATCCAGAATTTGTGCTAGCGAATAAAGAAATGGTGGAGACAATGGTAAAAAAAGAATAGCCCAGGCTGGTAAAAAGGCAGGATTGATTCCAACATATTTAAAAGATTTGTATATGTTTTCCAAGTTAAATTATACATTTTTTAAAAGTTTGGCCTACTTATTTAACAACTATCATCTTAACTCCAATCAAATGGTGCATGCTTCAAATAAGATTATAGAAATATCAATTGTGGTAACTCCTATATTAAAACTGGTAATTGGGTTAATTTCCTATGCTACCAACCACTTGCCTCTGATTTCTCATTGATAATCAATGCAACAGGCTGCTTTTTCAGAAGTCTTCAGTTTAATGAAATTGAATGGACGCCAAAGAAACCCATTATAAATTCTGAATGCTAATTAAGCAAGCTATTCCACTCCAAAGATTCAAATCCTAACGTGCCCATGATAATTAAAAGAAAATAATGCTATCAGAAAATAAATGTTGGGTGTGAAGAGAGAGATTTCTTTCCATCCTAGAAAAATTAAAAGCTAGCTGAACTTCACCCCCAGCTTCTCAAAGAGTGTCTGTGTCACACCTGTATTTGTGTACTTCTTTGGATTTTTATAATGATCATTTAACTTTTCTCTACCCTCAACATGAAATACCAGCCATTCACCAAAACACTGTCTGAGCCAGAATAGAGTGGATAATGACTAGACTTGGTTACATATTTTTTTGCTCTTAAAATCTTATGTATGTAAAAATGGGAGAACCAGCTGTTTATGAGAGCAACTTGCAGCCACCATTTCAATTGAACACATACCATATGCCAAATAGAGAGAAGGTGCCTAACAATCATTACATCATTTGAGCCCTGTCAAAATCCTTTATAGACATGTTATGCATTTAGAGATGAAGGAAAGGCTGAGTGGTGTAGATTTCCTCAGATCATATGATAAGGTATTGGAGGATAAGAGGTCCAAGAAGCTAATGATGCTTCCTGTGCATTCACTCAATTCACTCTCCTCATGACACACACAGGAATAGAATATAAATATCACTAAGGGATGCTTACAGCAGGTATGCCTAAAGCACAGAGAAGTTAAGCAATTTTCCCCAGATAGCATGGGTCGCTAAAAGATAGCTGAGGTGAATAATACCTACCTTAAATGGTGGCTGCTCTCAGCCACCAAATGGGCAGATACAGCTAACTACTACCTGACAGTCAGAGTTAAGTAAGCAATAAAAATTAGCTGCTGGCTGGGCACCAGTGGCTCACATCTGTAATTCTAGCTACTCAAGAGGCTGAGATCTGAGGATCACAGTTTGAAGCCAGCATGGGCAGCAGTCCATTAATCACAGATAGAACCAGAAGTGGTACTATATAGCTCAGGTAGTAGAGTGCTAGCCTTAAGCAAAAGTAGATTAGGGATGGGGATGGGGGGGGGATTAACTGCTTTGAAAAAGTACCCTGCATACAAAAAGCATTCAACAAACAGTAGCTAGCAGCAGCAACTGAGATTATATATGATAAGCAGAGAGTACCTCTTTCAAGAACATTATCCCAATCTCTCCAATGTAATTGCTCAGTCACCTCTGCAAACACTGCAGTATCGCTAAGGCCTCCAGCTGGTCATGCACACATCTGTGGAATTTTTTCCTGTCTGCTCCTAAAAGCATGCACTGTGGTATGATAGGAAATATCAACATGATGTTCCATTCTCCACCTAACTGTGTGTGATCTGTCCCTTGGCCTGGGACACTTGCAAATTTGCAAGTGTTCTTGACTAAATCCAGGGAGCCAGGAGGGGATTATGGCAAGAAGAATGGAAAGGAACCAATGGCTAGCACAGCCATGACAAGGTTCAGCAAGGGACAAGTCTGTTCCAGTTGAAAGCAGGGTTCCATCTGACTGGTTTTTCTGAATTTTTAAAAATAGTTTCCTTTGTGACAAATATCTCAAGGTTCAAAACAACTCAGAACACAGAGCACATTGTGAAGGATCAGGTAGGTGTTTAAAGCAATTAAAGCACTAATTTAAAGAGATACATCTGGCTTTGTCCCTGAAGGTCAGTGTACAGCAACTGTAAACTCAAGGCAGGGCGGACAAGCAATTGTAATGATCTATAAAATGAGGTGATTGACCTACTTGACTTCGAGGGCTACTTCTGGATTTAAAACTCAAGACTGCAAGCATTTTCCTCTTGAAATCTTTTATATTCCAACACGTGTCCCCTGCCTGTCTGCTTGGTCCCATAGACACTTCTCTCAGACTCTCCTCATCTTTAAGTCCTCTTTCTCCAGAGCTCAAGACTCCTCACTGACCCCCACCCCCCTAGGATGTGTGCTCACAGCTGTGTTCATTTATTCATTCAAATAGCATCATTTTATAGGTCTCAAGCTCTGAAGATAAATAGATGTCTAAGTCAAAATCCAACTCTTAAAACTTGATCTCCACAGGCTTGGACCCAACAGCTCAACCCAATGGGTTCCATGTTAGTAACTGACAGAAATGATTGCTCAGAGAAAGGAGTGGTTTTCACATAGATACTAGAAATTGTGAGAAATCATGGGTTGTGTGTAAGGTAAAGGGAAAATTCCTAGGGAATAAAACTGACCTGGATCTAAGACATAGGCAGACAGACAGACAGACACACACACACAGAGACAGTTAGCAGACAGGAGTCAAACAAGGTTGGGCCCCTGGAAAATATCACTGCAGCTTCAGAAACAAAAATTAATCCTAAGTGACAATTTATACTAGATAGGGAGCAAAACCCTTTCTCTCATTCATTCATACTTTAACCTTTCTAGGAGAAAAGGTATGAGGAGAAGTTGAATATTCAATTAGTGTTTATGATACTCCTACTCCGGCACCTGATATATAAAAATGCATGCCCATGCATATATTTATAATTTAAACTAAACTATGAACTTAAAATGATCATTTCAGCTGGGCGCCAGTGGCTGATGCCACTCACTCTCAGGAGGCTGAGATCTGAGGATCACAGTTCAAAGCCAGCCCAGGCAGAATAGTCTGTGAGACTCTTATAACCAATAAACCACTCAGAAAACGGAATTGGCACTGTGGCTCAAGTAGCAGAGTGTTGGCCTTGAGCTGAAAAGCTCAGGGATAGTGCCCAGGCCAAGAGTTCAAGCCCCATACTGACCAAAAAAAAAAGGTCATTTCAGATTCACTTTTTTAACTGACTGTAATGCCTAAAGTAAGAGAGTAACATGGAGTCAAAACCTAGCCTATCAGTGCATTGGAGGCTCACACCTATAATTCTAGCTACTCAGGAGGCTGAAACCTGAGAATCAAAGTTCAAAGGCAGCCTAGGCAAACAGATCTTAAAGATTCTTATCTCATTTAACCAGCAAAAAAGGTGGGAACTAAGAGTGTGGCTCAAGTGGTAGAGCACCTGCTGTGAACAAAAAAGTCAAGTGAAGAGCATGAGGCTCTCAGTTGAAGCCCTAGTACTGGCAAAATACCAAGTGTCTGGCAACTTGAATATTTACTAATCCTCTCTAAACACCTATTTTCCCTCTTTATAAAATAGAAAAAACTTTTATAACACTGTTTTAAGGACTATAAATATTAACATGAAGAACTTAGCACAGTATTAGGCTCCAAACTCAATACTACTATTGTACAATGGCTACAATGGCTCAAACATTACAATGAATAAGGAAATGTTCAAGTCTCCATAGTAATAAAATACTAGGTGTTTTTCTCTCTTCTTTTAGGAGAGGGGTGTCTTGGTGTGGTTTGTTTTTGTGTATTTAACATGATTTAAAATGCCATATGACTATAGGGTCTAAGAGATCAAATTCAAGTCATGTGACAGGATGTGCTATGAAGCAGGAAGTGAAGTCTATACTAAACATCTACCTGATAGGTCCAGGGTGAAGTATACTCACCACTCACAGAACACACCACTGGGCACAGGACATCTTAAAAGCCACCTTTTTCTTAAAACTGATATATAGCTCAACCGTCAGTGTCAACACCCTGTCTGAGTCTCATGCTCTTTCCCAGTAAGCTAGGCAAAGTTCCCATGGTATCTGAGCTTGAGAATACTTGCCTGAGCACCAGCTGTGGCATATTGGATAGGAGCTACAAGCCAGGTGGTTAAGAGCAGAGTCTTTGAGATTCAAAGTCTGGCAGATCTCTGAACTGGCAGGTCTTAGCTGTTTTACTTCAGCAGTATAACCAAGACAGGAAATTACCTTCTGCCAAGACTGAGGTTGCAATCTGAGCATGCAAATATTTTAACTACACAATTGTTATGAGGATCAATGATAAAATAGTCTCAGCCTTATGATGGTTTGACTTGTGGAATGTTTTGAGTTAAAGGTGCAAAAGTAATTTGCATTCAGTAAACTGTACTTTGTATTTTAAATTTGCATCTTTTCTCAGGCTAGTTGGTATGTGGTAGGTAATCCAGTGTACTAATGTTGTTAAGCTATGATATTAGTTAGGTTGTTAGGTTTTAGGTTAGTAAGGTTAGCTAGGTAAGTTAGGTTGTGTTGAATGCATTCATTTTCTACTTAAGAAAGAGTTCATCAGGTCATAATATTCCTACCCCTAGTCTAAAATACGGGAACATCCGTGTATGTGAAAAACTTGGTATCTCTCCAAGTATGTTTCCACAAATGGGGACCAGAAAATCCTGAAAAGGCCACTACAAAGATAAAATAATGCAACCTCTTTCACTTCCCAACTCAGTACTAGACACACACTAGGTGATAAAGGTCCATCACCAATGGCTTCAGAGACTTTAAGAAAGTCCTAACATAGAAGGCCAAGAGAGAAAACACTTACTACTTAAATAATTCATTATTAACAAGTAAGAAGAAGCACCAAAGTAAGACTGAAATCAGGACTAGAGGAACTTAGCACTATCTTCTAAGGGCTCATTGCTCTGAGAGGAGACAGCCAGGAAGCCCATAAGGTATGAGATTCTGCACATGCTAACACCTAAAACTGCCTTCTAACTTCTTCCTGAAAATATCTGAGCTCCTGCATTCTGTTGTTCTAGGACACCACGAATGTTAAAAGAATGCTAGGGGCCTGCTGCTGTGATCTCTTGCCACACATTAATATCTGAATGGGGTTTTTTTTAATAATTTTTTTTCCTCCAAGAGACTTGGCTGAAACAGACTTTGAAAAGGAAAGTTTGGGTTCTAATCCCAGGGCAGTCAGGAAGAAGTGGGGAAGATAATGTTCTGGGACTCAAAGAGGACAGAATAAACCCTAGAGGGGTGAGCAGTGAAAATGAGATGGATCAAGGAGAGAGCCCAGAGGCCTCAGAAACACAAACTCCAGCTTCCTCCCTGACTCCACACACTGGTTGAGTAGCTGTTTTTCTCTGAACTTGCTTTTCTCATCTATTTGCTTTCCAGCTGCTGTAAGGGTTGCAGAACATAGTGCATGCAATGAACCCCATGTGGAATGCAGACTCTCCTACCACACATAGGACCCCATGTAAGCACAACTCCTCACCAGTAAAGATGCTCCAGAGGCCACTGCTCTTGGACCCCTGGGGAAGCCCACGTTCAACATCTTCAGGAGCAATTTCAGACTTCAGAGGGCATCCCTGCAACTTTTGGAACTATGAAAGCACCACCCTGGAAAAACAACAGTCATTGCCACATAATAAAAACATTACAAAATCACATGCTAATGTTGATGGAGTTCCCTAGCCGAAAGTTGGCTCAAACACAAAATCTAAAATGTAACTTGGCTTAAATTTTTTTTTAAAAAAAGTGAAAATACCAACTCGCAGGAAAGACAGTGGCAGTTCTGTGAAGACTGTACAAGGCACTCCTGTGGTCTGGATCTGGTGTGTGTCCCACAAGCATTTCTGTGCTGGACAGTTGGTCCTGAGCATGGTGGTGTTAAAGTAGTGGAACCTTTAAGAGGTGAGGTTCTGGGAGTGATTATTAGGAAAATGGTGATGGTGCTATTAGAAGGGACTAAGGCAATTTTCTGAGACTATGAGTTAGTTGTCATGACACTGAGCCTGGCTACCATTTAACAATGGGACCTTTCTTCTTACACATGCTCCCAGCACCGCACTGCCATCCATCAAAGGGGTCCTCACCAGTTGATGCACCACCCCCTTGAATCTCCAGGACTGTAAACTAAATAAACCTCTTCTCATGCTTTGATATTTGGCTATAACAGAAAGTGGCCTAATCCAAAGGTGTTTTCAGTCCTATGAACTCAGTAACAGAAAGTGAACTGAGGTCAGTTTAGAAGCTGCATTATTTTCTAGTGTACACATTTCCCCAGTTGATGGTGAAAGTCATTTCTTTAATTCTGAGTCTACAAGACAGAGACCTCAACAAACTTATTTCCATAGTTAGTAGAAATTTCAGAAGAAAGGCTTTAAGGACAGATAAAGAAGTCAGTCATCACTAAGGCGACTGGAAGCTGATAAGGCAGAGCTGCCCACTTCCCCCAATACTGAAATGACATCCACATTCAGTTCTCTCCGCTAAGCAGACAAGTGGATAACACCTCATGTATTCCTTTTCCCCTTCACTCCCTAATTCTCTGTCCTTGTCTGTCTGTCGCTCTCTCTCTCTCTCTCTCTTACTCTCTCTATTACACACACACACACACACACACACACACACACACACCAGGGCAACAATTACACCCATCATCCAATGTTTCCCTTCTATATAGACCTTTCAATTCCAAGTCTCCTCAAACCTGTTCCCCTGTGCAGTACAGTGCTTCCACAAACCACCTGGGACTGGGGCTATATCATGGCACAGGCAACTTTTCTAATGGAACAATCTGACATTTGTGACAAATGCAATCAGAAATTTATGAATATGGCTGGCCTTTGACTCAGTAATTCTTCTAGCAATCTACCCACACTAGTGCACAAAATGACAGATGCATTCAAATATTCAAAGGCTCCAATGTAACAAAAGGTTGCACTTGGGGTAACTACTAAGCCAACTGTTTAAAAAAATATTCTTTCAGCCTCTGCACATGTGTAAAAATTTAATTGACAAACAAAGTGGAAAAGCCAATACTCAAAGGAAAAAACTACTTGGGGACTGAGCTAAGAAGGGCCACAGAAAGAATGGTGGGTGGAGAGGAAAGGGATCTAACAATGCAAAACATCACAAAATTAGCCAATAATAAAACCCATTTTTTGTTGTCTTATTGTTTTGAATTCAGCTCAGGCTGATTCTCCTGCCTCAGGCTTCTGAGTACTGGGATTATAGGCATGTACTACTGAATCCAGGACCTAAAATATGCATGAATGCATGTATGTATGTATGTATGAATGAATGAATGTTTCCAAAGTTATAAATTATTTTACAAAAGTCCTCTTACTTAGGCCTGGGAACTTGGGGAGGGGCATGAGACTGGTTAGCAGAACTGGTCTCATGCCTTTTTCAGTAAAAACAATCTAATGTTTTGAACTTCAGTTTCTCTAGCTTTCAACTGAGGTAGCTTTGTTGGTTAACAAAAGACTGTGTGGATAAAAATGAGACAACATAACAGAATAAAAATATACTGGAGAGTAAAAACCCAGGGCATGATTGCTCATATAAATTATATGATTCACCACTTGCCATCGGTAAACAAAAATCAGGGAGGTCAACCCTTTTTGAAAGTATCAATTCTCTTGTTAATCCTTCTCATACCACATTGACCGATATAAAATTATCCAGATTTAAATGCCTCCTACTCAGTCTAAAGGAAGCAAATGAGGAAGGAATGATGTTTTCCTGTTTCACTTGCAGTTGTAGACCTTGTTTGTGTTTGTTTTCACTAAGAAACTAAATGTTCACCAGACTGACTGGTGCAAATCACTATCAACAAGGCAAGCAGGGTGACAGAGGGGAGGGAGGAGTGTGGGTCATGGAGCCCTGCATGGATCCCTACTCCAGCACATCATACCTGATGTGAAAGCTGAAATACCATAGCAAAGCCCTCAATACAGAACTGGGACCAGAAAAGTGACAGCTGACACTAGGCCTGGTGTCACTAACCCAACAAAAGACTGTAAGTCAACTGGGCACTGGTGCTCACGTCTAATCCTAGCTCTTGAGGAGGCTGTGACATGACAATCAAGGTTCAAACCAAGCCCAGGCAGAAGAAGTCTATAAGGATCTTATCTTCAATTAACCAGCAAAAAGCTAGAAGTAGAGCTGTGGCTCAAGTGTAGAGTACCAACACTGGGCAAAAAAAAAGCCAAGCAAGGGTACCCCAAGTTCAAGCCACAGTGTTGGCAACAATAAAGATTACAAGTCATATACCAAAAAGACATATAAAGAATCTAAGTTTCACATCAGCAATGGCAGAACCCTTAGGAAATTTACTAAGCGTTGATGTTTTTCAAGGGCTTTCTGCAATCTGTAAGCACATAACTAAAGTTCAGTGAGGTCGCTAGGCACCTATAATCCTAGGTATTCAGGAGACTGTGATCTGAGGATGGCAGTTCTAAGCCAGAGGAAGCAGAAAAGTCTGTAAGACTCTCTTCAATTAACCAGCAAAACAAAAAATAACTGCTGGTAATTTTTACCCAGTTAGAAACTTGGTTTTTCTGTTGTTGTCGTTTTAAATTCAGCAGCCTATTTCTTATTTCTTATTACACACACACACACATTTTTCTACACACACACACACACACACACACACACACACACACACACACACACACACACACACACACACACACACACACACACACACACACACACACACACACATTTTTCTTGAGGATAGTCCAAAAGTAGAAAGAGCATGGACAAGATGAACCTTCTCTAAGCCTACTCAGCATCTGTAAAATGGGGAAACTGTATTTACTCCTTAGAGCTGCTGAAAGGATTAAATCAAGTGAAAGGACTGGAGAGCATCTGACCCAGACGGAGCCCAACACAGAGTAGGTGCTAATTGTAATGTTGGCAGATTCTGAATTTGCATAGACTCTCATACAAGAGATGCAGGAGCCTCTGGAGGTGACTTGGCACTGTTTGATTTTCTGGAAGGCAGTGCATTCACTTCCTTTGCTATGAAAAATATTCCTACTATTAAAGCAGCAGCTGCTGCTGGGCCAGCGAAGAATGCTTATTTTGATTCGCACTTTGTAAAAATAAGGAGTATCTAATTTTATGGAAATGCTATTAATGTGAATAAACATTACCAGAAAAAGGAAATAGGGTTCATTAAAAAAAGAAATGATTAATGAAACAACAAGGAAAGCTCCCAAATCTCAAAACAATAAAGATACTCAAATTTTATTTTGTGTAAACCAGGCAGTGTAGAGATCGCTGCAGGGAAGGAAAGCTGTTGGCCCTTATGAGACTTTTACACAATCTGTTATTCCCCATGAGAGAAAGCCAATTAAACCAGACATTTCCCCCAAAGACAATGGAGTGTCCCTGACTTGTCCTCCTATCTATCCATGAGATCATGAAAGATGAATCAAAACAACCTGTCATCACCTTGGACTTAATAGGTACTTAATCTCTACCCACACTCTTGTGTAAAATGTTGGCCTTCCTTGAACACATGTAAAGCAATAACTACATAGCACAGTGCTCCAATCACAGCCCTTCAAAGTATCCCAATGTACAGAGTGGGTGGCATCAAGGGGAGGTGAGACTTGTGGAGATAAGGGAAGAGAAACAGCATTTCCCAAGTGCCGCTGGTGCCAAGCATTTGCCCTCCCTTTATATAATCTACTGGGTCTCCTAATATAGTATCCGGTCACATCCATTTAACTTCTCTGCAGAAATGCTGGAACCTAAAGCTGGAACCAGCTTTGCTATGTGATCCTCTCCAAGGACCACAGAAAAGGAGTGCTGAACTTGAGTATTTATGACTTAACCCTACCATCATCCGGCACAAGGCTGATTAAATTAGAGGAGTGCGCCTGACCCCAGATGAGTCAATTAGATCATCTCTTACAGATGTATCTGTCCAAGAATCAGGCACAGAGACCCTATGGGTGTGGCACACTGTAGCTAGGAGTAATGTAGGGTCAAGTCTGCCAAAATCTACTACTGACACCCTCCCATCCCCCCCACTCCCACCATCATTCTTCCTATAAAACACCAAGTCTTCCCACTAAATACTCGTGTTGCTTTAGTAGCTGTGTTTTGTTTCATTGTAGGGTAGGTAGGGGATAGGGGATCTGCAGCACTCCACGTTTTTCTGAGCCTTGGCTTCCTCATTCATAAAGGACTACATAATCTCTAAAGCTTTTTCTAGCTGTCATATTTATGTCATAATAATTACCTTCCTACTTATTCCAGCCTACTCTGTGCTAGGTGTCATATTCACCATAACTGTCCTGGCTTCAATCCTGGTCCAAGATATCGAGGCTTATTCTAGAGAGCTGAAAGGAGCCTGTATTTCCCTTCACCCAAAGCTCATGTGGCAGGGAAAGAGATGGCCTTAATTAACTTAGCCAACTCTTTGCTTTCTCCAATAGTTGGCACCAAAATGCAACTGTCTTTTGGGCTTAACTTCCCTGGCACACGAGGTTATGATTTTGTTTTTCTAGCTTCTGGGTGGCTAAATTGGGTGCTGTCTTATCAAAGGGATACATATTCCAGTCCTTTGGAAGAAAATTATACCATAGCCTCAGCATTAAAATTCAGCTCTTATGTAACTGACCACAGACAGCACCATGACACAGAGGCTGCTCCTATGGTGCTCTGGCCCTAAAAGAGCACACCCCACCCCTCACCCTGGTAGACACCCACATTCAGTTAAGACCAAGTCAAGCACCTCCTGATCTGATATAATTAAAACTCATTTTACTGACACTGAAAAGAGTTTGAAGCACATAGAAATGCCAATTCAAGGAGAGATCCTTTTCACTTTGAGGCGCCTGCCTCCAAACCAAAATAGAATTCCTGTGGTCTATGCTCCTAGCTGTAATCAGTAAAGCACACGACCTAGCTGCCACGCTTTCAGTTCCAGTTGGACCCACTGCAAACTGCTATGGCCCTACCCCCCTCCCTCAACAAAGTAGCAATCCAATACCTGCCATTCATTATGTAACAGAGCTCATTTCCCCAAACCCCAGCAAAACCCCAAAGTACAAGTGCTGCCTCTACTTTGATGCACCATGGTGGGGGACATGCCAGGGAATGTGGAGGTCAACGGAAAGAATAGGTAGTGACTGGAGGAAGTATGAACAGTGAGGCCGGCTGGGGTCAAAGGGTCAACAAGGCCACTGGTTCCATTAGCCCACAGCAGCACCCACCAAGGGCTGAGAGTACAGCTATTCTGAGTCAGCAGTGGTGACCACGACCCATGATGGTCCAAGTGTTTATTACTGCACTGGTTCCCAACTGAGTTCCATCTGTGCCTCTGCCATCTAGATCCTTCAGGTTGGTAGTGTCACGTGGCCATCACCACCCTTCCAAAATGCACCCACCAAGCTTTGTCTTCTGTTACATATCCAGTAGTTTAATGCAATAATAGTGAATACCAATGGTAATGAGGAATAAGAGTGGCCATCAATACAGCAATAACCATGCTTGGCACTATGTGTCAGCACTTTATCTATACTGATACACCAAGAGGTAAGTACTATTCCATGAGGAACTAAGACATAATAGGGTTCAGTAACTTACCAGACACACCCGAGAAAGGAGGTTCAATTAACCCAGGAAAGGGAGTGTCACCTTCCTCAAGCCCCTGCTCCACAGGGAGGGATCCTGGTCCCTTTACTCACCTCCTTCCTCCCTGTTATAGGAAGAGGGCTGAAAAATCAAACTGAGTAACTTATATGTGGAGTGATCTCCATCCCTATCACTTATTTACACTTAATACCAAGAAATCCCCAAATGACTGGTTACATAATTGGAAACCCCCTTCTCTGGGGCTACCTGCACCCATGTTTGTATACCACCGCAATTGACTTCAGATAAAAGCCTTGTCACCTGGTATCAGGAGGGCTACAGTGGCCTCACAGAGCATAGCGTATGAGACCAGGACTTTCATCAGCAGGCTAGGCTACCAAAATGAGCTTCTTCATTTCAGGTTTACTTCCCTCTTCCTCCTTAGAAGTTCCTGGGAGTGGTATAGAAGACACTTCTAACATGTATGCTGTTGGGAGATCCAAGCAAAAAAAGCCTTTGATTGGGTGTCAAGTGCCCTGAATTCAAATCTTTCTTTTCTGTATGCCTCAGTCTCTACACTGGAAAGGAACAGAACTAAACTAGACTTTGTCTGGGATCCTATCACACATGAGCATTCTCTCTGCTGGAAGCCTCTTCTAGCAAACAAGCCAGTAAAATTCTAGTAAAATAATACTTTGCTTCCCCACTTTTAGGGATCTACCATTGGCAATCCATAAGAATGTGGTCACAAGATTACCAGTGCTATACCACTGAACTGATCAGTTGCAGGCCAAATCAAATACATATGGCCTGAAAGCTGAACCTCATTATTAGAGGTAACTATTGATTTTTCTGCAATATTCCAAGTGACCATTAGAATCCCCCATCATAGCTTTCACCAGCCACTTGAAGATCCATTTCCCAGACTAGCAAGCCCCAAACTAGATAGTCTGAACTCAGGTATTTAGTAATACCTTTATTAGCACCCAAAAAAGGCAGGGCTGTGTATAGCCTAAGCAACCCTGATCCAACAACAGCTTCAAGTAGTGGTTCTTCAGCCAGGTCTGTGGGCAGCCCACTGGCAAAGGGTTGATCTATAGTTCCAGACTATGTATGCCAGGGTGGAGCTGGAAGCCACATGGCCAACTCACTTCTTCTCAGCCTAGGAAGGATTGCTGGCAGCACTATCATTGACCACAAAAGGCAGAGATATAAACAGAGGTCTCCTAAAAGCAGAAAAAAAGCTAATGGGTTACTTACTTTTTCTTCCTTCTCCTACAACTATGGCTTTGGGGCATCAAAAGTAGGCAAGCAGCATGCCTAGAATCCCAACTACTCAAGGCAGATACAGGAAGATGCTACAGAAATATGATTAACTCCCAAGCTAACTAGTTCCTGTGACCTCAGACAAGATCTTTTTTTTTTTTTTTGGGGGGGGGGTCCAGTCATGGGGCTTGAACTCTGGGCCTGGGCGCTGTCCCTAAGCTCTTCAGCTCAAGACTAGCACTCTACTTCTTGAGCCACAGCGCCACTTCCGGCTTTTTTCTTTTTGTTTATGTGGTGCTGAGGAATCAAACCCAGGGCCTCATTCATGCAAGGCAAGCTCTCTACCACTGAGCCACCTTCCCAGCCCTCGGACAAGATGTTTAATGTCTGTAATCCTCAGTTTCTTCCTTGATAATAAATCTACATTTTATATTCTTGTTTTTTATTTAAACATTTCTATGCCTTCAGAAACGACTGAACACACCATCTATGTAAGTTAAGACAAGTCTCTGGTGCTAGAATCACACGTGATTGCCAGCTCCCTTAGGAACACTACAACAGGACACTCCAAGGGCAAGGTGGTTTGTATCTGTATCCCTGGACTAGCAGTAGGAGGCTCTCAATAATTTGTATACTAACTGGATGGTAAATGAGTGAGCCACAGTTTATATTGCGGGAGCAAAAGTTCTGTACTGCTTCTCCTAGCTATGAATTTATGTGCTTTATTCAGCTAAGAGTTACCGCTTTATTTATTTTTTTCAAATATCATTAGCTTCCATAATACAATTCAAATAAGAACCCTAATAGCTCAGCTGGGGTTGGCAAAGTGACATATATGTCACAGGTTCTCCTCAAAACTTTGCTGAGTGAATGCTGTCTGTAGATTATACCTACATAAGTTTCCACATTTCAGTCTATAAGACCTATATCCAAACCTTTGAAAGCACAGGATAAAAATCAGCATACCAAAGCCTAACTATTAAGAACTTCCTAGGTAAGAAAGACCGGTATGGTTTTAGAAGGCTCAGTGAAAGCGAAGGCCCTCTATGTCTCCACAGAGTCACCAAAATAGGTCTTTGCGGACACTCAGAACATCTATTATGCCTTAACTGTTTAAAGGGTTTCCTGACTCCATTTGTTTACTAGCCAATCATTTCACAACTTGGGGCTTCAATTTTCTTCTCTATAAAATGCAGCTAGTAACTGTCCCTGCTTCAGCACTCACATGAAGACTGCACGTGATCGTACACCTCATTTGTCTATGACTGGCCTTGTACAGAGCAGCTGCTCAGCAAATAAATGGAACATGCCTCCTCCATCAGCCCCAAACTGAAATGCATCCAACTTAAAAGTAACTGAGCTAACCTATGCCGACCGTGCGGGACTCTCCTCCTTTCAAAAGGTACCAAGTATTTGCCACTGGAAACCTGTAAAAGGAAGATCCCTTTCTACTGGCTCCCTCACCGTTGGTCCTAAAATGCCGGCCTACTCCTTTCCGCAGAAAACCATCTCCCAGTCACTTACTCATAACTTCCAGTCACAAGTAAAATGGCATTCAGCAGTGTGCTTTAGTTGCAGAATAAGCAAAACATTGGCTTTTTTGCTTGGAAAACACTCACACACCAGGATGAAACCTTGGCAGAGCACCAGTAGATCCATTCCTGCCTCCCCCCAAACAGCCTCCAATCACTGTGTGCCAGCTAAGCCCTGACTCCCACAGCCATATGTGCCCCTTTACCCCCAAAGAAGCCTAGAAGTAAACTCAGCCTCTTACCATAGATTTCTGACTCATTTCCTAGAGAGCTCATCACAGAGACTTTAAATAAAAGCACTAACATCTGCACAGCACAGTATAGTCTTTGCCAAGGAGACAGCAAAAGGAAGAGTGTGGGTTAATCTGGAGCCCCAAGCTTGGAGATCTCATAGTGTTTTAGCTGCAGTCTATCTATCTATATATGTCAGTAATCCAAACAACAGCAAAGACCACAAATAAACAGGAAGTACTTAATTACAAGAACTGGGGAAAGGCTTTTTTTTTTTAATAAGGAGAAAATTCTAGTCCTATTCCAAAGTTTCCACATCACCAAAAAAAAAAAAAAAGTACCCATAGCTCTATTCCCAAGAATAACCAGAGAACCACCCAGGCCACATCCTTACAGCTTCCAAATATCTCACTTGTGAAGTATATGCCAACAAAAATTTGTGGTATGCCCTCCAATTTTTCCTCTTATTTTAGGGGCAATAACCTTAAGTGTTATATTTTTGAAAAACTGAACTGTGATTCACAAGATATTTATATGTGTATCTTCTTCATATATGTAAGCTTGAAGGAAAAGGAGAAATTCAACTGTGATGGCTGTCCAGTAAGGAACTAAAGCATTCATGCAAAAAGCTAATCTTGAGAGTCCAATCTCCTGAAGTATGCTAAAAGTTAAAAGCTTCAGAGTAGAGACAATCATTTTGTAACCAACACTGTACTCAAGTTCAGAAAAAAAGAAATATTATTAAGGCATCCTGAATGAAACATTTACTGTTACATTTTTGAGAATGCGAGTATTATCAACAATGTACTCTAAGGTGATACTTTTGAACTTCTAGCCTGGTTCCAATTCTTCCAAAATGGCTGAGGCCAGGCACACTCAAATTGCTACGGTTCCATCTCCTTTTCTACCCAAGCTCACAAGTCAGATTTTATTAGGAGATACATGCAAATTACATTTTAAAAATTAAAAATGAAATTTAAACATCATTGACATTTGCATTTAAATTTAAACTTAGGTAAGAGCAACTGCTTATAGTATGACATTAACTCTATCCAAGGTGTTGCTTCAATATGCACAAATACTCCTACAAACAGCACTGTCCAAACCCTTATCATGTACTGCAGACTACAGTAACACTATCTAAATGTGCAGAGCAAGAAAGTTAAAAGTAACTGACAGCTCTATTAGCAAGCACTGAAGAACTTACCTAAAATGAAAATAACACTGCAGTCTAATGAATGTCATATCCTTTAGAGGTACAGAAAAAAGATACAGAATACTCCTCTATCAGCATGTTCCAATTTACCATAATATGTGAAGGACTCATCATGAGGATGAATGCCTGGCAACTCTCTTTAATTTCAGCTGCTGTCAAGGTAACACAAGGGACTGACAATTCACAAAGACAAAACCAAAACCAAACCAAAACAAACAAACAAAAAAAACCCCTCAATCTATTTACCTCTGGCTTTCAAACAAACCTACTATTCTTCCACCCACTTCAGAATTAATTTAAGCACCCAACAATGACTCTAGAGAGAACTCTAGAAGCATCCTCAACTGAATGAAACATTTATACTAATACCCAGAACTGGGGACTCAATAGGAGCACAAAACCTAAAACTGTTATTTCTAAATAGGGGTTCTTCCTATAGTAACTCAAGAATCAGAATCAAAAGTAGTACTGAAAGCAATTTACCTACAAAACCACCAGCTTCCCAACATTACAAGGGTGGGTCATGGTGGCTTTAAGTCAGAAAGGGCTCTCCAAACCTCAATAAACCAACCACATAATTCCCCTAGGGAAAAATCATTCCTCTTCCTAAGGCTGTCTTTTCCTGCTGGGTCTTGTTTGAAAGGAGTACTATTTTGCCGTACTGAGAGATGGTGCTGAGTTCCAGTGCAAATGCTTTATTTTCACTGAGGTTCCAGAGGCTTCTGTAGCTCCTGGGCTTTCCAGTTCCTTCTTACCCATCCCAATTTATCACTAATCCACTCCAAAATTTTCAGGAAATCGCTGTGCCCTTGACCCTGCCAGGTGCTAGGCTGGAAGGTCCAGATTAAGGGAGGAAAAAAAAAAAAAAGTCTGAGACTTCTACAGCCCTCCCTCCCCCTCCCTCTTCCCAGTTCCGTCAGCTCTGCGGGCTCCGGGCCTCGGGTCTGCTTTCACAGCCCTCCAGTGCCCTGCAGACCTGGCTTGGCGCTGCCAGACCCCACCAAAGGCCTGTGGCAAAGGGGCGCCGGGTGGGGGACCTGTTTGCACAGATTCGCCTAGGCGTTCGGCACTTCGGGCGCCAGGGACCGGCCGGAAGGCGTCCAGGGGAGGAGGAGGCAGCCTCCGCCCGACTCCCCTCGGGTGCTGTGGGCATTTTCCACGGGCCCTTATCTCAGCAGCCAAGTCCGCCAGGCTCAGCGCGGCGGCCACGGCGAAGCGCTTTCGCTGTCCACCCACCGAGTCCCTGGCCGGTGACCTTGGCCGCGACGCCTCGGCTTCTGACCTCGGCGGCCGGCCGGACGCCACACCTACTCTGCGGGTGAGGAGCCGGTCACCAGGATGTGGAAGCGCCCCCGAAGACCGCCTGGAAGGCGGACAGGACCAAGGATGGGGAAGAGATTTCTCCCACCCCTCCCTCGGGGGGGGGGTGTCCACAGATCCACTTGCAGCCCCCCCCGCGGGCCCTGAAACCCACCGCACCCCGAGAAGGGCCGGCAAGTGAGGAAGGGGGCTGCAGATCGGAAGTGCCCCCCCTCCAGGCACCTGGGAGCGGGGAAGGGGAGGGGGGTGTGTCTCCCCATCTCCCCCCCCCCCCCCCCCGCCACATCCCCTTCCTCCTTCCTCTCCACCTCAGCAGGCAAGCGGACCCCAGTGCGGGCGCCGGGGCTGCGCGCGGGGACCCGGCCCGCAGCCTACCTCCTCCAGCAGCGTGACGGTGTTCCTGCAGTTGTGCAGCCGCGTGGTGAAGCTGGACGTGGTGGGCGAGTTGTAGTCCTCGGTGGTCTCGGCGATGAACTCGGAGACGGAGATCTGGTCCGGCATCCTGCCGGGAGGGACGAGGAGACACAAGCGGGGACGGAGGGTGAGTCACGGCGCGGGCTCCCGGGGCCGCGGGTCGCTCGGAGGCTCATGAACGCCCGCGCCGTCGCCCGCAGCCGGCCTGGCGCGGCGCCCCCGGCCCGGCGGCGCGGGAGCTGGGCGTGGGGGGGAGGGCGCGGGCGGACGAGGGCGGCGCTCGGGCCCTTCAAACTCCGAGCGGCGCGCGAGGCCGGGGGCTCCAGAGGACCCGCCTCCCCGTGCTCATGCCGGCGGGGGTGGGGCGCGGACGCTGCGGCCGGAGGCTCGGGCGGCGGGCGCGGCTCCTCGAGCGCTCTGACAGGCGGCGGCGGGGCCGGGCTGACTGAACACTTCAGTCTCGCGGCGGGCGGGCGGGAGAGCGGGCGTGAGGGCGGGCGGGCTCCCGCGGCCGGTCACGGGGACAAACAAGGAAGTGCTCTGCGCATGCGCCGCCCCGCCCTCGCCCCGCCCCCCGGCCCGCGCGCCCCGCCCCCCGCCCTGCAGCGCTCTGAGGGCGTTCGGGGTGGGGGGCGCCCTCCCCCACCCCCGGCCCGCCCCACGAGCTCGCGGGGGCGCCGGAACCACGTCCCCCTGGCCGCCCGCGGAGTGGTTACTTCAGCCAGCTGGTTACGTACGCGAGCATTTCTGCAAGAAGGGAACCAGAAAACACCAAAAGTTGTGCGTGTTCTTTTTCAGTCCCGCGTGGGTGGTGCGGGGGGGGGGCGCGGGCCGCGCGGGGCGGCTGGGGGGCGGCTGGGGCCCGGCTGGTGGCTGCCCGCCCGGCCCCCGCCCTGGGAAAGCTCGCTTTGTGCAGTTGCTGAGGTTGCTGGAATGCTCTGTGAGCACAAATGAAAGTTCGGGCTTTTTCACAATTTCCTCATCTTTTCATTTGCACTTTTTTCCTTAACCCCGAAGAAAGTCAAGGAGGGAGGAGTGCGTGAAAGTATTTCCCAGATGCAAATCAAAGCTGAAACAGTCCCAACACATAACTCCCTCCTCTGCCTCAGCAAAGGGCTATTTTTATTTTTTACAGTAGTCCAGTCTACTGTAGTTAGAATCCATCCACTTAGCTACTTGCTCACCATTGATGATGAAGTGTTTTTGTTTTTTAAGAAAAGGAAAATTAAAAAAAAAAATCTAGGCCCATGAGTAGTGTCTCTGAATATAGGACCCTTAAAAGCTGTGGTCTGGTGCTGGGAAGGTGGCTCTGTGGCAGAGTGCTTGCCTTGCAATGCATGAGGTCCTGGGTTCGATTCCACAGCACCACATAAGCAGGGGAAAAAAGTTGGAAGTGGTGTTGTGGCTCAAGTGGTAGAGTGCTCCCCTAGAGCTGAAGAGCCAAGGGACAGCGCCCAGAACCATTCAGGCCTCACAACTGACCAAAAAAGCCTGGTCTGCTCAAGCCATCCTGTGTAGCTGGAAGGCTACAGACAGGTCAGGAGACAGGGAAAGAAATCTTTGACATTGGGGTGGCTGTTCAGTTCATTCACTGCCAACAAATGTTTATCAAGAGCCTATTCTGTATAGGGGAGATTGGGCAATGCCCTTGTCTGTCATGCAGCTTACCTTCCAGTAGACAAGTGAGCAGCTAACAAATTAGATGACACAGAGTGGAGTAGATATAAGGAGTGAAAGCATGGTGATGTCCCCATAGAAACAAAACCCAGAGAAAGCCTCTGACAAAGTGAGCCTCCTCCTTTTTTAAGAATGAAGAGAGTCAACCACATTCTGGGATCTTGGACCCACATGGAGGCAGAGGATAAAGGGTACCAACCCCAGGAGGCTCTTAGGAGTTACAGGTTAATGGATGAGGAAGTGCTCATCCACAGAAAAGCCAGGAGTAAAGTAGGAGATGCTTATCTCTGGATTGGCCCAGCTGAACCAGCTCCGTTCCTCCAGGGAGAGGCTCATCAATGATCCTCAGAGGGATGTGCTTAGTCATATAAAGGTAGTTCATAAGGGAATTCTCAAAACACTCTTCTCTGGCAGAATAAAGTGCCAGAATAAACTCACTTCAAGAGTCATTAGTTTAAAAGATAATAATGAAGCTAGGAGCCAGTGGCTCACACCTGTAATCCTAGCTATTCAGGAGGCTGAGATCCGAGAATCAAAGCTTCAAAGCCAGTCTGGCCAAGGAAAGTCCAGCCTGTAAGAGTTATCTCCAATAAACCACCAGAAAACCAGAAGTGGCGCTGTGGCTCAAATGGTAGAGTGCTCCCCTTGAGCTGAAGAGCTGAGGGACAGCACCCAGGCCCAGAGTTCAAGCCCCCAAAAATAATGAGGCACTCAATAAATAGGAGTAGTTTCTTGTCATGAATACTTTAAAAGTTTGATTTTAGGACACGACACTTGGAGTATGAAACTCTGGGAAATGGACAGATGGAATTAACAGGCAGCTGGAAACCCATACCTGGAGGTAATTCATATGGTTGTAAAGTGTGTGTGTGTGTGTGTGTGTGTGTGTGTGTGTGTGTGTGTGTGTGTGTGTGTGTGTGTGTGTGTGTGTGTAAGTATGAGCCACCTAAGAGGAATCCCTACCTCTGTCTGAAAAGTTCTGTAACTTGGAAGAAAAATGGACCCTACTGGCTTGGACTAATTAAGCTTTCCGAGTCTCAGTAATCCTGTGTTCCCCCACAGAGCACTGGGAAAATTACACTGAAAACTCAGACTTCCTTCTATTCCAAAAAGGTTTTCCTTCCTCTAGGCTGGAAATAAATTCAGACTTGAGATGTTTTGCCTTTATTCTAGCCTTCCCTTGATTCCAAGTTGTTATCTCGTACTGTCACCTCCATTGAGCTGGTAGCTCTCCTGTCATCTAGAACTGGCAAATAGTTAGCAAATAAGAACTGGTATTAAAGGCCTTTAGTTGTTGTATAATTGCCTTAATTCTAGGAGGCCTTCAGCTCCAGAATGTTCTCTCCTAATCACAGTGGTTATCACTGGATGCTGGGTGCTGTCACTTATAAAATGAAGAGGCAGATAGGTCAAAATGATGACACAGCCCTCCCAGCTGCAAATGACGGCTGTATACACTCAGCTCCGTGGATGTAAAGAATAAAGATTATTGCAACAGGCAATAATGACTGCTAACTGCAATGGTAAATAGTGGAGTTTTGAGGGTTTTTTTGGGGGGCGGTGGGGGTCTGCCAGTCCTGGAGCTTGAACTGAAGGCCTAGGTACTATCCCTTAGCCTTTTATTTTTGCTAAAGGCTGGTGCTCTACCACTTGAACCACAGTTCTACTTCCAGCTATTTGGTGCTTATTTGAAAATAAGAGTCTCGCAGGCTTTCCTGTCCCAGCTGGCTTCAAACCACAATGATCCTCAGATCTCAGTTTCCTGAGTAGCTAGAATTATAGGAGTGAGCCATCAGCACCCAGCTGAGATTTCTGTCTTCATTGAATCCACCAGAGCTCAAACTGCTGCCATCAATTCTGTTTCAGTTTCATTGGAAGATTATGTTATGTATCTACTCCTTCCCCCTCCTCCTCAGGCCATGAAAGGAATATTGAAACAATGAGAGATATTGTACTCTGGTAAGTGTATACCCCTCCGACTGGTCTGCAATTAGAATTTCAAAGGTTCACACCTCAGCCCGCCATTTCTGGGGTTCATGGGCCATAATCCTCTTTAAATTTGAAACCATGTCTTAGTGGAAACCATCTGTACCTCTCATTTCTCTAAAAAGAAACACAAAAAACCATTCCTGGATATCTAGAAGCAAATAGAGTCTGACGTGAGTAAAACTTAAATGCTGTATTTCTTTGCATGAAGCTGCCCAGAAATATACACCATCCTTTTCAAAGCCAGGAAAAACATACATGCATATGTCCTTAGGCTTGTATGCACCCAGCTTTATATAAATCAGGCATCATCTTCGTTGTTATCATTAGACTCCCCTTCAAAGACTGTTCACCCTTGCTCCTGTCATGCTGTTGAGCTTTGTCCACAGGGACAAGACAGTGATCCTGGCAGAATGCCTCTTTGTGTCCTTAAATAGAGGCAACCAGAGTAATGGTGGCTGGATAGCAATGGCATTAGCGACCTTGTTGCATTGGGGAATTGGCTCTGAATCCCATTTCCAGTTATAGAGCTCACTCTCCCATATGCTTTATAACCAAGGGGGCACATGTGCAAGATGATTGACAATGGACCTGGGGTAGGGAAGCAAAGGGATTCTTCAGACCCAAGAAATCAGGAAGAGCCATGCGTGCTCTGTACCACAGTGATAGTCAGCAAGAACACACAGCAAAATCCTCTCATTTAACTGAGCTGTGAGGAGAAAGGAAGAAAATGCTTCATGCTGCGTGAAACTGGGTTTGAATCTCTACTCTGTCACTTGCTAGCCTTGTTTCTTCATCTGCAAAATTAAGGTAATGGTCATAGTAAAACTATATTCAGATTGTTATGTGAAATGACATGAGATGATAGGGACAAAAACGTTGATGCATAGTGAATAAGCAGTCATTGTGAATTCCTCTGAACTCTTTTCTTCTGTGAAGTATGACTATAAATACATCTCCTTTCATCTCACAATTCAGCTATCTCTAAATTAGTCACCTGCAGGAAGAAGAAGAAAGGGAAGGGAAGACTGCACAGTAAAGCAATTTGCAGAGTCTGGGATCTGGGATATGGGAATCAATCGTCTTTGGAGACCTTGTTTATTCCCTTAAGTATACTTTGTGAGGTCAGATCCATTAGTGATGGTTTTAGATTTGGGAAATAAATAAACAGTACTTAGAATCAAATAGGATAGATTCCAATCAGGATCAGAAGTGAGTTGAAATCATAAAATAAAGCCCCATTTAAAAAAATAAAACATAGCTCTTGTGAGGAAGGCTATTCTAAGCCAGGCATTTATTGTACAGGAACTTGAGTTTATGGGCTGTTCTCAAATTAGAACTCCTTGGCTCAATTCTCTGCTGCACAGAATTTCACCTAATTCATTTCCATAAGTCTCAGTTTTCACATCTATAAAAGGGGGGCAGTGATCAATCATTCCTGGTGGCTTATGCCTATAATCAGGAGGCTGAGATCTGAGGATCATGGTGTAAAGCCTGGACAGGAAAGTGTGAGCTTCTTTTTTTGGGGGGGGGGGCGGGGTCCAGTCGTGGGGCCTGAACTCTGGGCCTAGGCGCTGTCCCTCAGCTCAAGGCTACTGCTCTACCACTTGAGCCACAGTGCCACTTCCGGCTTCTTTTTTCTGCTTATGTGGTGCTGAGGAATTAAACCCAGGGCCTCATGCATACAAGGCAAGCGCTCTACCACTGAGCCACCTTCCCAGCCCAAGTGTGAGCTTCTTATCTCCAATTAATTACCAAAATGTGGAAATGGAATTGTGGCTCAAGTGGCAGAGCACTAGCCTTGAGTGGAAGCTATGGGACAGTGCCCCAGGCTCTGAATTGAATTCCTAGTACTGGCACAAAAGGAGAAAAAAAAACTTTAAATATGTAAATTTGGATCCATGTTTCGTTCTTTAGACCTCACAAATTTATAAAGTAAGAATGACAATCTCAGATGTACCAAAGAGAAAGCTAGACTGCTAGGTTACCAACTTCTACTTTCTGAACTCCTACCCTGGCCAGGCACTGTGCTGGCAATGTGTATGTAAGACCTGAATCATTCATGGAACAGTCCTAAGATACAAACATTATAGTCACACAAACTGAACACAATGAAATCAGAACTGAACACAATGAAATCTCAATCCAAGTTTACCTCCCCAAGCCTGCCTGGTAGACGCTATGGACATCCAAGCCAAATCTCAGTTGGTCTCGTTATTGTACCTGGTGAGTGCTACTTCCTTTTGATTTCTTTTTCCAACCCAGGCAACAGAAGGAAGTTTCCTTCCTAAAAAACATTCCTGCCTTAAAGAAGCAGGGGGGAAAAAGAAAGCCCTCTAGGGGCAAGCAGAGGGAGAACTGTGCTTGACTTCTTGCGTTGTGCTATTAGGCTCATGTTACCATACCACACAAGGGCTAAAGACTTGTTTTCTGCATGCAGAGTGCTTCCCAGGTGCACTTGTGCAATTTCATGTAGTATTTTTTAAAGGCCTATTCTAATCCCAAATGTACTTCATTTAACTTAAATACTTTACATAAAACCACCAGAGTGTTCTCAGTAAGTAAAGAACATGGTTTGTGCAGAGGCAGTCTCTATTCCAAACTCTCCATTCCCTGACCCTTCCCTCTGATGGAGGTAGAACCTATGAGACCAGCTGAAGAATGCTGGGAACCAAAGGTCATACAGTGTGAATATCAAGTAAAGCAACTGAGGAATCCATTTCTCTCCTTTTTAATTTTAATTTTTGCCAGTCCTGGGGTTTGACCTCAGGGTCTAGGCACTGTCCCTGAGCCTCTTTGTGCCCAAGGCTAGTGCTCTAGTACTTGAGCCACCATGTCACTTTCAGATTTTTCGGAGTAAGTAATTGGAGATAAGAGTCTTATGGACTTTTCTGCCTGGATTGGCTTCAAACTGAGATCCTCAGATCTCCTGAGTAGCTTGGATTACAGGTATGAGCCACCAGCACCCGGCTTCAGGAATATATTTCTATTCTATCCTGTGAATGATAAATATGAGCTAACGATTGGTATACTTACTATGCATCTTGCACTAGTCTGAGTCACTGCAGTCATGATCTCACTTAAGGCTCACAGTGACTGTATACAGCAAGTGCTACACTAGGCCATTGTTATATGCAGGGGAAATCTGAAGCTCAGAGGTCACCTCGATCAGTCCTAGAGCAGGTCCTCCAGCTCATTAGCCTGGATCCCCAGCCCCAGGATCATTTTGCTGTTGCAGTCCGTGTATATGGTTTTTCCTCCTGAGCCTACTTCAAATGTAAGCTTGACTGACTTGGGGTGAACTCCCCTCACCCCACTCCTTGGGGATTAATTTTCACCCAGGTGTTCCCAATATTGACCTTTCTCTCTCTGCTACAGCAAGTAGGGGATACTGGCACAGTCGGAGGGACTTCAGATCCAGGTACACGTGGCAAACTGTGAATTTCCACAGCGATAAATCAAACTGTTAATGTCAGGGTTTGGCTGAGAACTCACAGCTTCCTACTGAGTTTCTTAAATACCAAGTTCCAGATTGCCAATCCTTGAGGGTACTTAGGGACTCTCCTGTCCATCTCTCTCACCTACCCGCTTGGGGGGGGGGGAGGGGAAGAGCTGGAAGGAAGGACAGAAGGTTCCTGGAGCCTCAGGCATGACATGAGACAAAAAGCATCTCCTGAAATCTTCCCAGGAACCTGGGGAGGTGGCATGTTTTTGAGAACTCGGAGCTTGTTTAAGGTCAACAGCTAATAAATGGAGAAATGCTCTTCACAGCCGGTCCCAATCGCAGCCCTGCAGGTTTTTCCTGCCCCACAGAAGGCTCTGCTGAGTACAAGCCCCTGAAGGCCCCCCATAAATGTGTTTTGAATTGAGCTGGCGCCCTTTTATGAGCTACATCATTTCTAATAGAAATGAAACAACCTCCAGAGAAGAAAAATGGTAGTGGTTTTATAGGATTCCTAAAATCTTGCCATCTCTAGGAGTAAGAGATTTTAAATCCTATTTTATTTCTGCAAAAGGAACACTCCCCAAACTTACAAAAAACCAGGTTTTTCTTGTCCTTTGATGAATTTACTTGGTTTTACATGTAGCTGAAGATCACTTTTTGTAGTATCTCAGAACTGAGAACTTACCTTGTATGGCCCCTTTCCAAGGCACCATTTTCCAATCATTCCTATTTCTGCAAACACTCTGCAAGCTCCTTCAGACCAGGAGGTGGGGGAGGAGTTCTATTCACTTTTATAGCCCAAGAACTCTAGCTGCTTATAAAGGTTTTGTTGGGTAGATGGAGGATGGATGAAAGAATGAGCAAATGTCTACATGAAGAGGTGGGAGCAGAGGTAGAACCCAGAACCAGAATGGAGAGAAGCGAGTGCTTCCATTGCCTATATCCCCATAAGCCACAAGAGCCATACAGAAATCCAAGGATAATGTGCCTTCTAACCTTTCACTTTTCAAATGGGTCAACAATGGATTCCCCAGCAGTCAAGTGAGTTGCCCAACATCCCAGCGGGTATGTGAGGACTGTGGCCCGATGTCCTGGTTCCCAAGGGGCTCCCACTTCTCCACCATTCCCAGTTATATTTCCAGTCAAGTCCTTGTCTTCAGAAACTCCCATTGGAGCAGATTAACATAGCTTTTGCATTGCAAAAACATCTTGTCTCCTCTGCAAAAAAAGAGATAACCATAAAACTCTGGCACACCACCACTAAACTGACACCCCTAATTTTGAACAAGAAGATGGCACCCCATAGTACTCACCTTCTGTTCTCCTTCTGTCATTTCCACCTTCTCCCCCCAGGTCACACCCTTTCTTCCCTGTTCTCTAAAACCCACCAGTTCTACATTTTCCCCATGCCATCTCTGTTCTTCCTTAGAGCTACTGGATAAAACAGCAGATAGTTTGTGACCTTGGCACTGGGAGTCTATTGTGATATTTTTATAAGAAAACCATGCCTTACCCCATTCTAGGGGTGGCCCTCTAGCATATGCATAGAGCAGGTCAAATTTCTCCTTTGCACATCCATTGTATTCTTGTGAATGACATTGTCCCAAATGAAGTCATTATCTCCTAAGTTCCTAGGCATTTTCCAATGGGTAAAGTGGCATTTGTGAGCTCCTATGCAGTTCTATAACTTTTCCAGTGGTGAAGTAGACCTGGATCCAGATGCTAGTAGCTCATACCTATAATCCTAGTGACTCAGGAGCTGAGATCTGAGGATAATAGTTCAAAGCCAGGAAGGGCAGGAAAGTCTGTGAGACTCTTATCACTCACCAAGAAGTTGGAAGTAGAGCTGTGGCTCAAGTGGTAGAGTACTAACCTTGAGAGACAAAGCGAAGGATAACACCCAGGCCCTGAGTTCAAGACCCACATTTAAACAAGATAGAAAACTCATGCAGGATGCTTAGCACATTGTCTGGTATATATGATCAATAAATGTTAGCTACTAAAATCATTACTTGCATTCTAAACAGGCAATAAGTTAGATGTTTCAGAAGCAAAAATTAAAATATGTAAGACATAGCCCCTGTCGTCAAAGCTCACGTGTTGTATAGATATCATTTTTCAGTACAACTGATGAAATGATCCAGGTATTCAAACAGAGAAAAACAAGGGTGTTTGAACATTTGAACTATGAATATGAAGTGCAAGGAAAGGTAACTTGTTGAATTGCTATCTCTCTGATTTGCTCAAAGCCCAATGAAGCCTATTTTTAAGAGCACTTTTCAAATCCACTGATTGTCTGAAGAAGAAATTGGATAAATGGTAGCTATCTAGGACTTCAGCACTGAGAAGTATGCCATGTGGAATGCCAAGGAGGCTCTTTAGTCTCAACTAAATCTCGTCACCTCGCATAGCCTAATTTTCCCTGTGGTTAAAACCATCACCCTGGGGCAGATGCTTTCTGGGCCCTTCTTGCAATAGCAGTGCATAACTGGATGATTTTTTAAAATCAATTTTTATTTATTTATTTTTGTTTTTGTAGTACCCAGGAATCAAACCCGGGGCCTCATATGTTATAGGCAAGCACTCTGCCACTAAGCCACATTCTGAGCCCTTTTCTTAAGAGGCTCCCAGCTCTGTTTCAGAGGCTACCAAGAAGCAAGGAACTGTCTGAAGGTCATCAAGGCTGAGCTGTGAACTTCACTGAGGCTGATCACTGTATCCCATTAGTTTTGAAAACTGTGATTTCACCTGTAATGTATTTGAACCCACTAGAAATGACCTATGGCATAATAGCGTTTTGTCATCGTTTTGTCAAATATAGGGTGTTGCTTTATTTGAAAAAGGAAAATTGCCCACCCACTGCCAAGATTTCTTCCCAGCATATGTTATTGGTTAACATCTTTCTCAAATGTGAACATTCCAAATCACACCAGGGGCTCTAATTTAAAAAAAAAAAATCTCTCCAATTGCTAGCAAACTTTCTGACAGATGCATCTAACTTCTGTTCTTTGGGGGGTTTTATTTTTATTTTTTGTTTTGTTTTTGAAAACTTAGTTTTTTCACTCTGGCCTTAGGTGATTATAAGTATTATATACACTAATTTATAAACCACTGTGTTTTCATGGATAACAGACAACTCAATGTTGAGTGGCTTTATAGGCTAGGCTATTTTCAATATCATCAGAGAGAGAGTAGGAGAGAATTATGTCGTAAGAGAGACAAATGATAGATGAGAGAATTAGAATGTTTATATGTGTGTGTTTGTGAAGTTTGAGTGTGTGTGTGTATGTAAAGTAGGTATCCCCCAGCATTGGGTTAAAGACCTTTCATTATCATTATCCATCAACTAGCATCTTGAAATTATCAGCAATACAGACAAGCCTTTAAGACACGAATTACATTTTCCTCTTCTTTTAGGAAACAGTTTCTTGATTCCATGTGATTCTCCAAAGACAGCCAATCACACATCTCCTTCACAACAGGGGGCCAGAGGAAGGAACAACTTATAGTAATAAGAACTATAGGCCAAGCACCAGAGGTTCATGCCTTATAATCCTACCTACTAAGATCTAAAAGATCCTTGTTTGAGGACAGCCCATGGAGAAAAGTCTTTGAGACTCCCATCTCCAAAATAACCAGTAAAAAGCAGGAAGAGATGCATTGCTTGAGTGGCAGAGAACCAGCCAAACAAGTCAGCTGTGTAAACACAAAGCCCTGAGTTCAAATCCTGGTATCAGCAAAAGGAAGAAAAAAAAACACCTCAAAACCTACTATTTACTATCTACTGCATACAAAACTATTTATATACATGATTTTATTTCATTCTCACCAAACCCTACAAGGCAACTGTTACTTCCTTCATGTTTAATGCATAGGGAACTTGAGGCTCAGAAATTACATGCTAGACCCAGGTTCCAGCAATGACTAAGTAGCGAGCTAAGATTCAAACACAAGTCTACTTTGAAGCTCACACCCCTTCCTCTGTATTACTGGTACACTGCCGGATGTGATACACACCCTCCATGTAGCCTCCGTTTCTTCATTAACAAAGGCCCCCAGTTTGACTCCCTTGTGGCACTTAGTAGAAGTTCTATGTAAAACTTTTGAGAAACCAACTCATGTAAAAGAGCTAACATGGAAAAGGAGGATCCCTCCTCTTTCCCTTTGCTCTCATTCTGCTTCCTGTAATGTGGATGTGATGGCTGGCACTCCACTAACCATTCTGAATCACTATCCAGACCAAACAAGGTTGAGTTCTTGATAACCACTGAGTACATCAGACTTTGGACTCTCTCCAGACAATTCTGGCTTTAGAAGTGGGGGAGGACTAATTGCTAATGTTATTTGGGTTTTGTTTATATGCAGTTTAAATTAAATCTGTCTTATACAGTGGGCTTTACAAATGCTGAACCAACTAAGAATGTGAGTAAACAGTGAACCTCAGAAGTGGTCAAGTTGTAATTATCCCACCAAAGTCATTTTCCCAACTTGTTGTCCACGTTTTAGAGTCAGTACTTGGTTCTGAATTATTTTGAGACACTATTTTATGGAATTAAGGAATCCCTTAAAAGGATGGTCTCAATCCATCAAGTATAGACATTACATTTATATGCACTTAAATTTCATCTCAGAAAATCAGTCACAGAGGAGCTCACAGGCTCCCAGAGGGTGGATTTCTGAAGAAGCAAATTTATTTATACAACCTTTGCCCAATTTGGTTAAGGAAAAGGAGACAGGGCAGAGTCCAAACACAAAAGTAAGATGATTATATGTAAAGACTTCTTTGCTTTAAAAATAAATGTTCCACCCAGTCTTTCCAATCATTTAAAATTCTAGAATTATTTCGAAAAACAACCTTTCCACGGCCAAGATAGAATCTTGGTTTGGGAGGGGTTTTGGTTGTTGGTTTTTTTGTGTATGTGTGCTGGTCCTGGGGCTTGAACTCAGGGCTTGGGTACTGTCCCTGAACTTCTTTTGCTCATGGCTAGTGCTCTACCATTTGAGCCATAGTGCCACGGCTGGTTTTTTTCTGAGTAGCTTATTAGAGATAAGAGTCTCACTGACTTTTCTAGGCTGGCTTCAAATCACAATCCTCAGATCTTGGCCTCCTGAGTAAAGAATCTTCTTTTGCTATGTATCTGTTTACCTAAGATCTATGTGATATTTATCTGTCAGGGTAATATTTATAAGCCAGAAGCAAGTTGAGACAGTATTGTTGATTCAAGAACAGCTTCCCTTTAGTTATCTTTCTTTCTCCAATGTTCCTTACTAGTCAAACCACAATGAAGTTAGTGAAGGTCAAACATGGAAGGTATTTTTTGTGTGCCAGTATGGGGACTTTAAGTCAAGACCTGAGCTTTCTTAGCTTTTTCAATCAAGGCTGGTACTCTACCACTTGAGCCACAGCTCTACTTCTGGCTTTTTGCTTGTTAATTAGATATAAGGAATCTCATGGAATCCCCTGCCTGGGCTAGCTTTGCATGGTGTTCTTCAGATCTCAGCCTTCTGAGTAGCTAAGATTATAGGTATGGGCCACTGATGCCCAACAAAGGGAAGATTTTTTTTTTCTAGTTTGTTCTGTAGCTTGATAGAGCTAATTTTACACATGTTGTGGAAGACTAGAACTGGTAACCTGTCTCCTTTGTGAAGACAAAAATTCCAATTTTATCCTACATTAGGAGCAGTTGTCTAAGAAAAATCAAATAAAAACCTATTATGCTTTCCTCTAGACCTGGGGTGGCATTTTTACCCTAACTTTTGCCTTTTCTAAGATCACAGTTGCGCTCGCAACGTGTACACGTGCACACCACACACACACACACACACACACACACACACACACACACACACACACACACACTCATGTGCACAAATAATCTTTTCTAGAATGTGAGATTCCCTAAGTGCAAATTCATTTCTACAAAATCTAACTACCCAAATCTACATATTGGATCCCAGGCGCACCCCTTGGTTCTTCCCTGGCTCATTTTCTCTTGCTTTGCATCAACTCTAACAAAATACAGAGAGCTGGACTTCTGGCTGTCAGCTACTAGACGGGGCAGTTTATCTGGAAATAGTAACCAGGGGCTGTAAGGAAAGGGAGTGGCTACCAACCACAAACTATAAATTTGCTAAAACAAACAAACAAAATTATACTACCAAAGAGAAATATTTGTAAGATATGTTCTAAATGCAGGGGTCTGCATAGAAAGGTACCACATTCTACTCATTTGATTTGTGTCTAAATAGTAAGCAATATCAAAGCTGATGAGTCTGTGATCAAGAAACGGCTGAGGCCTGACAGTATATTCTAGGTAGCAAGCAGTAGCTGCAGATCATCTAGATGGGTTTCCCATAAAACCAGCAAGAGAAAAATAGAAAATAAATATTTGGTGCTCAAAGGCTTTGCAGAAAATGACAACTCTAAAAATTAGCAGTGACCCAGCACAACACAGAACTTAGGACCTCAAAGATCTGGGATCGGATCCTGCCAGGACTCTTGATACACTGCGTGACATTGAGCAAAAGACTCAACTTGGCACAGACACATGTTCCTCACTTCTAAACTGGGGCTATTTTCAGTAATTCAGGGATGTCATGAACATGGTTAGCTGACATATGTGAGACTGTATCTCTTGTTCCATAAATGCCCAGTTAGTCCAACAAACTAAGGTTTTACTATGGCTCTAAATCTTTTTTTTTTTTCAATGAACTTATAACGAGTATTGTTTGCTCTGATAACATCAGTCAGAAAAAAGTTAAAAGACCCTATCTTAAAGAATAGACTGGTTATGGTGTTACCACATGCCTGTAATCCCAGCTACACAGGATATTGATTTCTAGGGATCAGGAATGGATTTGATCTGGGTGAAACCTTCATGCTCTGGTGTTTAAATCCCAGATTTTCCTATTACCAAACCCTAAACCACCAAGTTTTAGAATTAAGTTTCCATGAAATGCAGTCTCCTCTTCAGAATGCAAAAAACCAGTTAGCTTCTGGTTAAGAGGGGTATATTATTTTGTGTAACTGCTTTCAACAAGCTTTCATACCTGTTGCTTCTTGCTTCCTGTGCTGGTAGTGGAGTTTGAACTCAGGACCTTGTTCTCAAACTTGGCTTTTCTGCTCAAGGCTGGTGCTCTACTCCTAGAGCCAAACTTCCAATGTCTGGCTTTTTGATAGTTCACTGGAACTAAAAGTCTCACAGACTCTTTTGCCCAAGCTGGCTTTGACCCATGATCATCAGATCTTAGCCTCCTGAGTAGCTAGGATTGCAATGCTGTATGTATGACTTAAGGATATTGATGTGACTCTTCTACAAGTATTCTGCCCAAGCTTCCAGGTGAATTGTCAAAGAGGTCTTCCCCACCTTCAGCTCTAGGAACTCACAACTGACTGCCTCATCTCCCCCATGTGTTTTCCATCTCTATTTTCTAACTGCCCCGTTATGCTGGTCTCAGGTGGGGGCTGCCTTCCCTGGTCAGCACCTGGAGGCAGACAAGCAGAAAGGAACTAGCGCCAGGTCAGGGATGACTTATGGTTATTGATTGGTGTTTGGTCTCAGAACTCTTAAACCTTTGGACCCTCTCTGCTCAGGCTCTAATTCACCTTCCTTGATTAATATTCTACTGGCCAGTGTAAGAGTGCACCCTGGAGAAGGAGCCACAGAGAATGGGCTGGGAAGAGTGACTGGGGGTGGGGGGAGCCAAGAGGAGGAAGAAAAGTTATGAAAGGAGGAGGGAGGAAGGGGAAGAAAAAGGGAAGGAGGGAAGAAGGAGAGAAAGGAGGGAGGCTTTGGAAGTGGTAACAAAAAGGACAGGAGGGTGGACTCCTACTAGCAGTAAGTGGGGAAAGGGAGGCTACTCCCATTTCTTCCCACCTACCATTGCTCAGAGCTTGACCTCTGAGGTGGCTCCATTAATCCTTACACAACCCCGTGGGTGATGTAAGATGGTCCCCGGTTCACAGGTGAGGAAACTGAGGTATAAAAAGGTTAAATACTCTTCCCATGTCCTAACAAGTAGTGTGTCTGTGTGATTTCAAAGGTAGGACAGTTTGTATCATTTGTCTATTCTCTCCATCATTTGTCTGTTAAACTGTCTATTAAATTCTCCACCCCCCCCCCCCCCCCCCCCGCTCTCCTTCAGATGGACTCTCCTCATGGATGGACTGGCAGGGCTGGGCAGGGTGAATCCACCCACCAGGCCCACATGGGCTCCACACTCTCCAGTGCGACTGCTTTTCTGCCCTTATCTGAGGAATTCAGGGAAAGGCTGAGGGGTAAGGCCCGCCAGCCACCTCAGCCCAACAGCTTCCTGCTGCTTAAATTGAGACATCAGCAACAAAAATACAAATAAAAGTCTTGCTTTCCATGGTCAAGGCAACATAGGGCAGGAGGTATGAGAAGTGAGAAGTTCTCAGAGCCCCTGGAGAGACTGAGTCCAGATGAGGTACCACAGGGACATCATTTTCCCTACCAACAACCCCACAACTGGCGCACACACACACACACACACACACACACAAACACACACACATGCAAGCACATACACATATACACATGCGCATGTGTGTACACAGACACTTTAAATTCCCAAGCCCACACATGACTATGAAGCAGACACTGAGAAAACAGTGTTTCCTAAGGCTCAGCAACTGATGCTGCCCAAGCGCCTCTGATCTAGTCCCCGCCCCGTGGGGTTCCCCAAGTGTGAGCAGTGAGAGCAGGCCAGCTCTGGAGAAGCCCATGGTCAGTAGGGCGTACATGGTGCTGGAGGCAGCCACGCCCACTGTCTTTTCCTGCCCTGCTCTGGACCCCTTGGCTCTTCAGCCTCTGGTTGGGTCAAGGCATGGGACTGGAGGAAGGGTACTGGGGGGAGGGGGGCCCGCTCCCCTCCTCTGAAGGCTCCAGCCCTATCTCACCATCTGAAGACCCTCCCCACACAGCCTCCTTAGCTCCCACTTTCCACAGGAATTCCCTGGCTCTTCCCTTCATTCCATCAGTGGAGGGCCCCTAATGCCCCACTCCCCCTTGCAGGCTCCCTGTCTCCTCCCCTCCCACCCCCCACATTTCCTGGATGCCATTCTCAGTTTATCCTATTTTGAGAATGCCATCTGTTTCCTGCTGGGACCCTGACTGACACAGGGAGGCAGCCGCGTAAACAGACAATTAGGGTCTAGCGCAGAACAATAAGAGACAATATTGCTTCTCCACAAGCTCCAAGAGCACTCGTGGCTGGGCTATGCATCCTGCTTCCTCCCCAGGGCATACCACTGAGAAACGGGGCTAATGCCAGGGCCCACTTGACCGCGTGGTGAAGATGGCCGAATGAGTTGACTAGAATACTGGTCAGGCACTTTGTCAGTGCTAAGATAATAGCAGGATTTTTTCTTTTTCCTTTGGGTATGGTATTTGAACTCGTGGACTGGCGCTTGCTAGGTGTGCTAGGCTCTACCACTTGAACCATCTCAACTTAGTTTGTTCTCTTTATTTATTTATTTATTTTTTGGAGAGAGCCTTACTTCCCCCACTGTGGGGAGCAGCCTCAGATGGTATGATCCTCCTATCGCCCATCGGCCTGAGAAGCTGGGATTATGGGTACACACTACCACACCCAGCTTTATTGTTGAGATGGGGGGGGGCGCCCTCGTTAACTTTTTGCTATGCTGGCCACAAAACCAGATTCTCCCAGTCTCTGCCTCCCAAGTAACTAGGATGACATACATGAGCCACCACTCTGGTGGCCTTAACTATGCAGTTCCTTCTGAATATCAGATACCCAATGTACACCCCTTCACTGCCTCAAGTGCCAAGTAAATTAGGCCCAGTGAGCAGGGAAGAAGGAACAGGGCAGTGAGAAGAAACTGAGAAGGTCTACAAAGAGCAGAAACCAGCAACCAGGATGCCTGGCAAAGGCCACTCAGGGCAGAGGAAACAGCAGATCCAACACACAAGGACCTGAAACACGGGTGGAAGATATGTGTGTGTGCATGCACAGACAGCTCTGCCATGACAGCAGGCTTAAAGGAGGAAGGAGGAGTGAGCACCGAGGCTAGGAGGGTTCAAGGGCAGGTCTTGGATATTCTAGCAAGTATCTGAGGAGCTTCTAAGTTGGCCATGGACATATACAGTTTTGGTGCTGAAAAGGCTCAGCTGTGAAGCTGCCTTTGACTGCGACACAATGTGAGTAGATCATACCGGAAGTGTTATATACAAGCTTGTTGAATGAATGAATGAATGAATGGATGAATGAATACACCTCAAAGGTTCTACACTCAGAGGTTCTGTCCCTCCCTGCCTCTTCCTTTCAGCGAACGCCAACATACAGCATGGCATGATCCAGGCAAGTTACCAGTCATGGTTTTGTCCACATTCGCTCATCTGATCTCATTAATAAATTAATATGATTGTAGTATAATAAAAAGTGTATTTGGCCTTTGCCACTGATTCCTGATACACAGCTCCTAAAATTCTTGTCATCTCTGAGTAATTACCTACCTGATTCACTGGGGTTGGAGAGGGGCAAATTCTTTCCAGGTGGTCTCCAGAAGGATCTTTGGGTAAGAGGGGTTGCAGATAAGCCTTCAGTTGCCAGTAGCCAATGATTTATCTCTCACTGCATCCTAGGTTACATGGGGCTTCCAGGCTTGGGAGCCCAGTGATGGCTGGGAAGGCAGCATGCCTGGTGGGCTGAACAGTGCCGCTTCTCTTCTCTTCCTTCTCTTACCCCTCCTCCTTACCCTGGGCATCCATCCCATGTAGCCTTCCTGTGCGGGATCCTTTCTAAGATAGCACTCATGAAAGGGAAGTGCTTTCCTGAGTCCTGTCAGTGGTTCTAGGAAATCACTGACGTGAGAAGAGGGAGTGTAGGGCCCTAGATTCATAGCTGGTTGGTCAGCAGTCCAGGTAACCTCTGGGACTTGTGACGACCATCCTTGTGCTAAATCAGAAAGTGTCAGAATTAAAGTGAATCCTTGAATTACAGTGAATAAAGTGAATTACAGAAAATAGCCAGGTGTTGGTGGCTCATACCTGTAATCCTAGCTACTTGGGAGGCTGAGATATAAGGATTGTGGTTCAAAGCCAGACCAGGCAGGAAAGATTGTGAGACTCTGATCTCCAATTAACAACCAAAAAACAGGAAGTGGCACTGTGGGAGGGAGGGAGGAGAGGAGAGATAGGAAGAGGAGGGGAAAGAAGGGGAGGGCAAGGGAGAGAAGAGATAGGGAGGGGTGAAGAGAGATGAGGAGGGGAAAGGAGAGGGGAGAGGAGAAGAGAGGAGAGATGGGAAGAGGAGGGGAGAGGAGAGGGAAGGGGAGGGGAGAGGAGAGGGAAGGGGAGGGGAGAGGAGAGGGAGTGGGGGGGAAAGGAAGGAAGAATTACAGAAATTGCTTGATGTGAAAAACCCTGATCATTTGAACTTAGAAGTAGTCAGAAAATCCATGACACTAATAATCAACTTTCCTGGGGGACACTGCCGCGTTTCTGCTCGGAGACATCCCTTCGGTCCCCCACAAACAGGTGGACCTAAGAGGACAGCACTCTTCTGGGCCACTGCCCCACTGACTCAGCTGCTGACTCAACTGTCCCTCTGGGTGTGGCCGCTGGCAGCAGTAGCAAGACTCCACACCCCAACCCAGGCACACCCAGTGTTCATGCTCCTTGTCCTTGTGCTCAGAGGTCCAGAGAACAGAAAGACCAGACAGGAAGTCTGCCACCTGCAGCCTCACCCCGCTCGGCCCCTGATGTCCTGGGGAGTAGGCCCCTTCCCTCTACTGAGAATCTATCTAGGGTAGCACAGCTCGGTAGCACAGCCTGAGAAAGGCTCTGAGGGTAGGGGGCGTTATTTGGGAAGTGACCCCAGGTGGACAAACTGAGGAGATGTCAGGGAGAAGGAAGCCAACATTGGAAGTTATATTAAAGGCACTGGGGTGTGGGGAGATAGTGCCTGCCTTACATTTGTGCCCGTGAAGACAAGGACGCTGCATACAGGACCTTTTCCTCACTCTGGTCCTCTGCTGGCTGAGGGATATTGGGAGGATGTTAACTCTGGCCCCAGGGACCAGCAGGCGAGGATGCTGCATCCAGGGAACAGCCTATACCTAGCGGCCCCAGGTAAAGAGTTGTTGCTGACCTTGAGGGGTGGACAAGCAGATACAGTCCTGGTAATTCAGGACCAGTGTAGACACACAACTGTAACCTAGAGGGCAAAGCAAAGGCTCAAGGTAGCCCCAGGACACAGCTCTCCATCAGTGACAGAGGCCAGCCTACATCACACATGCACAAGTCATTAGCATCTACCAGGGAAAAGTCAACAGGATCAGACAAAATGGACAGTAATAATATAGGTCACTTAACCAGCTAGGTCCATAATATTACCCTCTCCCTATGTCATGAGTGGAAAAATTATGAATGGAACCATTGACATTCTCTTTTTTTTTTTTGGTCAGCCATGGGGCTTGAACTCTGGGCCTGGGCCTCAGCTCTTCAGCTCAAGGCAAGTGCTCTACCACTTGAGCCACAGCGCCTCTTCTGGTTTTCTGGTGGTTTATTGGAGATGAGAGGCTCACAGACTTTCCTGCCTGTGCTGGCTTTGACCATGATCCTCAGATCTAGCCTCCTGGGTAGCTAGGATTACAGGCATGAGCCACGGGCGCTGGCTCTACATTCTTTTTTATTCATATGAAGTCTATGAAAACCGATGTATTCATACTTCCAGGATGTTTTCATTGGGACAAGCCACGCTTCAACTTCTTAGTCGCTACTTGTGGCTGGTGGCTATTGTATTGGCCAGCAGTGGCAGTGTCCTAGCACCACTGAGCAACGGTGGTTCCCAAGGCACTGAGAATAGGTAAAGCCTAAGCATGGCCTAAAGGCTTTACGGGTCTGATGCTACACTCACCCGACTTCCGGTTCCGACCTTCCTCCTCTTCCACACCACAGCCTGTCTATTACCATTCTAGTAACATGCCCACACTGGGGTCTTTGCACATGCCATTTTCCTTCACACCTTTTGATTTCACACCTCTGCATGTTTGTTTGGTTATCCTTAAGGTCTAAATCCACAGGGTCTCCTATTCTGCCTACCTTCCTCCCTCTCCATTCTCAATACCTTCTCTCTCTTTACCCTGGCTTATTACCTCATTCAAAGCCAAGTGCTGGTAGCTTACACCTATAATCCTAGCTGCTCAAGAGGCTGAGATCTGAAGACTGGAATTCAAAACCAGCCAGGGCAGGAAAGTGCAGGAGTAGACTCTTATCTCCACCTGGCCACCAAAAATAACAGAAGTGGAACTGTAGCTCAAGTGGTAGAATTGAGAAGAAAAAGGTAAGAAGGGCCGGGCGCCGGTGGCTCACGCCTGTAATCCTAGCTACTCAGGAGGCTGAGATCTGAGGATTGCGGTTCAAAGCCAGCCCGGGCAGGAGAGACCTTGAGCCTCCTATCTCCAATAAACCACTAGAAAACCGGAAGTGGCGCTGTAGCTCAAGTGGTAGAGCGCTCGCCCTAAGCTGAAGAGCTGAGGGACAGCGCCCAGGCCCAGAGTTCAAGCCCCACAACCGCAAAAAAAAAAAAAAAAAAAAAAAGAAAGAAAGAAAGAAAGAAAGAAAGAAAGAAAGAAAAAGGTAAGAAGTAGCACCCAGGCCCTGAGTCCCTGACCCAGCCCCAGTATGTATACACAGACAGACAGACACAGGCAGACATGGAGGGGGGGGGGGGAATAAAAAGTCACAATGTGCTTTTTGTTTTGATTTTGTGTGTATGTGTGTGTGTGTTAGTCCAGAAACATGAACTCAGGGCCTAAGGGCTACTCCTCAGGTATTTCGCTGGCTTCAAACCTCAGTCCTCAGATCTTAGGCTCCTGAGTAGCTAAGCGCCACAGGCACCCTGCCAGCTTGTTCTTTAATGTTATTAATTGATTTTCATTTGTCTCCTCTACCATCTTCTAGAGCAATGCCTAGCAAAATAACAGGTACTTAATAAATATTTGCTACAAAAAAAAAGAAGTAGCTGCTATGATGGAGGAGAGGCAGAGCAAGAACAGTAATCAAACTCACTGACACAGATGATATGATCATTTGTATTCCCAAAACAGAATGCTGTCATCCAGTATGTTACATTCAAAACTGGAAACACAGTAAGTAATAGATGACTAGAGAGGAAAGGTAGTGGAAGGTAGTGGTTCACCGAGAGCCTGGGGTTGAAGGGTGGGAAAGGCAGCCCTGAAGGACTGGCATGTGCAAAAGCCCTGTGTCACACAAAATGTGTCTTCCTTCTCTAGCAGGTTCCCCTTCCAACACATGGGTTGGCAAGGCTCTTATTCATTCTAACACCTGGGAATGACACCTTGCCCCATCTGCTCTCTTGTCTTCAGCTCAAACCTTTCCCGTGAAACACTCTCCAAGTCTGTCCCCAGCCAGCAGCCATTGAGCTTCTCTGGGAAAGAGAAACAATTTCCAGTGCACAGGAGGCTCTAAGTTCAGAACTACCAGGGACACGGGCGGGGGGGGGGGGGGGAGGAGGGGAGTCAGCCTGCCTAAGACAGCCAGCCCAGAGGATGAGGGACCTCACATACCCTACCATGTGCCCAGCACTGTGGTCAGAGACGCTGGTCTCATCCTCTATACAACCATCTGTGGAATGTATTATTAGCCCTGGAGGAGAAAGTTGGGGCTCAAGGTCACAGAGCAGCAAAGTATGTCAGAAGGAGGAGTTTCACCATGGGTAGATAGCATTACAATAGAAAAAAAGCATCCAGGTTTAATGCCGCCCACAGCGGAGCAGGAACCAAGCAGGGCCCTAAGCCAACACTTGCCCCTGAAAGAAAACCAAGAAATGTAAAAGGGAGGAAAGGGATGGCCTAGATCTCTTTGGCAGTCTGGTGTCATGAGAAGGGCTAAGGTTCGTGGCTCTGCTCCAGCGCTGGCCACCTGCCCGGTGTAGAGCTCAGGGTGAAGACTGCCCTTTGTGACACACAAATGAGTTTGTATCTGAACTGTGTCGGGGAAGAGTCAATGTACGAATGGTGTGCTAAGCTGCACAACGGAGCCACAGGTAAAAGCGGAGGGCATCCATGCCTCCTGCCTTATTCAGACATGGCCCGCCCAATTCCACAGCGAGACGGACATGGTGACTCTTATCTCCACCTGGCCACCAAAAATAACAGAAGTGGAACTGTAGCTCAAGTGGTAGAATTGAGAAGAAAAGGTAAGAAATAGCACCCAGGCCCTGAGTCCCTGACCCAGCCCCAGTGTGTATACACAGACAGACAGACAGACAGACAAACAGACAGACAGACAGACACACACACACACACACACACACACACACACACACACACACACACACACACACATACACACACACACGGGGGGGGAGGGGGGAGGGGAGAATAAAAAGTCACAATGTGTTTTTTGTTTTGATTTTGTGTGTGCGTGTGTGCCAGTCCAGGTACTTGAACTCAGGGCCTAAGGGCTATTCCTCAGGTCTTTCGCTGGCTTCAAACCTCAGTCCTCAGATCTTAGGCTCCTGAGTAGCTAAGCGCCACAGAATAACAATACTCTCTGCTCCTGGGGTTGCTGTAAGGATCAATTAAGTTAATAAGTAGCAAGTGCTGAAGAGAGAGAATATGTGCCTGGCTCATGCTAAATGATCAGTGTTAACTCTTAATTGTTCTTTTAGAAAATTTTTAATTGTTATTATAAACGTGATATACAGAGGGATGACAGTTACACATCAGGTAATCAGTGCATTTCTTTCTGGACAATTGTTCTTTCTGCTGCTGTGACTACTTTATGCAGAGTACCAAGCACTGCATTTCACGTGCACTGTCTTTGGTAGGAGATAGGGTTGTACCCATTTTAAAGATAAGGAAACTTGCCCAGGACCACACAGTCAGTTTCAGGGCGGAGCCAGCATTCCCATCCAGGTCAACTACACAGCCTCTGCTCCTAATTACAGCCGTTCAATCCCTCCCAGAGATGCCCAGATGGCTGGTTTATGTCCAGTGCAGGGAGAAGAATGGCTGAGTAATGCACTAATTGAGCTTCTGCTTCAACTTGCATTTCCACAGGTAATCGTTGCTTTTAACTTGGTGCTGACGGGCTTAGACAGTCATGCTTGGTTTAATGATGGGGTGGTACTGAAAACTGCAGTACTGGGTGATTTCATTGTGATGCACACATCCTAAAGGGTGCTTACACACATCTCAATGGTACTCCTTTGATGTAATCAGGAGACGTAGTAAATAGGAGGCTGTAAGGCCACTGCAGTCATATTGTTTTGCAGCCAGGCCTTTCTCTTATTAAGAGAGTACTGGGAGCTCATGCCTGTAATTCTGCTTGGGAGGCTGAAATCTGAGGATTGTGATTCAAAGCCAGCCGGGGCAGACAAATCCACGAGCCCCTTATCTCCAAAGAGTTGGAGCTGTGGTAGAATGCCAGCCTTGAGTGGAAAAAGCTAAGGGACAGTGCCCAGGCCCTAAGTTCAAGTTCCAGTACTAGCACACATGCATGTGCACATGTGCGTGTGCACACACACACACACACACACACACACACACAAAATTCTTTTGATGTAATCAGGAAACACAGTCAACAGGAGATTTTACAGTCAAGGCTTTTCTTATTAGGAGGGCACTCTAGGTAAAAGTATAATGAATACATAAACGAGTGGCATAGCTATTTATTATCACCAACAAGTATTATTGACCATGCATTCTTCTCTACTGCGCTTTTTTGCAGACACACCACCATTCCTGGCCTAGCACACTGTGCTACACACAACACAAATTCTCCTGTTCCAATGGAATCATTAGACACCTGGTCCTCAGCTGACTGTCCAGCTTCTGACTGTGAAGATGACAAAACACCAGTATCTTATTCTGCATCTCACAGAGGCAGATGGGAAAGTTAAGAAGGCACAGGATTTGGTATTGCTCAAATGTACCCGCATCAGAATAACCTCAGATGGTTAAAATACAGATTCCCTGCTCTTGTCTCAAGGAACAAGAACCTCCATGGGGGAAGGCCTGCGGGGGGGGGGGGGGCGGTGTGTGTGTGTGTGTCTGTGTGTGTCTGTGTGTCTGTGTGTCTGTGTGTGTGTGTGTGTGTGTGTGTGCTTTAACCAGCTACCCTGTGGCTAAGGCGCAGATTCATGATAGGTAATACTGCCCTGCCTAACACAGCAGCCATGGCTCACAGCACATTTCAAATCATTAAAACCAATACAGTCATGGGCTGGTGGCTCATGCCTATAATAATCCTAGCTACTCAGAAGGCTGAGCTCTGAGGACTGAGGCAAGCCAGCCTGGGCAGGAAAGCCCATGACGCTCTTAGCTATAACTAACCAGAAAATTCCAGAAGGGGAGCTGTGGCTCAAGTCATAGATATCTGGCCTTGAATGGAAACCTAAGGGACAATGCTCAGGCCCTGAGTTCAAGCCTCAAAACTGGCATTAAAACAACAACAACAACAAAACCCACAAGTATACAATAAACCATTGAGAAATCCCTTCTGGCCCACACGTCCTAGGCCTAAACCAATATTCATTTAAAGGATGTACCTGGCATGCGTTAACCAAGGCACAAAACTTGGCTAATTTTTTAATCAGTATGCAAGGCATAAATATTAATTACACTAAGGAGATACTATTACCCATGCTATTAAGTTGGAAAGGTTCTGTCTGCATATCTATTTTCTCTAAGACACTCTGTCTGCCTTGAAGGCCAAGACTAGGCAATGATGACTATGGATGATTTTTCTCCAGGCCACAGGCTCAAAGAAATACTCAGGAATTACTTAATTGGTCTACAGGATGTAAGTTAAACAGGAAACTGACAAAACATTCATACCTAGTAGACAAGCTACTGTCCCCAACACAGAAAATAGCAAGTCATGGGGAAGACATGGAAAAATAGGAACCTTTGCTTATTGTTGGTAGGAGAATAAATTGGTGTAGTTGCCATGGAACACTGTATAATGGTTCCTCAATACTGTCTGTCATCCAGCCAGGCACCAGTGACTCACGCCTATAATCCTAGCTGCTCAGGAGGCTGAGGTCTAAGAATCACTGTTCAAAGCCAGCCTGGGCAGGAAAGTCAGTCTTATCACCAATGAAACACCAAAATGCCAGAAGTAGAGCTGTGACTCAAGTGGCAAAGCACCAACCTTGAACAACAACAAAAAATAAACTATGGGACAAAGCCCTAAGCCCTGAGTTCAAGACACACATACACACATACACACACACACACACACACACACACACACACACACACACACACACACACACACACACACACACACACACACACACACACACACACACACACACACACACACACCCCACACACACACACAATTTAAAAAAAAAGAGGAGGGAGGGGTTTATTGATTCAAGCCCAGAAAGAATCATCTTAGCTCCTCAGGTGGTAGAGATCTGAAGAGATCTGGAGGATGACAATTTGAGGTCAGTCAAGGCAGAAAAGTCCTCAAGACTCACCTCTCCAAAAAAAAAAAAAATACAGCAAAAAGCCAGGCTGGAGGCCCAGCTGAAGTGGTAACAGGTCAGAATAACAAGTGTGAGGTCCTGAGTTCAAACCCCAGTACCATCAGAACAAAAACACACAGCATTCACAAAAAAAAGTGAACTAACAAAATGATTAAAGGAGAGAAAGGGGGTAAGAGCAGGGGAAGGGAGTCAGGGAAGGGAGTGTGTAGGCTGATCTTTCCCACCTCTAAATTTAGGGTGAGCTTCCTGCCTAGCTGAGGAACGGCAAAGCTGGGGAAGGGCCAGGGGAATTTTAACCAGCTTCAGTGACATCCAAAGGGCTGTCATGGTGAATGAGAATACTATTTTTCCAAAGCACATTTCCTTCTCCTCTTCCATCCAGAACCCTACGGCTTCCTCACCCTTCCAACTATGTGAGCAATGCGGAGTGGAGAGGTCAGCTGTCCGTGTCCGGCTCCCGGGACACGCTTCCCACCATGTGCAGCCTGCATTCCTGACCCCTGCCCTGGAACCAAAATGGGACATCAGCTGGGCGCAGGGAAATTCAATTTGGGCTGACAGCCGGCGGCTGGGTAATGACAGGGCTTCTGCTTTGACATTTGGGGGGGGTGGTGAGGGAGGCCACAGAGTTTCCCATGGTTTGGCTAAGGAAGGTCTAAAGCTCAGGTCAGCTTGTTCGTACAAATGGAGAAAACCCCTGACTGTCAGGCCAGCTGCTTTACGGAGCGCTGCTAGCTTCCATTTGCTGTGTTCCAGCCTTCATGCCAATGCTTGGGTTAAAAAAAAAAAAAAAAGGGGCAACAGGAATCTGTGAAACCCAGACCTTTTCTCTCTTGATTCTCTGCCATGGTCCCCCATGCCCACAATTACTTCATAGTCTCTTTCTAGCTGCTTCTGTTCCAGCCATCACACCTACTATCAGAAGGAAAGACGAAGCAGGAAAGCAGGCCTTTTTCCTTTAAGGATGCTTCCTGGAAAGGACACCTGCTGCTTCCACTTTGTGTGAATTTAGTTGTCAGTTACAAAACAAACAAACAAACAAAAGAAGCCTAGGAAATAAAACTTGATTCTGTGAGAAAGCCCTTACCAGCCGAGTGTTATCATCACCAAGGAGAACAGAGCTTTCTGCATCATGCTAATGTTACTGAAACCTTGCTATGGGGATAAACTCTGCAGGCAGACTGTGAAGTTTTGAGTCGTAGATCCATACTTCCACAGTCCTGTGGCCTCCGAAGAGCTACTTAACCATTCTGTGCTTCCGCTACCATCTGTAGAATCCCTACTATGTGCCAGGGATTCCTGAGCATTAGATGAGTTGAGGCGCATGCCTGGCACTTAGTAGGAGGTGCCTCTCTGTCCACTGCTGTCAGATTGACTGACTGCTCCACGTCACATTACCGCAGCTGCTCCTGCCTGCCACGTCTGCCACCATTGCTACTGCTTCTGTTGGTACTGCTGCTGCTCCCCTTAGTGCCACCCTGTCTACGGTCTCTATCACTGCCACCTCTAAAGGACATTGTACTGAGTGGGGACACGGTGGCCGGTAGGGAGTGTGAGGCAGGTGTTGAGATCTGCTGCTCTTCCATTACCTGTTTTGGGTACCAGTTTCTTGGTGGTAAAAATTCATCAGATGGCAGCCAGGTATTGGAGGGTCACGCCTGTAATTTGAGCAACTAGGGAGGCTGAGGTTAGGAGGATTGTGTTTTGAGGCCAATCCAGGCAGAAGATTCCACAAGACCCCCATTGGAATGGAAAAAAGCTAAGTGTGGGGGTGTGCTCCTGACATCCCAGACTCTGGACTCAGGTGAACACCCAGGCAGTATGTGAGACCCTACATCAAAAATAAGCAGTGGAGGGGTTGGGAAGGTGGCTCAGTGGTAGAGCGCTTGCCTTGCATGCATGAGGCCCTGGGTTCAATTCCTCAGCACCACATAAGCAAAAAAAGCCAGAAGTGGCACTGTAACTGAAGTGGTAGAGCGCTAGCCTTGAGCTGAAGAACTGAGGGACAGTGCCCAGGCCTAGAGTTCAGGCTCCATGACTGACAAAAAATAAAGAAAGAAAGAATTGAAGATCTTAGCTGGGCACTGGTGGCTCACACCTGTAATCATAGCTACTCAGGAGGCTGAGATCTGAGGACCATGGTTCAAAGCCAGCCTAGGCAAGAAAGTCCATGAGACTCTTATCTCCAATAAACCACTCAGAAGACTGGAAGTGGTGCTGTGGCTCAAGTGGTAAAGTGCTAGCCTTGAGCTGAAGAGCTGAGGGACAGCGCCCAGGCCCAGAGTTCAGGCCCCACAACTGGCCAAAAAATAAATTAAAAAAAAATAAAATAAGCAGTGGGGAAAAAAATGGGTCTAGAAGTATGACTCCATGTAGAACACCTTTCTAAGTTCAAACCCAGTACCGCTAAATTAAAAAGAATTCCTTGGGTGTCTCACACTTCTAATAGACAATGCAATGTGTTCATCTCATACTTCATTAAAACACATCATGCACCCAGAAGGTGATGGAACAGGAGCAGCCCCGCTGCTGCCTGATACACGGCTGCTCTGAACTTAACAGGAGGTCCTAGGTCTGCATTCCACACCTCTTGCTGCCACATCTAACAGACATCTGTCTACTGCACAATACTCATATACCAGAACCAGCTAGGATGCTTGGGATACAGAAAGCATGAAGAAGACACGCCCCAGTAAGGCACTGTCAAAAAGAGGCGGGAGAGGTCAATGCCAACACCATACAGATTGACAGCCACCAATGAGGCTCGGGTGGTACACACACATAAAAGACCCAGCCACACAGCCAGGTCTGCTCCAGTGACTACAAATGGAAGTTCTCACATGCAAGGGCAAGCTGACCACCTGCAGACTCCATCCAGAGCTAGACAGCAGTGTTCCACCCCGGCTGACCCGTAGAGGAGGGGTCAGATTTCCTTGTTTTGTCTGTCACTGTCACATGTGAGCTTAGTAGCTGGCAACCGCCGAGTTCACTAGAGGAGAAAGGGAAACATAGAACTAGAGCCTTCCCATGTTCATCACCACCCAAGTATAGGCAACTGATATTTCAAACTATGAGTGAACAAATGAATGAATGATTCAAATCATAACCCACTGCAGTACAGTTATCATTCTTGGAAAATCACAAGGTGAGGAGGAGAAGAGAAGTAGCAGCTGTTGTTTTGTGTGTGTTTGAGTGTGTGTGTGGTTTGTATATGTGTGTATGTATGTGTGCTGGGGCTTGAACTCAGGGCCTGGGCACGGTCCTTTAGCTTTTTTACTCAAGATTGGTATTCTACCACTTGAGCCACAGCTCAAGTGGCAATTAACTGGAGATAGGAGTCTCATGGACTTCCTGGCCTAAGCTGGCCTCAAACTGTCATCTCAGATCTCAGCATCACCAGGACCCAACTCAACAGCCTCAGTTTTGACTCCCAACTCTGGCTTCTTGCCACTCTCTCCTACTTAAGATATTTTCAAATAACAAATGGTCTTTAAAAACTATTTTTACCACCAGGTGCCAGTGGATCACACCTATAATCCTAGCTACTCAGGAGGCTGATCTGAAGATCACAGTTCAGAGCCAGCCTGGGCAGGAAAATCTATGAAACTCTTACCTACAGTGAACCACCAGAAAACCAGAACTGGCACTTGTGGCTCAAGTGGCACAACACTAGCCTTGAGCTGAAGAGCTGAGGGACAGTACCCAAGCCCAGAGTCCAAGCCCCACAACCAACAACAACAACAACAAAACTATTTTCACAAACAATGAATGTTTTCTCTCATGCGCAGCAGCTATATATAAAATACAAGATAAATTATACATGACTCTAAACAGCGAAAGGAATACAATTCCTATGTGCCTATCATACAAAATAATATTTAACAAAATGAACTCCAAGAAATGGAAATAAGAGTTTTCTTCTTTTTCTTTTCTTTTTTTGACTTGTTTGTTTTCCATCTTTGGGAAGGGTAAGGTGTGGTGGGGGGACACAGAAATGGAGGGACATGGGGCGACCAAATTCAGCAGTGGTATGCAGTAGAAACTATGTTGAAAATGAACTATACAACTTGTGGGCAGGGACAAGAGGGGAAAACTGGGAGAGGATAAAGAAAAAGGTGACATTGTCCAAAAAGAAATGTACTCATTAACCTGACTTACATAACTTTAACCCCTATATACATCACCTTTAGAATAACAACTTTTTTAAAAATATATTTAAAGAGCCTACTTTCAGCCAGATGCTGGTGGCTCACACCTGTAATCCTAACTACTCAGGAGGCTGAAATCTAAGGATTGCAGTTTGAAGCCAGCCTAGGCAGGAAAGTCTGTGAGACTCTTATCTCCAATTAACCACCAGAAAACCAGACTTAGTGCTGTGTCTCAAATGGTAGAGAACTAGCTTTGAATACAAAGAGGCTCAGGGACAGTGTCCAGGCCCTAAGTTCAAGCCCCACCACCAACAATAAATGAATAAACAAACCCTACTTTCATGGGCTAGACATAGTGGCTCACCTCTGTAATCTCAGCTATGCAGAAAACATAGGAGATAGAAGTCTGAGTGTGGACAAAAAGAACAAGATGTTGTTTAAAAAATAATTAAAGCAAAAAGAGCAAGGGGCGTGGCTCAAATGGTATAGCACTTGCCTTCAAAGTACAAGGCCCTAAATTCAAATCCAAAAGCCACCACAAAAAAAAACCCAAACCCTCAAAAAAACTATTTTCATGCTAAAATGAACTATTCACTGTGTTCTGTGTGCCTATATTATTCAAAATCCTTTTCTGTACATCTAACCTACACTAAAATAAATAATTATTACCCCCTTTGCTTGAATAAGGCAACAAGACACAGAGACAACCAATGGTTTGTCTATAGTCATACAGCAAGTCAGTTTCAGGCCCATTGACTTTGATTTGCAATTGACTTTAGAGTCTCAGACTCTGCAAGGTTTCCCAGCTGGGGGAGCCGGGGGGAGTGAGGGAAAAGTGATGTTAAATGCAGCTGGGTAGTAAGCAGGACTGGTAGGTGAGCTGAATGAAATGTTTCCCGAGAGCTTCATGTCTGGTGGACTTGAGCGTGGCTAATATGCCACCTGCTACTGTTGGTGGCATCATCGTCCTTATCACCAACAATATCCCTGACTTCTGGAACCTTTGCAGTCCTGATTTTTCTTCTGAATGAAGACCATGGGTTATGGCTATGGTAGAAAATACAAAATCCACAAACACCAGCCAGCTCATTGCCACGACCATCACGAGGATTGCATTTGTGCCAGATTCCCTTGCTCGTGTTTTGTGGCATTTTGCATTCTGACCCCTTCCTACCCTCCACCCACACCCCCCCACCATGGTCCCTCTGCTCTTCCAAGGCCAGGCTGGCTGGACACAACACACTGCAGAATCACTCACCGATTCCATAGTGAATCTCTCGAGGAAAAACTGGAGAGCCTGGAGGCCGAAGATCTCATGTCTCAGCCGTCACATCCGAAAATGACCTGCAGGAGGGTGGGAGAGAGGGTGACAGGTCATCCACGGGGCGGGAGACCCCGCCTTAGGCCAACGCTGTCCCTGCCTGGAGGTGTTGAGCCACGCTAGGAACCAGAACGGCTGTCCAGTATTTTGAGGGAGAACTTGTGCACCCCACTTAGGAGCCGTCAACTCCATTGGTGTCTGCGTAACGAAGCCTCAGGGATCCTTCTGGCATTCTATTTCTGGCTCTATGTTGGAGAGCAATTTATAAGTCATTAACTTCTCTACACGAAGGCTCTTAAATATGAACTTAACAGCGTGCTGCGGGGTGAGACAGACAGACAGGCAGGCAGGCAGACAGACACTGCTGGGTGATCATGGGAAGGCAGAGGTGTTCCCTTGGCCAAAGAACCAGCCCCACGAAGGAGGTAGAGACACATGAACATACATACCCCAGGACAGGCCCTCTGAACCTGGGAGATGATTTAAATTAATTCATGCATACCAAAGCTTAATTAATTGCTGAGTGCAAGGAGTACCGGAAGCCTGGGATGAAAGGTGTTGGGTAAGAGAACAGTTTCAATACACAGGGAGCATCACAAGCCAGGGGCCTGCTTGGTTTTTCCCCAGGGATGAGCCTGCACCTCTAGGCAGGCCAGAAACTCCATGCTCTCATCCCTATAGCCAATCCAGTCCCTAGTCATGGCTACTTTCCTTGCTAAATATTTCCCTCTATCTCTCTCCACAAAGCCCTGGATCAAGCCCCATCATTCTTACCTGGGCCACAGCCAGTGCCTCCATCTGATGCCCCACCCCCATATCCCACCATTCCCTCTGGAAACCTGGTCTCCAGTGCTAAAATCAGAATAATCTCTCTCCTCTCCTCCCCTCTCCCCTGTCTCTTCTCTCTCTTCTGTTCCCTCTCCCTCTTCTCTCTTTTTCCCTCGCCTCTTCCCTTTCCCTTTCTCCCTCCTCCTTCTCCTCTTCCTTATTCTTCCTCTCCTCTCTCCCCTCCTTCTCTCCTTTTATTACACACACAGCAGAGAATTGCATCACGAATGCAGCACCAATCACCAGCAAGCCATTTTCAATCTTAGCCACCCACACCCTCTCCCTCCCCAGCACATTATAGTTCCAGGCATTTTATCAATTCCATAGTTATTACCGCCTATCTCAAAGATAAGGTCTTTCATAAAAATATAACGACAATACCACTGCCACACTTCCAAAAGAAGATAATAGTCCTTTGATATCATCAAATTCCCATACAATGTTCAAATTCCTAGTAGTCTTGTAGAAATGCCAAAATTAATGTTTGTTTTGAAAGAAAAAAATTGTACCCAAGTAAGGCTCATGCCTTCCAGCTGGTTGATATGCAAGTGACAGGTAGAAAGCATGACCCTGATTTTGTTACCTCCCACCTCTCTGCCTCCAGCTGAATATCTTTAGTAGCTTCTCAACACTCTGGGATGAACACTGAAATCATTTAATATGGTCTGGCGTGTGTCCAGTTCTCTGGCCTCATCTTGCCCCCAGAATCAATCACTGCTGAAACTCTGAGGCTTTTGGCATTCGGCAAAACCAACTAGTACACATGAAAATATTAATTTATACACAAAAGTTAGTGTAAACTCTGGTTGCAAAAAATGAAAACCAGGCCAAGCACTAGTGGCCCACGCCTATAATCCCAGCTACTCAGGAGGCCGAGTTCTGAGGATCATAGTTCAAAGCCAGCATAAGCAAGAAAGTCCATGGGACTCTTGGATCTATTTAAGCACCAAAAAGCCAGAAGTAAAGCTGTAGTTCCAAGTGGTGGAGTGCTAGCCTTGAGAAAAGGAAAGTGAGGTAGAACGGAAGGAGAGAGGGAAGGAGAGAGGGAGGGAGAGAGGGTGGGAAGGGAGGGAAGGAGGGAGGAAGAAGGAAGGAAGGAAGGAAGGAAGGAAGGAGAAAAGAAAGGAAAAAGAAAGAAAGAAAGAAAGAAAGAAAGAAAGAAAGAAAGAAAGAAAGAAAGAAAGAAAGAAAGAAAGAAAGAAAAGCTCAGGGACAGCACCCAGGCCCTGAATTCAAGCCTCAGAACTGGCAGAAAAAAAAAGAAACAAAGAAAGCCAGGCACCCAGCAAAAGTACAATGAGTGTAGATAGAATTACTTGGTACCAATTTGATCCTCACAAAAGTCCTCCAAGAGGCCAAGCAAAGTGGCCCATGTCTGTAAACCCAGCCCCTCTGCAGGCAGAAACTGGGAGGCTAGGTACAGTGGTATGCATGTAATCCTAGTTACAAGACAGGCTAAGAGGATCATAGTCTCTTAGGCTGCTTTAAAAATAACCTAAAAGTACAGGCCCATTTGAATGACTGCGAGTCGGGCCTGGCTGTCCGGGGCTGAGGGCTGTCCTGGGCGGCCAAGCGCTTTGCAGCACTTTGCAGCACCATGAAGCACCGGTGTTTAAGAGATTATGGTATCTGAAACCCACAATGTTAAAAAACAAAATTTTTGTAATAATACTGAGGAGCTTTCCCTTGATCTAATAAGAACATGAAGAAGGTTAAGAAATCTCTGAAAGAGTTGGCTGCTTACATAAACAGAACAGTGGGACACACTGTGAAAAGCCCAGATAAACTATATAAGGTGATCTAGCACTGACAGAAAGTCTATCATCCCTTCCCAAATCCTTGTTACAAAAAGGACAGGGAGAAGTGGAGGCTGTGACATGGCAGATAAAGAAAATGAACTGGCTTGTGCAGGCCATGTGCCTGAAGAGTTACGCCGTGATAGTCCAATGTACTTGGTTAACCCCAGTGCAGCTGGTTCTTCACAAACAGAAAACCTATCATCAAAATTTAGTAGGTTTTTTTCCCCCTGAGGTTTCTCAGGATCATGAAACAATGGCTCAAGTTTTATTCAGCAGGAATTTGAGGTTGAATAACATTCTGGAGAAAGAGAAGTATAAGTGAACTTGTAGCTTATTTGGTGAAGATAGAAGATCTTGGAGGTGTGGTAGATTGCCTCCCTGTGCTCACCAATAGTTTGCAGGAAGAAAAGCAGTATGTTCTCACTGCTGTGTAGACTTGTTGCGTATAGTGAAGTCATTACTTAAGAGCAAATTGGAAGAGTATGCAATAGTTGGTCTAAACTGGCTTCAAGCAGTAATAAAAAGGTGGTGGTCAGAACTGTCATCCAAAACAGAAGTTATAAATGATGGAAATAGTAAGATTTTAAAGCAACAATTAAATGGATTATGGGAACGGGAAAACCATCTTACTTATGCTCCAGGATATACTGGCAATATAAGCTAAGGATGTAGATATTTATTACAGTTGCATTGAGACATTTCATTTACTAAGGAGCATCTGGTTATTCTGAACGTCGTTGGACTATATGATTTCCCCCAAATAGGTCTCTTCTGAGAACTGTGAACTGTGGGGAAAAAATCAAAATCATTTTTCTTTCAAAAGCCACATAATAAAACAACTAATGAAACTCATAGCAATCTACTTCACATTGAAATGGAAAAACATCCAAAAGGAGCAGCTCCAACCTCAATGAGGTAGAAGTGCACTGAAAAGATTGTTCACCTGCTGCTTTGGGATGCTTTGTTATTTGGTCACATTGTTTAAGAACTATTGTTCTTACTGCAATCCTGCAAAGGAAGATCATTTATACTACATGAGGAAATAAGAGAGGACTTATTCCTAGAACTACAAAGACCAATCATTAATTTTTGTGTTTTATAAGAAACACTGTAATGGATGCAGCTATTTTCTTATGTTGAAAAGACTTTGAAAGTTTGAAACACCATAGTAAGTAATATTAAAAAAATTTTGTGCACACTGATACTGATAAAAAAATGCCTTAATTATTAATAAGCCAATGTGATAGGATACCAATATCTGCTTTTTTAAATTAAAACAAATCATGCTTCTGGCATGATGAAAATCATGGAATTAAATCAGGGGTTTACATTTTTGTAGTGTTGTTTTGTGAAACATATTCCATATCATTTTCAAACTTAAGAGTATATGTTTAGTATTTCTGACTTTTTTCCAGAATTTTACTATCAAGTATGTATTTATCTCAATATAAAGAAAAAGGTGAATATGTATATCTATGAATGTTTAACTGGAAATGTCTGGAGCTAACTTATATCTGATTTTTTTTACATAGATTTCTAATATTTTCATTTCTGTGCCCTTTAAACTGCTTCTATTTGAGTAAATTCACTAAATATTTCTTTTCTTTTTTTTTTTTTGGGTCCGGTCGTGGGGCCTGAACTCTGGGCCTGGGCACTGTCCCTCAGCTCTTCAGCTCAAGGCTAGCGCTCTACCGCTTGAGCCACAGTGCTACTTCCGACTTTTTTTCTTCTTGCTTATGTGATGCTGGGGAATTGAACCCAGGGCCTCATGCATGCAAGGCAAGCACTCTATCACTGAGCCACCTTCCCAGCCCTCACTAAATATTTCTAAAAAAAAAATAATAACCTAAAAATAAAAGGGCTGAATGCTGAATGTGCAGCATAAAAGTATGCAAGGCCCTGAGTTCAAATCCCATTATAGTAAAAAAAAAATTGGTGTGTGTGTGTGTGTGCGCACATGAATGAATGAACAAGAGAGGGAGCGAGGAGGAAAGAAGGAGAAAGGGAAGGAGAGATGGAGAGAAAGAGAGGGGGGATGTGGGAGAGAGCAAAGGAAACAGGAAGAGAGGGAGGCAGAGTAAAGAGAGAGAGAAAGAGGCATAGAGGTAAGATAGATAATAATGAATCAGCTTTATAGAGCATAAAATCAAGCTCAGACATAGGAATTAATGTGTCCAAGACAGTGCATGGCGGAAGTGAGCCTCGGACCCAAGCTGTTTGATGCAAGGACTGTAAGCCAGGCTCCCTCTACATAAGATGCCACGGGTGCTATCACATGACTTCCTCATCCCCCGCCTACCTCCAGGCTTGGCCATTCCTCTGATAGGTGGTGAGAGCTGCTGAGTGGAGTGGCAAGACCACTGAGCTTTAAGCCAAAGAACCAGGGTGCTGGTCTCCCCCTGCTCCGCAGCAGAACTGTCCCTTCCCGGGTGAGCCTCTCATGTCCCTGTTTATGAAATGAGGCCATGAATCTCAGCCTTACCTGCACCCCTGTACTGCCATGAGCCTCCTGGGAGACGGAGTGTGAAAGGCTGTGTGGGGTGGGTCACCAGGGTGAGTTCACACCTCGCTGCCTCAACTCAACCCAGAGGCACCACATCAGCCTCTTCTCCCAGGCCCGCGTTTGGCCCACAGAGCTCATGCATACACGTGGGTTGAGTCCCATGTATGCTTTCAGACTCTTTTTTTTTTTCAAACACAGATGATTTCTTTCCAGTTATGACATTAATCTCGAGGTACCTGAAAAACTATTATGACATTAAAAAATAAAGAATATTATCTCAGCATTTGAAAATAAATACTGAGTTCTAAAGCCATTTCCTTTCTGTGACTGGTTTATGCAAGGGTATGATAAAGGATACAGTTCAATTAACATGACATTCTAAGAACCACAGAATACTAGTAAGGGAAAAAAATCATCCATTTGTATTCACTCATTCATTCAACATTGTTTTTGTAGTGCCAGGAATCAAACCCTGGGCCTCGTACATGCCAGGAAAATGCTCTGCCACTGAACTACAGCCCCAGCAAAAATTTAAATCTGACTCCAATTCTTTTAATTTAGGCCTTTTAGCCATGGTCTCACTATACAGCACTCATTTGCTTCAAACTCTTGCTCCTTTTGCCTTTCCCTCTCAAGTGCTGGGATTACAGGTGTGCTGATCTTCATTCAACCAAGTATTCTATTGTACTTCTCATGGGCTTGGACCTTTCTTGCTGACTGAAGACAAAGCCAAGAAAACAAGAAAGTTGTTGATCTCAAAGAATTAACCTTTATTTATTATTTTATAAAAAAATAAACATAAAGAATTACTAAATGCTGGGCACTGGATGATAATGAAGATGACGCATCCCTTGCTAGATCTTGTATCTTGACTTACTTTCAGATAACAAGTTGGCCTCCAGAACAAAAGGAAAGAATCCAGATGTGGTGACCCAGGTGACCTAATTGACCTTATACATTTCAGTTCTCTCATCTTCAAAGTTGGGAGAATCACAATAGCTCAGTCCCTGTGAAAATCAATGAGATAATGTGCTCAAGGCATGGGGATAGAACTGCACAGCCCCTGATAACTAACGAGTAGTGTTGATGTGAGATTACCTCATTTCATCCTCATAACCAGGCTATATGAGGGGAAAGTCAGAAGTAAAACATGGCTACCGCTAGGGCCTTCAGAAGACTGTGGAGAATGTGGTGGATTGCTCCCATCTAGAGAAAGGAAGCTGGGGCACTGATTCATCAACTTGCTACCTTCAGCAGCTCTGCAGAACCAGAATGGCCTCAGGCATGGATACGGGAGGGATGTTTCTTATGAGCAGAAACTTGCAGTTGCTCAAAGATATGGGCAAAGAAGCAACACCATCTATAAACAGGTGCTTGATTAAAGACTGGGTGAACATGTCCTTTCCACCACCTCTCATCCCAGTGATGAAAGATTGGAAACAACTACATACTAAGGTGAACTAGAATCCAACACCATTAACTATCCATATGTGAACTTCCCATGTGTCTGCCTTTCCCCTCAAAGTCTGTCCCATAACATGCCAGCATCTGACTCCGGACAGCCACTCCAGATGCCACCCAGGCAACACAAATCATATGGCACATAAACCCTTCTTCACTTCCAACCCTCAAACCTTCATTGAGTTTTAGTCATTAGGGGTCTCATGGAGATTGAGGTTCACTGCTTTCGTGGGTATGTTCTGACCCTTTCAGTCATCTGCAGCTGGCTACCTCACTGAATATATTTTCCTCCCATAAAATCATGTCAAGCACTTTTCCTACTTACCAATGCAATCATTTCCTGTTCTGTTGGAGCTGTACTTAGGAAAGCAGGGGCTTAAAAAATAGACAAAATATATTTTATACTTCTATTTCAGCAAATAAATTTGAAGTCTAGTTTGTCTAATCCCAGTTGAAATTCTATCCCTTCCAGGATGCTTTATCCAATTTTTCCAGCCCAATAATCTAACCTTTCCTGAATTTTCAGGGAACTAATAACAAAAGCCCCTTTTTGAGCACTATAAGGGTTAATTTTATGTGTCAACTTGACTTGACTACTGGATGCCAGGATAGCCAGTAAGTTGTTTCTGAGTGTGTCTGCTGAAGGTATATCTGAAAGGCTGAATAAAGATTGCCCTCTCCAGTGTGAGGGGGTACAATCCATCTGTTCAAGGCCCCAAACAGAACAAAAGAGCAGAGGAAGGGTCAATTTGTTCTGCTTAAACTGGGCCACACAGCTTCTCCTGCCCTTGACTACTCAAGCTCCTTGTTCTAGGGCCTTCAGACATAGACCACAATGGAGACCATACATTTCTCAGATTCTCTGGCCGTTGGACCTGAACTGAACTACATCACTGGCTTTCCTCGTTCTCCAGGCTGCAGAAGGCAGATCATAGGAGCTGTGAGCCTCCATAATCAATTTCAGTTATTAAAAGAATAAAAACTGAGAGCATGGCTCAAGAAGAATGCTTGTCTTGCTAGCAAGGATGAAGATCTCCTATGAAGGTCTAGCTAGCAAGGACCTGAGGTCCATCTCCTATAATAAATCTTCTTTGGAAATGGAGGTATGACCCAAATGTGAGAACACCAGCCTTGAGCCAAAAAGCTAAGGGAGAACGGGAGGCCCTTAGTTTTAGTCCCAATTCCAGCACAAGATAAATATTCATAGCTGGGCATGGTGGCTCTAGCTACTTGGGAGGCAGAGATCTAGAAGATCAAGGTTCAAGGTGAGGCAGAAAGTTCATGAGATTCTCATCTCAGCCCATAGCTATACGCAGTGGTGTGCATGTCATCTGAGATTAGAGAAGTACAAATGGCAGGACAGAAGTCCAGAATAGCACAAGCAATACAAAAAGGGCTAGCAGAGTGGCTGGAGTGGTATAGACCTGCACAGAGACACAGGCAGGAAGAAGTGTGGTGATACTACCTAGGTGGAATATGATATCATAGAACATGACTCGCAAGTATTTCTAAGTGCTAACCACATGCTATTTTCTGTTAGCTCAAGCATACCATAATGAGCATCATGCTCTAGGGAAATATATCTGCTCAACCATTAATATATTGGAAATTAAATTCAACCAAATGTCAAGAACATAACATGATTAGTAAAATAGAGATACTCTCTGTTTAAGGTTCTGGTGCCAAAAGAACCCATATAATACAGGCTATTATTGGTTTAAAAACAACAACAAACCTTGGCATTCTGAAAACAGTTGCATCTTGCAAACAGTGGGCATCTTTAAAAAAGTGAATGCTAGAGAAAAGTCTCAGGAAGTTGAGGAGAGAAAGCAAGTGATCTCAAGAGTTGCATGCCAGGAGGCAGGCTCATTTCACCTACCAGATACTCAGTCTGCTCCTCGCAAGACCAGCAAGAGCAGGGTCCATTCAGTGGGTGCCCCAAAAAGTACACATTTCCTTCACGGTGTCCTGAGAAGAACTGCACTTATGTCAAGTGATACCTGTGGTATCATGCTGCTATTTTAGCAGCATGATCAAGATTCCTTCCTCTCATGTGTGGGCACAATGGGGACAGAGCCATCTGTATAGCTGGTCCCCTGCATTCACAGAGCAGAAGAAGGAAGCAGCAGGCAGCCTGGTGTTTGGGAGGGGAGGCTTTCCAAGCACTCACAGAGGGACAGTGGAGACTAACACTGACTCTCTCACCCAACTACTGTGTCTCGGTGAGCCTTGTCTTCCTCTGGGAAATAGGGTTGCAGAAGACACAGATGATGTCCACACATTCAGCCTCAAAGCTCACAGGTCATTAAAGGTGGGTACATCCTGCTGCAAGCAACAGCAGCCAGTCTCTGCCACCACGGATCAGGCTAGAAGTGCCCTTCTCCCAAAGCCATCTAGCAGATCAGGATGGGTGGGAATGAAGGAACAAACTCCAGCCTTTGTTCCTGGATTGTAACAACACTGAGTGGCCCCTAGAAGAATGAAGCCCAGATGGATGAAAAGCCCTTTTGTGGCAACCCTGTTTTCTGTCACGCTTCCTCATGCCCTCACCTACATTTCCTTGGATCACCTCCCAGATAATCCACGTGTGCTCATGCATTTCCTCAGGCTGGCTTTAGGGAGAACCTACCGTAAGATAAAGATGATGGCACTTTTGATGCAATGTGACTGGGAGGAAGAGGAGGCCATGTAAGTGTGAGAAGACCAGCACAGGGCATGTGCATAACTGAGACAGATAAGGAGGACCCGACCTTCCCTAAGGGTATTTGTCTGGGGGTGTTAGTACTTGTCAGACATATTCTGACATAGAATGTTAATTTCATTTTAGAGCTTTGCTGCTAGCACACCTTCTTCATTTTTAAAGACTGAAGCTGTATGGTGCAGAAATTTATTTGCTAGCTCCATACCTAGCTTTCAGGCCCTTCCTTAGCCCTGTTACAGTGGTAGATGGTCCTAATAGATGCTCAGAGAGACAGATCTAGCCACCAGAATCCAGGGGAGACTTTCAACCAGTCATGAACAGCCCAGAGAGACTTCACACAACCATCCTGGCTGCCACTCCACCCCAGTTTTGCCTAAGAAGGCTCTGATTCAGTCACAGCCACTTCAGATAATCATTCTTCAAGGCCTCCCAGAGACTTTGCTTTGGCCATGACCACTTCAGATATCCCCACCTACAGCTATTCCAGCTGACCCCACCCAAACTCAAAGCACTCCCCAATCTGGCTGCAGAGGAGCACCTCCTCGCCCAGAACAACCTCACTGGCTGTGTAAACAGTGTTCCTCTCTCATTCTCCTGGTAGTAGTCTGCCTGGTGCTACAGTCCCGGTTCCAACAAAAGCCTCATTCCAGTTATGTCATTGTCCGCTTGTAGTCTTTATCACAGGGAGAATGTGGTGAGAGCTGGGAACATAAAGAGCAGAAAACTCTCCAAGGGCTGCAATTCAATAGCAACAGGTGGAAGAGTTCCAGAGAATGGCTGGGAGAAAAGACTATGAAGAGTGAAAACCTCAGAAGACAAAGAGCTGTGAAAAGCCAAGGCTGTGGAAGGTAAAGGGCTGTGAGGAGCTGAGGTTGTAGAAGAGGTGCAAGTTCTAGACACCAGAAGAGCTCCAGCAAGCAACTGAGGGGTGCTAGCTCTGGCCCCAAGGAGCTGAGTGTTCCCAATACTCCAGTCTCAGGACTGACACACCAGCTATTGGAGACTAGGCCGCCAGCACTTAAAGCACAGAGCAGGAACTCCGAGAGCTGAGTCTCAATAGCTTCAGCTTGGAGACAGGACATTTGGTCACATTATGATTTCCATCTGAAGAGAGGGAAGGAACCTTCAACTGATGAGTGACATGATAAAACAACTACCACTAAGGTGGCAAACCCAAATGAGAAAGGACACACCCGCAGTCGTTCTCACTCAGCAGCTTGTCAATAAGGCCTGTGGCACAGCCATGTTTCCTGTGGCCGGTCGCCCGTTGGCACTCACTGTGCCCTGCCCAGGTGACAGTCAAGAGAGGATGTAACCGAGGCCCACGGCTCACCTTGCAGGAGCAGCACCTCAGTGTCTCAGCCTCCATTTAGTCCCAAGACAAGAGGATCGGAATGGAAAAGGTGTACTTGGTAGGATTTACTCCTTCTGCAGGAAGCCTCATCACTGTTTACTCCCTAGCACCACGCAAGCCTGGGTGGTGTCAGCTACTCCGCCACTTGCAAATCACTTGGGGAGGAGACAGCCGCCTTAACAGACTGAGTGGCAACTGAAACAAAAATGACAAAAAGCCGGTAGATGCTGCATGGTTACTCTGTGCATCACATACTACACAAACAACAATGTTCTCATCTTGTGATGACCTAGGAAACAGAAACTATTATTATTACACTTCATGGAGAAGGAAATGGGCTAATAATACAGGGTAAACACCTTCCTGAGTTCTTATGGCTAATAAACAATACCTAGGTCTAAGTCTCATGTTGTCTTTATTTCCCATCAAGCTTTCACACCAGAGGCAGCCCAAGGAGACTCAGTCACATGTGTACCATCACTCCCAGCATAATTTTTTTTTTAAATCCTTAAGAGGCTAATCATATTAGCTTCACTCAAACTCACCCTCATTCCAATCAGTGCCAACCAACCAGCAACCCAGCTCAACTACAGTCTTTGTAATCCCCTTATTTCCTCTACTCTACATTTTGGCATGTCTGGAACTTAATGTGTGTTCCTCTCAGTGCAATTCAAGTTGTGCGTTCTCTCCCAACACTGTAAGGATATATCAATAATTCATCTTGTAATCAAAAGAAGCTCAGAATCAAAAGAAATCAAGTCTGTCTAAGCAACATTCAAATCTCATTTGGTGAAAACCCAGCAGGGTCCTTACAAGACTGTCAATTTGAGAAGCAAGGAGCCTAAATCTTCTCCTTCAGATCACCCCCAAAGAATCCTTCAGAATATACCTGCCCCTGAGTGAGGTTTCACCCACACAGCCTCCTGTCTGTGGCTCACAAATCCCAGAGCTGCACTTCTCATAGAGAAAATACAGCAGGTCTTTCACTTGTCAGTCTACAGATAAGAGCGGCTAATGAGTATCTGCTATACTGTAAAAATGTGAACTAGTTATCTTCTAGTTTGCCAGGTTCATTCATGCATTCATTCACCCATGCCTACAGCAGCATGACAGATGTTTCTAACACACCAAGCCAAGGTGGGCACTTTCCCCTGGTACAAGGCAGACTGGTGAATTAAAAGTACCTGCAAAGACCTGCTCCAAGCAGGGAAATAATGCAGAGAATTGGCTAGAGATAGAGTGGTTTCACAGGAGAGGCAGCCCCTAGCTTTGAGGGTGAACAGGAGAATCCTGGGAAGGAAATCTGAGTGCACACCACAGGAAAAGAAAGACTTCACTGGGCGGATGCTTGCTGTGTCATCTGCCACATCCACAGGCACAGTGACACCTGCAGAACTACAAGAGGATCAGTATGCCATTACAAACCACTAAGTTTGTGCTTCTACCTACAGTCTTGTTACCACCTATGCAAACATGCAGATTTGCATTAAGAGGGCTCTAGATCTGAAAGTTCAGTGAAACCAAAGGAAACAGAATGAAGCGGGCAGAGGGAGAGGGGAGCCTGAGGATCCACTTTCCTGGCTCTTCCTTCGCCAGCCTTGGGCAATCCACCTCACCTCTCTAACCTCAGGTTTTATGCCTGGAAAACAGGAATAACATGGAAGCTTCAGATCCCCTATGATTTCTCTACTTAGTGACTCACAGATAACTGTAGATTCTCTTGGCATTCCTTTGGTCCACTCGTCTCAAAATGCAAACTTGGCATCCCTGGGAAAGCACAGTGCATAATCTATTTAACAATGAAGCTTTCTTTTTCTTGTAGGATAATGCATCCAATGTTGTATTTATGAGGGTGAGAATATTGCTTCGTTCACTTCCAAAGCTCTTTAGAATGCCCACTGCCTAGCGGATGCTCAATAAACACATGCTGACAGAATGCATTATCTGAACCAGAAAACAAGGGAAATAGCAGACTATTTCTGCATGAAGAAGAGAGGAACCTTCTATACTACAGGAAAATGTTCAAGGGACATCAAATTGGCCTTCCCACTTTGCCTCCACCAGCCAGACAAGAATACAAGACTACCGGCAGAAGTCTTATAACTAGGAAACCAACATTGCAGGGCATTCTAAGCTTCAAACCCCTTTCCACTAGGCAGGAATCAGTCAATTTTTTAAAATATTTATTTACATATATTTATTATAAATACTTATAAATATATGTATATATTCTTTTTTGTACAGTTTTTTTTTTTGGTCGGTCATGGGCTGAACTCTGGGCCTGGGTGCTGTCCCTCAGCTCTTCAGCACTTGAGCCACAGTGCCACTTCCAGTTTTTTTCTGCTTATGTGGTACTGAGGAATTGAACCCAGGGCCTCATGCATGCGAGGCAAGCACTCTACCACTGAGCCAACTTCCCAGCCCCTTTTTGTACATGTTTTATTGTAAAAATGCTGCACAGAGGGGATACAGGTACATGAGCAAGGTAATGAGTACATTTCCTATTGAGCATTGTTGCCTCCTCCTTTGTTTTTCCCCTACCATCCCTTCCCTCCCACCTCCACAATCCCCCCACCCCCAGAAGTTGTAAAGTTCATTTTCAACATAGTGTTTTGTACATCTCAGTGATACAATTTCTATGGAACCCTTTTTAAAAATAAATCAAAATGAAGTTCTTCTAGAGTCTAGACTCTTTCCTTTTAATGAGGTTTTAAATGTCTTCCATTTCAACAGCCGTTTGTCTCCACGTGCAGCAAGCAGCAATACCTGGGTAGGACGCTGGGCTGGAAGGCATTGACTCACTGTAGTTTTAGGACCAATCCCTGTATCACTCAGTGTCATCTCCCCTGGAGGACGAGCTGCTGGTTTCAGTACTCAAGCAGGCACAACAGAATTATAAGCAAAGAAAGCCACGCCATATTGTACCCTTCCTTCCACTCCAAAAGGGATAAGAAGACCCTGCAGCCAGGCATTGGTGGCTCACGCCTGTAATCCTAGCTACTGAGGAAGCTGAGATCTGAGGATGGAGGTTCAAAGCCAGAATGGGTAGAAAAAGTCCATGAGACTCTTACCTACAATTAACCACCAGAAAACCGGAAGTGGTGTTGTGGCTCAAGTGGTAGAGCTGAAGGATAGCACCCAGGCCCAGAGTTCAAGCCCTATGACCAACCAAAACAGAGAGACAGAGAGAGAGAGGGGGGGGAGAGAGAGAGAGAGAGAGAGAGAGAGAGAGAGAGAGAGAGAGAGAGAGAGAGAAAGACCCTGCAGCAGCTAGCACCATGCCTGGCCCTGAAAATGTTCAGTACATACATACATACATACATACATGCCTAAGTCAACACATTTACACCAAGCCTTTCCAAGAACATTTCATCTCCCATTAGAGTCCAGTTCCCCAACTGCCAACTGGTTAACACCATGTTATCCGCACCACAGACTGCCAACACAGCTCTTGCTGGCACCTATCTCCAGAATGGGTCTTCCTGGCAGCCACCATCTTCTGGAGCCCGAAGCAAACACAAAGTGGTCTTAGAAATCACCCAAGTCTTTCACCTTCCCCAGCCTCTTCCTGCTGAATGACAAAGGAAGTTTGTGGAGCTAGCTAGGCCTAGGTGGATGCGTTAGCGCCCCAAATGGGCAGGAGATTCGGCCTTGGCTCTTTCTTTGGCTATCACTGAGTGAAAGGTTCAGGCATTCCCTGAGGCCCCATGTGCCACAGTGGTGAAATGAGAACCATAATGTCCACATCCCACAAGCACTGGGGGGTTTCCTGGGAGCAGAAAGGGCATCTGAGACTTCCACTCTGGCATCATGGCCCTCAACTGCTACTTCATGGCCTTTCAGAAAAAGTGTGGCAGAAGGCAGCAGGATCATTCCCTGTGGCCTGTGGAGAGAAGGCTGAGGGATTTCCAGAGCAGCTTCCAGGGGCCCTGACGAAGGTCTTGCTGCTCTGGGTGAGACACTCCAGTGTCTGCCTGCTTCCTCCTTGGGAGCATTTTTCTCTCTCTCTGCATCGAGATTTGCTGCAGAAAGGAGTCAGCCTGGGGGCTCAGGTTTTCACAAGCCTTCTAGAATTCCTAAGCACAGGCAGGGAGAGGTGAGGAGGAGAGGCTGTTTATGGGCTGGCAAAACTGACCAGTAGGGCAGCATGGAACTTCCAGCATGAATAGATTCAGGGCAAAAAAAGGATGCTGTGGGAGGGGCTCTTACTATCCGTGGGCTATGCACCCTGGAAGAGTCAGAAGAGGGGCTTTCCCTGAGGGTCCCTGGCCCTCGGGCTGATGTCCCGACATAGTACAGCCCCTGTGTGTGTGGGGGGGGGGGGGGACAGGCAGAAAGCTGGCAAGTCCAGGAAAAACCTCAGGATGGGCAGGCTCTGAACTATCCAGAAATCTTCCTCGTGGCTAGGCTGGGGCACTCAGGCAGCTGGCTGGGTACTGCTTATGTTCCCATGGCATGGGGCAGACTGAAGGTGGAGAAAGAATGTGCCAGAAGGACACCAGGGTAGGGGAGGTTAGGTAAGGGGAAGTGAAAGAAGAGAGGGAGAGGGAAGGGAGAGGAGAATGGAGAAAGGAAGGGAGGGAAAGTATAAACTGGGTAATTTTTATTGGGGAAAAAAATGTGCAATCAATTTTAACCTTAAAGGTGAGAACAGACTGAGGTTGGGTTTTGTCTGTACCGTTCTGTTTTGAGGCAGGGTCTCACTACTTTCCCCAGATTGCTCTGTGACTCCTGGGCTCAAGTGACCCCTTAGCTTTAGCTATCTAAACAGCTGGGATGAATTGTGCACCACATCCAGCTCCCACTGCATTTCCACAAGGCCTCTTCTTATCTGTAAGTGCTTTCTTGAGCTAAAATTCACACCCCATACAATTCCTCCATGTGTGGATTCTATGGTAAAATCTCCCATGCTTTTTTAAACGCGATTCACAGAACTGTGGAACTATCGCAACCACCAACATCTTTATTCTATAACTTTTTTTTCCAACAGCCTCATCACCTCAGGAAGATACCCCATACCACTGCCATCCATTGTACTCTCTACCCACCTCTGGCAAAACAACAAGATAACTTTCTGTCTCCACAGATTTACCTGTTCTAGACATTTATTTTTGTATGTCAGGAAAACTGTACAATCATTGGCAAGCTAGGTTTGGGTTTTTTTTCTTCAGATCTCTCTTTTATAGTAAAAACTATAAAAAGATCCCTTTTCTTGAACTTCTAGTTGAACTCAGCCTCTTGTGGCTCTAGGAGAATGGAATGAGACTCATGAGGTTCAGTGTGATAAAAGGGGCTTCTGTTCACCGCCCCCCCCCACACACACACCAGCAAGATGGCCACAGCCTGGGGAAAAACAGAGACTACAGCTGAAAGCCTGAGGGAAAATGTCACCAGATGCACAGATGCAGGTGAAGGTTTGTGGAGTTTCCCCCTAAGAGTAGGGACTCTTCATTTACCTAATTCTTGACTTTGGGATCACAGAATAAGAATTTCTGGGCAAGTCACAATGGCAAGAAAGCTTGACAGAGCTTTACTGAGTAAGTAAGCAAGCAGGCAAGCAGAAAAGTAGACAAAAGGCAGAGAAACAGATGAGCAGAAAAGCAAGGGCACACTATAACAAAGTGGGGGTGCTCTCAAAGGAAGAAAGAGAGAGACACACACACTGCTTGCTCCTTTAAGGTAAAGGCAGGGGGTCTGACCTTAAAGTTTTGCAAAGGTAGATGTTTTATTTCTATTCTAATCATTCCTGGTGTTAGACCTTCTCAGTTTCTGGATACTTGGGGCATTTCTTCTAGGTAAGAATGCATCCTGCCATCAAACAGAACCTTATCCTTGAGATAAGGAAGGCATCCTGTTGTCTACATTTTGGGTAGAGGTTGGGTAGGAGGTTTGGGGTGAGCATTTCTCTCAGGAAGGCATACATCCTGCCAAGCAAATGTTAATGCTTGGGGTGAGAAATGCATCTCTCAGGAAGGAATGCATCCTGTTGCTTTTCTTTGAAATATAGATGGCAAGTCTATGTTTTTAAATACCATGTTTCTTGAGTTGCCTTCACCAGGCCTCATTGTCCTCAATTTATCCTGACTCATTTTCCACTTAATCTTAAGGAAAGTAGATGGATGAATATCTCTTGTATTTGCCTTGAGCTTAAGGTTTTTGAATTCCTGGCAGCCATTTTATCATGCCTCATTTTCCCTAGTCTACTCTGCCTCAAGGACAGAGACTAGAGATGGGACCAGAGGCCTGGGCCAATGTCAGGTGCTGTGGTGAGGGCACACACGTGCCAGTAGGTCTGGATCCTGCATGGTTGTCACATCGTGTGTCACTGAGGGGAAGAAAATGCCTGGCCTGTGCACCCACACATCGTGCGCATGTGTACACGCACACGCACACATGCACACACGCACGCGCGCACACACACACACACACACACACACACACCAGGAGTCCCCAGAGAACCCTCCGCTCAGCATCCCTCCTTATTACTGATGTCACATGGGATCTCTCTTCTCAAAGCACATGATTCTGCAGGCCCAAATATGAGCTTGACTGGCTCCAGCCATCCAGGCCATGGGCCAGTAATTAGTATAAAAGGAACATGTCATATGCACTGGGGCACTGGGACATGAAGTAGGAGATTTCTGCAAAAATCCTTTCTCAGTGGTATGGAAGGGTTTGAAACGATGTTTCTCTTCCTCTAGAATTTAAAACAAAGGTATAGCACTCCCAATGTTGTTGCTAGGTTTACCCTCAGCCTCTGAGAGAGGCCTGCACACCAGGAGAGACCCAAAGAATGACTAGAAAATGAAGCATGCTCCCCACACAAAATTGAAGCCTAGCACCCTCCCCCCCCCCCATCATTCCTATGGCACTCATCATGCATTCTGCACCCTCCTCTGCGGCCCAGCTGACCTCGGAGACAAGTGGAAATGCTCCCTGTCCCGCTCTGCAAGGGGGTTTCAGCAAGAGACAGGAAGAAGGGGAGAGAGGCGGAGGGTTCAGTCTCATGCCCTAGAGACTCTCTTTGGAAACACTGAGAACCAGCTGCCATCATTCCTAACCTCAGCTCTGGCCAGAGCTACAAAGCCTTCATTGGTCTCTAAATTCTGAGAGCCATTTCCTCCCTGAATCTCAAAACTGGACATACCCAAGTCTCCAGGGGGTATTGTTCCAGATTTTGAATTACCCCCGAGCTTCCCCATAGCAGTCCACCTCTTCCTGAAGATCCCTTTGTATGGCCAGGAAGCACACAGGAAGGTGCTCAAGGGCATGAGTCATGAGGAAAATGAAAAGCTCACTGGCAGGGAAACATTGATTCATACCCACCAGGTTTGCCGTAATCCAGAAAATGGGAAGAAACAAGTGTTGGCAAGGACATGGAGAAACTGGAACCCTCTTTCACTGCCGCTCAGAATGAAAAATGGCATAGTGCTTTGGGAACCTTTGGCAGTTCCTCCAAAAGTTAAATACAGAGTTACAAGATGACCCATCCATTCCATCCCCAGGTATATATGCTAGAGAATTGAAAGTATACATTCAAATAAATACCCATAAATGAATATTCAGAGCAGCATTCTCCATGATAACCAGCAAGTAGAAAGAGCCCAAATGTCTATCAACTGAGGAATGCATAAGCCATGTGGTCCATCCACATGGTAGACTTACAGGCTATAAAAAGGAATAAGTACTAATCCGCCATACAATGGTTAGACCTCAAAATACTGTGTTAAGACAGTATGCTACATGAAAGTCAAACATAAGATCCTATATATGGTCGGATTCCACTGATAGGAAATATCCAGAATAGAGAAATGCAGAGACAGAGAGCAGACTAGTAGTCTCCATGGGTTGGGAGAGGAAGTCGTGACTGACTGTTTACTGGGGACAGGGTTCCCTTTGGGATGAGGATGAAAAATGTCTTGGGACTAGAAAGAGTTAACAGTCATACAACACTGTGACTACGCTTAATGTCTCTGAATTCTTTTCCAAAGTATCAATTTTACCTGGATATTTTTTTTTTTTTTTGTCAGTTGTGGGGCCTGGGCACTGTCCATGGGCACTTTTGCTCAAGGCTAGTTAGTGCTCTACCACTCTGAGCCACAGCACTACTTCCAGCTTTTGAGTGGTGAATTGGAGATAAGAGCCTCATGGGGACTTTCCTGCCAGGGCTGGCTTGGAATAATCTCAGCCTCCTGAGTAAGGAGGATTACAAGCATGAACCACAGTGCCCAGCTACCTGGAGTTTTTTGAAATCCCCTTACCCAATTCTCCTTGAATTGTCTTAATTCAAGTATGCTATGTGTTTCCAACAAAGATGACTGGTGTCTCTCCTGACCTCTGGACCTGTGAGTCAATGTGTTTCCTGTTTCTTTTAGGCAAGTCTTAGAGAAGCTATAAGCTACCTAATTGATATTGCTCCCAAAAGCTTCCCTGCTGGGTAACCTCAGACAAGTTTCTCAGCTTCTCTGAGTCTTCATTTCCTCACCTGTAAACCAGGGCGCATAATACCAATGACTTCACCAATGTCATTAGGTTAGTTTTGGATGAGTGTGACTGCTACTTAGGAGAATGTATGAATTATAATTACAACATGAGGCGGGGCTCGGTAAGTGACTCCATTCATTTTTTCCAATACAAATTATGACTCAGTGGCAGTCATAAGATCTACCTAGTAGAACTTTTGTCAGAGTCACGTGATACAATGTGCAGTGTAGCAGCTCCATATAGGTAGCTCTGTCTGTCACCAGCTCCCTGGAGCCCAGCAGCACGACCTCTAGAAAATTACACCTCTGACAATCAGTTTGCTCCTCTATGAAGCAGGGAAATAATTACAGGTGAGAATCGAAGACAGAGCCCTCTGCACAGTTCCTGGTACAAAGTCTCTGTGTCCAGCATTGTGAACATGTCATTACCGCAGAACAGAAGTACAGGGCCCAGAAACTGGAGCATCAGAGTTCAAATGTGCTTTATCCTTGGCCTCCCTCCTCCTCTCTCACCAGCAACAGCACTTAGAGAATATTCTGCATACCCTGAGTGCTTAATAAGTAAGAGTCAGAGTGTCTCAGGTTGGGAGGGACTTCAGATTTCTCTAGAATACAGGGTGACAGACTATGGCCTAGATCACAAGTATTACTTAATAGGAATTTTGCTTCTCCAAACCCAATATGTACCCATTAGTTAACCAAACCATATATAACAGGATTCTGAGGCCCACTCACCACCGGGGGTAGAGATGGCTGTTCATCAATACTGGCTCCTCTCTTCTGGGCATGCTGCCAAACTACACTTCCCAGACTCCCTTGCAGCTGGATCTGTCAGAATTGTAGCCAGGGAGGAGAGTAGAAATGTTGTAAGCCAAAAAAGGCCCAGGATGGTAAGCCAAAAAAGGCCCAGGATTGTAAGAAGTGGGTATGACTCCTCCAGCTCTTTCCCCAAAAAGTGAAAGACGGGGTTTGAGTATGACCACCACAGGAAAGCCATCCAGTGTTAGAAAAACCCATGTTGGACTTTTATATGGGTAACAAAAGACATCCCTGGTATTTGAGCTACTGAACATCGTGGTTAATGTCACTAGATCACTACTCCTAGTCTCTGTAGTTGAAAATGTCTATTGAACTGAATTATATAAGGTTTCATGGACTTATCCAAAGCACAGTCTATCAATGAACACCAAGTGTGTGCCAGAGACTGTGGATTTCAAACACAAATTCCAATAGCATGTGCTCCTTGGAAGACATAGGCACATGCGAACCAAGCTAGGCGAAATCATCGGAGGCCTTGAGAAAAGCCTTATGATAAGGCAGCATCCTGCACATGCAAGACAGAAATGAAGTATGGCATCTCAGGAGAGGGGTTTCCTAAGTAAACCAATGTGACAGGTATTGGGGGCAGAGAAACAACTGTAGCTGGGTGTGGCCTGATACAGGGAGAGAGCATCAAGGGCGGGGTCTGGAGCCCTGGCTTCAAGGGGCAGGAAGGGGAGAACAGGGAAAGGTGAAGCTGGGAAGAAATGCTGAGCTACACCATCACTGGCACCTGTGATAGGGAGTATGTAACTGCGTGACATGGGAAAATCTGATATGGCCTAAACCAGAACCTTCTAGACAAGGCCTGGCTTTCTAGGTCCCTGACAGAATGGTAATTTGAGGTTTTATCATGTAGTGCTTCCTAGCTCCTGATTTCTGGCCTCGGCTTCTCTCTCACATAGGCTATTTTCCTGTCCCCTTGTTTATCCGGGTTTCTCTGCTACTCTCCCTAAATCCTCTGTCCACACTGCCTCCAATTGTCTGTAGACACACAGACATTTCCTGGGAATCTGTCCTCCTTCCTTTCCTGTGTCCAGAAAGTTCTTTCCCACGGGTCAGTCTCCTGGAAGTCTCCATACCACCAGAAGTAGGCCTAGTGGCTGGCCATTGACATGGAAAATTCTATAAGGGGGCTTAACACTGGAATAGAACAGGAGGTTTAGAGGCACATATCCTTGGTTCAAATCCCAGTTGCTATCTCTGATTCTGAGACCTTAGATATCAGTCCCGACTGATAGCTCAGTGATAGCTTAGCTTCATAATAAGGAATAATACACATGGAGACCTGGCGTCCCTCCCCTACTTTACAGATGAGGAAATCTGAGGACCTTACAAGTTAAGCAGGTAGCTTGAACTTGCACCTGGTGACAAAGTCAGGTCTAGAACCAGAGTCTGTGCAAAAATAGTTGCAGGTAATAGAAACAAACTGCCTCAAATCTAACTGCGTTAGATAAAACGTTGCAACAATCAGTAAAGTCCATATTTACACTAATTTCTAAGTAAACACATATTAAATCAAAAGTGCAAATTAAAAACCATTTCTTGTTGCAGGTAATAGAAACAAACTGCCTCAAATGGCTTTAGATAAAACGTTGCAACAATCAGTAAAGTCCATATTTACACTAATTTCTAAGTAAACACATATTAAATCAAAAGTGCAAATTAAAAACCATTTTTAGCCCCCCAGCTATGCCAAAATAAATGTAATTGACAATGCCTCAGGTTGGCATGTATTTGAATAAATATGCACCTTAAAAAACCTGATTGGTAGCTGGGCACCAGTGGCTCACCCCTGAAATCCTAGTTAGAAGGAGGCTGAGATCTGAGGATCACAGTTCAAAGCCAGCCCAGGCAGGAAAGTCCGTGAGACACTTATCTCCAATAAACCACCAGAAAACCAAAGTGGCTCAAGTGGTAAGAGTGCTTGTCTTGAGCTGAAGAGCTTAGGGACAGCACCCAGGCCTACAGTTCAAGCCCCACGACCAACACAAAAAAACAACCAAACAAACAAAAAACAACCTGATCTGAAGCAGGCTGTGTTTCCCACCTTCTGTGGGAGGTGGCTTGTGTGTGTGTGTGTGTGTGTGTGTGTGTGTGTGTGTGTGTGTGTGTGTGTGTGTGTGTGTGCATGTAACTGCAAAAATTAGAAACAATCCACCAAAAAGAATGCCTAAATAAAAAAAAAAAAAGAATGCCTAAATAAAGTGCCTATGTCCATGAGAAATGACTATGTAAAACTAGTCACATGGAAAAAGAGTCCCAATACAATAGGGAGGAGGGAAGAATGGAATAAAAAAGAAGAAATGGAAAGAAAAAAGAAAAGGAAAGGAAAGGAAGAGGGGAAGGGGAGGAGGAGGGGGAGGAAAGGAAAAGGAGAGGGTAGGGGAACAGAAAGGAAGGGAAGGGAGGGGACTGGAGGGAAGAAAGGGGACAGAGGGGAGGAAAGGGGAGGTGGGAGCTGAGCTGTGAAGTGGGGAGTCCCACAATGGTCTCCCATGAACTGCGGCCAGCCACTCTGTTCTACACAGCCAAACCTTACTGACTAGTTCCTTGAGACCTGGAATCCATCTGGATCTCTTAAACCAAGCTGATTCATGAATTCCTGGCCTATGAGGCTGGCAGCCAAGTGTCCCTCTCCTGTCACTGTAGTGACATGGCCCTGTGCCAGGTGGACCAGCCAGGAGAGCACTCCACCTTCACTCCACAAGGGCCCTTCAGCACAGCCACCAGACCTCTTCTCTGTATTTGCTCTCCCCTTTAAAAGGTCCAGAGACCCCCTAGTAGCTCAGAGGCTTTAACAATTCAGTCTTCCCAGTGACAAGCTGTGAGCAGCTCTACACTGGCTGGGACGATGCCCTTCTCAGCAGGTGATAAAAGGGACCAGGTGGAGTCATTCACTCACTCCAGCACTTCCGGAGGACTCAGCAGGTACTGAGATAGCACAGTACAAACCACAGTAGACAGTGCACAAAACAATGTTAGCCCAGAGCTCCAGGCAGGGCAGAGGGAAGAGGCAGCCAGTGACACGTCAACATGACAAACATCTAGATAAGATAAAAAGTCTACTAGAGGGTCAGGAAATGGCAGGCTGGTCATCTACACAGCATTAAGAATGGCTGCCTTAAATGTCAGGCACTGGCTAAGTAGAAGGGTAAGTAGAAGAAAAGAAGACTCAGTCCTGCCTTCTAGTAGTTCACCATCCAGCAGACTCATGCTTGGAATCTCAGGTCCAGCCCATCCTCCAGCTCGGTGAGGGTTTAGATGAGAAGGAGAGGGGGGAAAAATCCCTGAAGATTCAGAGCAGCCTCCTTCTCAGGCTTCTCACTGCCAGCTTTCTCGGCCCACCCTTTTCACCCACCACAGCTACCTACCTCGTCCTTCATTGCTGTACACTCTAGCTGAACAGACTGTCTACGGTTGGCTCCAAAGTGTCCTTTCCTCATCTACTCAAAGCTCCCCATCTCTGAGAACACTGGGGATCCCCTGACACACTTCCACAGCAGATCAAAAGCCACATCACCCCTTCAGCAGCCCTTCTCCCTATCCATTTCACCCTCCAGATCAGGAGTTTTGACCTTTAACCTCCTGTTCCTTGTAACCAAGGAATTCCCCAAGTGTCACCAGAGAGGCATGTCTGGAAGACAGAAGTAGGTCTACCTCTGCCAGTGCTGGCTGAATGAAAGCTACATGCTAGCTACAGCCCAATATAAGGAACATCCTCTAGGCCAGGGTTTGGGTCAGTGCCAAATTGTCATCGCCATTGTCATCACTGTCATTATCATTGTCCTATTAGTTCCCATCACACAGAACCCAAAGTTAGCAGGCTGAAAACACTTTTTTTTTTTACCCTCACAGTTCTAGAGGCCAGAATTTTAAAAATTGAGATGTGACCTTGTTCTCGCTGATGCTTGAGGGAAGAATCTTCCTTTGTCTTCACCTAGTTGCTGGGTGTTGCCAGCTATCCAAGTGTGGTATACCAGGCACAGCCATTTTCTGTTTGTGTGTGTGTGTGTGTGTGTGTGTGTGTGTGTGTGTGTGTGTGTGTGTGTGTGTCTTTATCATTCTCTTTTCCTCCTTTTTTTGTCTTGTCTAGGTCCAAATTCCCACCCAATTGATCTGATTTTAACTTGTTGCCCACAGAGAAAGTTTCTAGGTAAGTCACGATCTGAAGATGTGGACTTCAAAATCATTTTGGAAAAGACATGGGTCAACCTTAACAATCACCAACACTATCACCAGCACAGCCAACATGGTGCCCATGGACTGGGCATTGTTCCCACTCCAAACAGCATTTGGCAGATAACAAAAACTGAGGCTTGGAACAGCCTTGCATTTGTCAGGGTCAGCAAATAGCCAATAGAAGGCCAAGTTATGACTCACAGAGGCATCCAGGATTCAAATTCTTTCCCATCTACACATGGAAAAAGCTTGGTTTCTGATGATCATTGTGTACACAGCTTCAGGGCCCTGGATTATGAACTCTAAACACCTGACAGCTAGACACTCTTACTTCACTCAAACTGGAAGTTTAAAGTTTCATTGTGGAATTCAGATTATCCCAATCAACTATCACCTTGTTCGATGAGCACACCCCACATATTCAAATTATATCCAGTAAGACATGTGTGTGTGTGTGTGTGTGTTGGTACTCAGGGTGGGGTATTGGCCCTGGGCTTTTCTCATCAAAGCTAGTGCTTTGAACTGAGCTGCCTCTGACCCAGACTGCCTCTGCACTGTGATCCATAGATCCCAGTCTCCTGAGTAACTAGGATTGCAGGTATAAGCTACCAGAGCCTAGCTCCATAAGATTCTTTCAGAACTGAGTGTGGTAGTACACATTTGTAAACACAGCTACTCAGATGGCCGAGATAGGAAAATTGTAAATTGAAAGTCAGCCCATCAAAGTACGATTCTGTCTCAAAAACAAAATGCATACAAACAAAAAGGATAGGGCATGGCCCAAGAGGTAAAGTATCTGCTTAGCACTCACAAGGCTGTGAGATCAACTTCAGTACTGCTCAAAAAAAAAAATCTTCTTATGTATGCATTATCCTGCCCATGTAATTGTAGCCCCTCTGTACAGTATGTTCTCAAATAAAATAAAATAATATTAAAAAAAAATCTTCTTAAAAATGATTTATTTTTTGGTCAGTTGTGGGGCTGGAACTCATAACCTGGTGCTTGTCCCTTATGTCTTTTGCTCAAGGCTAATGTTCTACCACTTTGAGCCACAGCTCTACTTCTAGCTTTTTTCTTTTTTGTTGGGGGGGGGGGGGCGGGGAAGGGAGGGAGGGTTGTGGTTTATTGGAGGTAAAAGCCTCATGGACTTTCCTGCCTGGGCTGGCTTTGAATCATGCTTCTCAGATCTCAGCCTCCTGATTGGTTAGGATTATAGGTGTGAGCCTCCAGTACCCAGTTATAAAAAATGAATTTTTGAAGAGCAAGTCGTGTTCTCTGTGATAGCTGCATCCAGGGCCTACAAGGCCCCTCTCTGATTCAGGATGATATAGTCCAGGATGCAGGCAACCTGTCCTAGTAGGTGTCTCCCCACTGGCTCAGAAGTGATAAGGTGGTCATGAGAAGAGCACTGGGCTTGGAGGCAGGAAGCCTGGGCACAAGTCTTATCTTCTGTTTCCTCCTCCACATGAATCCCTCAAGCCTAACTCCTTCTTATCCTCAGAGACCATTTCAAAAGAGCTTTTCAAATTTAGTATAACATGGATTGCCAAACTCTAAGCTAAAGAGGAATCAAGGAATAATTCATGTATCAAAGACAAATTAAGCATCTGGTCTACCACAGGGTATGCACTTTGCTAAGCGGATGTCAAAGACTCACAGAGATGACTAAGACCATAGGGGAGAAAGGCACCATGTTTCTGTGTGTGTGTGAGAGAGAGAGAGAAACAGAGAGACAGAGACAGAGACAGAGACAGACAGACAGACACAGAGACAGAGAGAGAGAGAAAATACAAAAAAGTCCAGTGTAGGGCAGGGATTACAGAAGGGGCAGGGCTGGAGATGCTGGAATTCATTGTTCTACATTGCTTGGTCTGGGAGAAAGGCCACAGACACACATTTAGAAAGTCTTCTCTCTTCTCCAGGCTCAGTCCTAGAGAAGCAAGTACACCAGAAAAGCCATGTCACAGCTCCTTCAGGACCCTTAGGCAGGACCCAAAGAGCTGAAATGTTGGGAGAAGAAGACAGAAGAGTGGACATGGACTTGTTACAACCTTACTCACTGCAACTTCCACTGGGGCCAGAGAAGAGCACCTTCGGGGGTGGCAGGACCAGGAGACCAAAAGCTTGTGAGACATGGGCATGACAGACTCACCAACAAACCCAAAGGCTGTGCTGTGGCCGTCCTTGCTCCTCACGCTTCCATCCAATCAATCCCTATGCAGCCAAATTTGCCACCCATACATCTTCCCTCCCAGCTCCCAACAAGGCACTCTGACTGGTCTTCCTGCTTCCTGTCCTAGTCCTCACCCTCCTGATCCACTCAGCACCCAGGGCCATCTTTCCAAAGAGCAAAGGCCACATCACTCCCACTTCAATCCATCAGAGGCTGCTCAGTAGCCTCATGATAAAACTCAAGCTTCCAGATGTGGTTCTGGCCTTCTGCCTTCAAGGCCAGTCTACTCACACCAAGTCCCTCACAGTTCCCAGCATGCACCATGCTATTGCTACTACCACATCCTCATTGGCACAGCTCTCCATACCTCATCATCTCCCCTTCCCTTCTTCCTCATTAAACTCCGTATACGTGTATGACAACAGGGCATTCACACACAGGCCATAGAATAGCAGGGATCATGCCAGTGGGTAATATAACAGCTACACAAAGGAGGCATTTGATAGGAGAGAATGGAGGTGGAAGGCTAGGTCAACACATGCCACGAGTACTCAAAGAAGGAACTAACTGCCACCAGAAAAGATTCCGCAGAGAAAGTACACCTGAGGTTTGCTTTAAGGGTTAAGTTGGATTTGGGGAAGGTGGGCATAGGGAAAGGACAATTCAAAGGTAAGGTATAGCAACAGTGAATCTCAAACAGGGTGGTGAGCTGCTTAGTGGAGAGGTTGTAAGAGACCCAGAATCATCTAGATGCCTTATGTCAATGACCATTCCATTGAGTATTCGTTAAGGTGTTTTCTTGGCTACATGTAACAGAAAGACCAACTCAGAAAACAGCTGTTTATTCTTGACACTCTCAGCATGCTTTCCCTAAGCTAGGAAGCTTCCTTATAGTGCCATGAGAACTGCCACAGTTTTCAGGTTTCACATGCCCATCTGTTCTACAGCAGAAGAGTAGACTTTTTGGAGGTAGGGGCTCCTGGGGCTTGAACTGAGGGTCTGTGCACTGTCCCCGAGCTTTTGTGTTCAAGGCTAGCACTCTACCACTTGAGCCACAGCTCTTCCAACTTTTGGGGGCTGGTTAGCCTCAAACTGCAATCCTCAGATCTGTGTCCTGAGTAACTAGGATTACGGACATGAGCCACCATGCCCAGCTTAGACTCTTTTTAAGATAGAGAAAAATGTTTCCCCATTCTCAAACCCCTCTTCAAATTTCATTAGCCAAAGCTATGCCGTGTGCCCATGAATGAACCAATCACTGCCAAGGGAGGAGGACCCAGTGATTTACCCCAGGACCCGCTTCATCTCCCTTACAGTCTGTGGAAAGGGGATTTCTTTAGATCAAAGCTTTGTCAACCAGAAAGAAGAGGAAAGGGTGTTGGGTAAACAACCACCATGTCTTCTGCTACACCTTGTCTCTCACTCGCCTCCTCAACATCCCTCTTCACAGTGTCACCTTCTCATCACTACAGTAAGATACCTAACCCAAGCTCCTTAGGAAGAACAAGAGGTTTATTTAGCTCACAGTTTTGGAGGCCCAAGGGTCTGGTGCTTGTATGGCAATGGCAGGAACACGTGCAAATGAACTCTGAAGTCAGAGGGCAGCAAGATGCAGGTGGGGCCAAGCTGGCTCCTTTGATAACCACTCTCTCAAAATTCAAGTGGCAGCATATTTACCTTCTAAGGGCATGCCTTCAATGACCTAAAATCCTCCCACCAGGCCCCGCCTCTTGAAGGTTTCAGCCCTACTCTGAGGCCCAAACTTCCAATACACAATCCTCCAGACGCAATCAAAGCAAATGCAAACCATAGCAGAATGCACTCTGCAAATAGCCCACACCTCCATCCTCCTGCCATCTATTTTGGGTCTGAGGAAGTAGCTGTCCTAGGAGAGGAAATTTGCTAAAGACTATTACAGGAAGGGCTATAAACGAAGCTGCTGCTTGCTTTTCTACATCACTTCTGTGAGGGTAGGGGACAGGAAATAGCAAGGACAGGTGAATTCCAAAGAGAAACCCTGAATGCCAGTATATTTCAACTAAGAGTTCTACCTTTCTCCTTGAGCCAATGTTGAAACCTTAGCCCTCCCCCGAGATAAATCAGCACATTCCCATCCCGGGGACTTTGGTCGGTTATTCTCAGGATATCTGAGCTTACAGACATCCTGCCCCCAGCCTTTCCACCAGGCTTTCTCTCAAGCCCTGAGATGACTTCTGTTCCATAACCCTAAATCCCCCAACACACATAGTCATGGCTTATCTTCACTGCTCTTCTATGGAGAGGACTGACAGCAATCCAAAATTATCAGCAGGTACATACCTTTCTCTTCTGCTCAACTGCACCCAGCCATGTACATTTTGCTATTTCCTCTTGGATTGTAAGTGCCTGGCACACAGCAGGGCACACAGTAAAAGCTTATGTAGTTGAAAACTCTTTATACTGAGTTGGCTCTTTCATGCTTCCTTTCTGATCATGCAAATGCAAACTCTTATGGCATTTCGGAACCCACTCACTTTTGTTTTATACCAATTATGTGCCAGCCACTCACTTAGCTACTTTCCTTATATAATTGTTTTATTTGACACCTTTAAAAAAAAACTGTGAGATTTTTTTTCACTATTTATAGAAGAGGAAACTAAAACTCAGGAAGGCTAAGAGAAAGGCTAAGGATAGACCCTACCAAGGTATGGGAGGAATTAGAACATGAGACTCAAATTCAGGTTGTTACTTTCAACACTGTAGGCTGGGAGCTCCAATCACCTTGTTCAAAATCATGCTACTACCCGGGCACCAGTGGCTCACGCCTGTAGTCCTAGCTACTCAGGTGGCTGAGATCTGGATCATGGTTCAAAGCCAGCCTGGGCAGGAACGTCCATAAGACTCTTATCTCAAAGCTGGGCACCAGTGGCTCAAACCTGTAATCCTAGCTACTCAGGAGGCTTTGATCTGAGGATCACGGTTCAAAGCCAGCTCGGGCAGAAAAGTCCATGAGACTCTTATCTCCAATTAACCACTAGAAAACCAGAAGAGGTGCTGTAGCTCAAGCAGTAGAGTGCTCGCCTTGAGCTGAAGAGCGCAGGAACAGCGCCCAAGCCCAGAGTTCAAGCCCCACGACAGACCAAAAAAAAAAAAAAAAAAAAAGGCTCTTATCTCCAATAAACCACCAGCAAACCAGAAGTGGTGCTGTGGCTCTAGTGGTAGAGTCCTAGTCTTGAGCTGAAGCGCTGAGGGACAACGCCCAGACCCAGAGTTCAAGCCCCATGGACATACAAAAAAAAACAAACAAACATGGTGCCACTTAGAAAGCCATTTGGCCTTGAAGGGAGATAAGCGGTACATACACATGGTACCACATTTACAGGGATATTATGGGCAATGAATGAGCTCATAAACAGGAAAGGCTTAGTTGATGTGCAATAAATATCGGCCACTGTTGTTGCCTCTGAGTCTAGCAGTTTCCCAGGGCATCCTTGTGACTGCTGGTCCACTGTACTCACCAAATCACATTAGACAAGGAAAAATAACTTGGCCGGAAGGACAGCTGTCCAGAGGATTAGCCTCACAGAACAGCAGGTCAAAGTTCACGAAGGCTATGAAGTGCCTACGCCCCACTGCCCAACAGTTCTCAGAGGCAGCTCACACTCATCTGTGGGCCTTGGGGAAATTACTAGAGAAAGAATGTCCCAAGATCCAGGAGCCAGTTGAGCACCCCAATGCCCAACTGCTAACTACACACCATAACACAGCCCCTAACTTGAGAGAACAAGCTCTGAGGATCCCAAAAGCTTGTAGTCTCTCCCTCAAAAGCGTAGGCCCATGGTGGCAGAGGTGAGGCAGGGAGAGTCCCCAAAGCCAAGTGCCCACTGGGGGGCTCCCTGTCCCTTTCCCCTCAGAAGATTCCCTTCCCCCACACCGACTGTCTCCTCATAGCCTGGCAGGGAGGATGAATCAGGACACCCCTTAGTCAGGTGATGGCTACATGACAGGCCAACATCAGTATCAATTCCTGGACCAGAACTCGGGACATCTGAGTTTCATTTCTGTGCTTAGTATGTCTTCTGGATCAGTATTTGTCTTCAACGATATGAATGTCCTTCCTCCTTCCGTCCCTCCATTCATTCCAAAACAGCTACTATCCTCTCTGCTAGGCATGATGCTAAACACTAGGAAACACCAGATGAACAAGGCCCTCTCACCTGCCAGCGCCTTTAGCAGCGTGGGGTACATGGCACGTGAACACAGACAGGCTCAGGATGTGCTTGCCACTGACTCCAATCTCTCAAATGCTGATGTTTTCACAGAGATTCCAGTTCATTTCCCCAAAAGGCAAGTTTTACATTTTTATGAGCATTCTTCAGTCTTCTCTTAAATAGATTCAGCTGGTTGGCTCCAACTTAGTTCCCCCCCTCCCCAAGTAAAGCAGAGCTAAGAGACCTCTTTACAAAGCCAGGAACCCATAGAGGTCAGTTTGTGAAACTAGCTAGAAAGTCTGAGCCTGCCTTGTTTAGGGTCAGGAGTGGGAGTAGGGGAGCCCCCACGCAACATGAAATTAAAACCCTGTCAACATGAGTAGAGCCCCTTGTATACCAAGGTTCTGGCCCAGAAGAGTGCTAGGCCCAGTAGCTCCCTTGCCCAGGACCTAGAAAACCTTTGGAGTTGGGGTTTGGAGCGGGGGAGTCTCTATAGAAGATACCTGCTACCCAGTACAGGTGGGACTCTCCTGAAACATGCACCCTCCTGTCCCTAAACCGCAAGACATCACAAGTGGAAGAAGTATGCACTTTAGAGCAAAGAAGGCAGAGCTGTGTGAATGTTCAACATCCATATGTTTAAACACAGTCTCAAGTATGGAAGAGAAATCTTAAGGAAAGAATGAGGCTGGGTGATAAAAGGCCAGGATGATCTGAGAAAGAACCAAAAAAGGTTTCTAGAAATAAAGTAGACAGTTACTAAAATTACAAAACTCCATGATGGGTTCATGGACAACTTATGCCAAGGCACCTGACTCTACCTCCCTGCTCAGCACCTACCATTGGTGAGGACTTAATGAAACTAATCTCTCTCCTCCAAGTCACTACCCCCCCTCAAGTTGATAGTCTCACAGGTGGGATAACTACATGGGCAAGTTCCTGCAAGACAGCTTGAACAATGGCCTACGTGAGTTAAATCAGTGAAGCTGCAGCAATCATGCCCAGGGCAGAGTAGAGGGAGTGGAGCCCATAATCCTCTGGTTCCCTATTCTGCAACAGTGCTGTGTTCACGGAGGTCACAGAGCTCAGGGGAGAACCATTAAGACTGGCAGGGGCCCCTTGGATCCACGAAAGGAGAAATAAGACCACAATGAAGCAGACACGCAATATTGTTCCACCTAGGCAGAGTGAGTGAGGCAGAAGAAGCTGTGACCAAAAATTCATGCTCAGCCTAGAAGAGGGAAGTGTGTACATTCTCCAAAAGGGAGTAGGCATCATCCTGCCACCTACAGACCGTCCACCCCTTGCCTGCTTCTGCAGAATTCCAACCACATGTGGGCGGAACACTGGCTGACCACTCTCTTCTATTCCAAACCACACTCCAGCTGGGGCTGCTTCAGGGAGGGACACACTCGCCAATTCTTCTGTCTCTCTGAGTCTGTGCACCTTCACACTTCCTGACATAGGGTGGAGGAAGAGGAAGCACCAGAGATACTGCAAGACTCCAAGAGGAGATCAGTTTGTGGCATTTCCAAAGGACAAAATTGGAAGGTGCTGGCAGAGAAATCCCAGGTGGCAAATGACTTTCTCTGCAGCTCATCCTCCTGGTGACCAGAAGAGTTTGTGTGGCTCTCCAAACCGTGTGTTTCCTGCAGTATTGTAGCACTGAGCCTGTTTTTTCTAATGAAACTTTAATTTTTTAAGTAGCTTTTTCCCCCTTCTGGTATGAGGGTTAGAATTCTTCTTGTTCAGCTTGATTCCTTGACTGGTACGCTACCACTTGAGTCATGCCTCCAGCCCAGCATTTTGCTAGTTATTCTTGGACATGTCATCTAGTGGGCTTCAAACCTAACTTCTCCAGATCTCAGCCTCCTGAGTAGCTAGTACTTCAAGTAAGAGCCAACTAGCACCAGACAGAATTCTAGTCTCATCTCCTCACAGCAACATGGAGTGGGTACACACTCATTGTGACCAATTCCCTCCCTTTCAAAGGATGCCACCACCTGGCCATGTGCCACCAGAAGGCCAGGCACACGGGGTTTCCCCTAAGGATTCAGATGGCTTTGTCTTGATCCATCCACGTACCCTCCCCTAGTTCTCTTGTGGCCAGTGATATTGGAACAGGGCTGGCTTAGGTTAGGGACAATAGTGGGGATTTGGAGCTAGGATTTAGCTTTACAAAGGGCACAACTTGTTGGCTTCCTGTTTGCTGATAAATGAACCCTGAGCAGCTTCCCATCCCTCTAACCACCCCCTGCCCATCCCTTCCTGGGAGAGGACGTGAGGGTAGCTGAGCTGGAGGAGGATTTTCATAGCCAGTAATTAATTTACTTATGAGGCAGGGTGAGAAGAGTTTAGTGTCCCCTGGTTGACAGTGAACCTCAAGCCTGCTGGCAGACTGTGCGGGGAATGAATCCTCAGCCTAATTCCCCACATGGACCTGACATGGAGAAGAAATCCATGGCCTGACCAGACATTCAAATGAAAGCATGCTGTATCATGAATGTTGTGGAAATGTCCTAACTTCCCCACCCGACTGGGTCAGGAGTCTCTCCCTAGCTCTTCCCTAGTATCTCCTTTATCAGCTCCCAAAGATGTCCACATTGGCATGCCCAGGATCTATAGATATGTAGTTATATAGCCTAAATTATATAGAGTTTTTAAAGGTGAAGAGGAAGCCAGAATGGAGAACCAAAAAATGGCAACCGAAGAGAAGACTAAGTAAGGCTGATTCTGCTGGCCTTGAGGACCACAGGCCCAGGCACGAAGGTGGCCTCTGAAAGCCTGCAAAGACACGGACATAGATTAGAACTTCTGGTGGGAATTCGGCCTTGATCACTCCTTGATGTTAAACTAAGGGGACCCATTTCCAGTCTGCAGAAACAGACAATGGTTAAGTCAGTGCTGTGTGAGACACGCACTTTGGGGCAATGTATCACTGGCATAATAGGAACAGTTACATACCATCTTTAAGCTCATCATAATAGAATACCTTTTTTTATTTACAGGCCCATGCTAACCTTTAATTGTTATTTATATGCCTATTGCTCAATAGATTGCATAATAATAATAGTAAAAGAATGGCTAACATATGTTGATCTTATACTCATTTACAGTTCTCTGTGGAAGGGCTGCACCAAAGTTTTCATAGGTGTAAGATACCAAAAAACAAAACAAACAAAAAAAAAAACACTATGATGAAGGACATTAGGCGCTCTGAGATGGGCACCCAAGGTATTTTCCAGGAGGTAAAGGAACAGGTTTGCTTTAAAAGAGGCATGAGAGTCAGCTGTGGAGAAAGGAAGAGAATCTCAGGCGAGGAGGAACATAAGCAGTTACTCAGAAAAATAACAGAGCAAGACACAGCTAGCCAGCACTTCAGTGACTCAGCTTCAGCTAAGAACGTCCATCCCCTAAATCTTGCCTCCCCAGCCTCACACCCCCAAACTGCCTCGAATCTTCATGGAGATGCACCTAGACATCTCAACCTTACCACGGCCAGTTCAAAGAGCTTAATTTTCTCCACAAACATATTCCTCTTCTAGGCTTCTCTCTCCCAAGATGACACCAACATCCCCAGAACTACTCAGCCAGAACCCTGGAGGGGAGAGGCGGTAGGTCATGCTCGAATTCTTCCCCGGCATCACTGGCAGGTAATTTCTTTCCAGATGGCTTCAGGTCTCCAAATGGCTTCAGTTCTAGCTCCAAGCTCGAACTAGAATCCACCTGCTTTTCCACCATCACCACCTCCACCTGGTCTAAACCATCACCAGCTTTCCTAGATTAGCAAGAAGGCCTCCTAAGTGGCCTTCCAGCATCTTCCTTGCTCCTATGATTCACTCTTCATGCCACAGTAAAACTAGTCTCTTAAAAATATCAATCAGTGGGCTGGGAAGTTGGCTCAGTGGTAGAGCACTTGCCTTGCATGCCAGAGGCCCTGGGTTCGATTCCTCAGCACCATATAAGCAAAAAGAAAAAAGCCGGAAGTGGTGCTGTGGCTCAAGTGGTAGAGTGCTAGCCTTGAGCTGAAGAGCTGAGGGACAGTGCCCAGGCCCACAGTTCAGGCCACACGACCGGACCCAAAAAAAAAAAAAAAATATATCAATCAGCCAGGCGCTGGTGGCTCATGCCTGTATACCTAGCTAATCAGGAGGCTGAGATCTGACAATTGTGGTTCAAAGCTAGCACAGGCAGAAAAGTTTCTGAGGGTCTTATCTCCAATAAGCCACTCAGAAAACAGGAAGTGGTACTGTGGCTCAAGTGGTAGGCAGAGTGCTTGCCTTGAGCTGAAATGCTGAGAGACAGCGTCCAGGCCCAGAATTCAAGCCCCACAACCGACAACAACAACAACAACAACAACAACAAAAGTCAACCACCCAGGCACAAGTGGCTTCCTCCAGGAATCCTAGCTACTCAGGAGACTGAGAGCTGAGGATTATAGTCCAAAACCAACCCTGAGCAGGAAAGTCCCTGAATCTCTTATCTCCACTTAACAACCAAAAAGCCAGAAGTGGAGCTATGGCTCCAAGTGGTAGAGCACCAGCCTTGAGGCTCTAAGTTCGAGCTTTAGGCCTGGCACAATTTAATAAAATTAAAGAAGTAAATCAGGAGCTAGGCACTGGTGGCTCATACCTATAGGCCTGGAAGTTACAGAAGGCTGAGATCTGAGGCTCACAGTCTGAAGACAGTCCAGGCAGATAAATTTGAGAGTCCTATCTCTAGTTAATCAGCAAAAAACTAGTAGTGACATGTAGGTCTACTGGCAGAGCACCAGCCTTGAACAACAACAAAAGCCAAAAGTATAGGACCCTGAGTTCAAGCCTCAGTACCTGCACATGCATGCACGTGCACACACACACACAAACCACAACCACAACAACAACACACACCAAAAAAGCTCAATCAGATCCTACTGCTGTGTGAACTGATCCATGTTTCCTTTGTACTTGGCATGGGGGAATTCACAGCTAAGTGATCTGGGCTCTGACATACTCACCAGCTTCATCTTATCCCAATGCCCTACTGTTCTCCTGTCGTTCTCCACCCCTGGAACACTTAGAATTCTCCTGTGCAAGGACTTTGCACATTCCCATCCCTCTTCTTTGAAGGCCTCCTCCCCCTCCTTCTCTGCCTGCCTCATTCTTCTTTCTCAGGTCAGTCTTTTGCAGGCCGTCTTACAAACCAACATTGTCCCTGTATCCTCCTCTTTGGTCTCTGGTTGCTTTCCTTGATAGGATCAATCATCACAATCTTTTGCTAGAAAAAAAGTTTCCAACTTCTTCACTGCTCCTGGTCTCCCCCAGTGGAAGGCAAGCTCCAGGAGGGCGGGGCTAATCTCAGTTTGCTTATAGCTGTGTCCTGGGGACATCATAAAGTAGGTGCCCAATACAGGCATAAAGTAGGTGCCCAATACAGGGTTGCTATGTTGACTAATTAAATGAAAAAGCATGAGACTGACACTGAAGGATGAGGCCTGGAAAACAGGGTCCTATTTATCTACACCTGACTGGCAGAGCCACTTAGCAAATATTTACTGAATGCAGGAAAGAGTGACTCAGCTCTAGATGAATCTGAGAAGTGCTGTCCTCTCTGGGCAAATCTCCCAAAGGTGTTCCTTCTCCTTGGAGACTTCTAAGGCATACGATAAGTGATCGATAAGTGCAAGCTGTCACCATTACCATTGCTTATACAGGGAATCTTTCACACACACACACACACACAGAAAAGACCTTTCATGACCATGGCAGACACAGCAGTGAGAAAGAAAAGGAGAGACGGAAGGGACTGTGAGAAAGGAGGGAAAGTTCCAGGAAATGTGGGTTCCTTCTCTTCTTCCCTCTACTCTGCAGCCACCTGGGCACCGCTTAGAGAGACCATCTGGGGGGAAGGTCTTCACAGAGCAGGCTTTGTTCCAAGGCATGCATTCATCTCAGGGCCTGCAGGCCCCACATTGGTTTTGAAAATCTGGCTTGCTGTGGTTTGGAAGGACTGGGGAGGTGTAGAGAATTTCAATTTCCTTCACCAAATGGCAAACTTGTAAAAAGAAAAAACCAAAGAAAGAAACCTTTCTAACATGATCACATACAAATGAAAAACCAGCCACTCAGAACCCTCATGAGGAGAAAAATAGGTGGGGAGAGACATAAAAAGTAAGTCTATGAGCTGGGCACGGGTGGCTCACGCCTGTAATCCTAGCTACTCAGGAGGCTGGGATCTGAGGATCATGGTTCAAAGCCAGCCCGGGCAGGAAAGTCTGTGAAACTCTTATCTCCAATAGACCACCAGGAAACCAGAAGTGGCACTGTGGCTCAATTGGTAGAGTGCTAGCCTTGAGCTGAAGAGCTGAGGGACAGCGCTCAGGCCCAGAGTTCAAGCCCATGACCGACAAAAAAAAAAAAAATAAAGTAAGTCTATAAAATATGATGTGCTGAGATGCTGCTCTTTTCTGGACTTTGGAAGATGCTAGTCCCACCCCCCCAAAAAGGGGGGAGGGTGTGGAGAAAAGTAATTCTCTACATGATAAACTATCCATTTAATATTTCAAGCCCATTTGGTAGGTGAATCCCAAATGGATCTGGGAGCTAAACAGGGGAAACAGCAAAGTAATTTTTTGCACTTCCCATCTGAAAATACAGACGTTTGAGATAAGTGCACATCTCAAACTTAAGAGTACTCATAGATAAGGTGAGGAGACAAGGCCCTGAAGTGGGGAAGGTTACAATGGGAGAAGACAAATTTCCAATTCCCGCTTCATGGCTGGTAAACCATTAGCTCACACAGTCCAAGGCGCAGTGGCGGGAAACTACTCACAGCCAAGTCCTGTCACCCCTTGAACCTCATCTATGTAATAAGTAGGGGGACGATTCCAGGGTGCCTGAGCCTTCCTAATGCTATCCAATGGTCTTCCAATTGCCAGCCAGAAGAGCCCTGAGCAGGGAAGGCTGCCACCGAGATCAAACCCGGCCTAAAACCTGAATGGGGTGTGTTTCACAATCGCAAGGCTTTACTCAGCAGTCGGTGGCCGGCTCTCATCCCAGAATCGATTCTGCCAAGACAACCTGACCGAGTGGCTGGAAAGAAAGAAGTGGGAGAGAGTGGTTGGCCGGGTTAGAGGTAAAGCGGAGGTCGAGTTAACCACGTCTGGAGTAACCGCGTGAGGAGCGCCAGGGCGCGGGCTCCGGGGCTCCGGGGCTCCAGGGCTGCATTAAACCACAGAAAACCGGGCCCGGGAGACTTTGCTTCTTTGCCTTTGAAAACTTCCTGTTGCTCTCGGAACACGCAGCGGGCCCACAGCCCCCTTCCCTGGTCCCGGGTGGGAATCGCCCCTCGGAAAGCCAGCGGTCTGGGGCCTGCCTGGCGGCGCCACGTCCAGGCCGGGGCGGCGGGGAACTTTCCGCGGCCCCCGCCACAGAGACAATGCCGCGGCCGGCGCCCGCGCCTCCGCGCCGGGAGGGCGCCCGTCGGGCTGTCCCTGCCTGCCCGCGCGGGGGGCGCCCGTCTCCGGTCCTCGCGGTCCCCCGGGCGGAGGGCGCCAGGCGCGCTCTCTCCCCGCTGCCCACCGCCCCCCGGGAGGAGGGACGGCGGGGAATCCGCGCCACCCCGGGCGCCCTCGCCCCCCGCCCCCCGCCCCTGGGAGCCTCCGCAGAGCCGGGGCCCGAGCCAGCCTCCGGCGCCTATGCGGATCGCATGGGGGGGGGGGGCTGCAGAGCCGCCCCCACCCCCTGAGGCGGCCTCTCCAAACCCGGGCGCACGCCCCGCGCGCTCCGAGACCCCCGCGCCAGCGTGCCCCCCCCCCCAGCCTCCGGCAGCCGGCGGACAACGACGCCCATCCCGGTGCCCCGTCCACCACCTCTCCGCACGGCGGTGGAGGGGGCCGGGCAGGGGGGCGCCAACCCAACAAGGGTCGCCCCGCAACTCACCGGGACCGGGCGGGCCGCTGGGCATTATTCCATCGCGGGCCCGGCGGCGGCGATCTGGGGTCGGGAAGCGAAAGGCGGCTGGCTGGAGCGGCCGGCTAGGCGGGAGGCGCGGGCCGGGTGCCCGAGCGCAGAGTGGCGGCGGCCCGCGCGGCACGGCGAGGCGAGGCCGGGCGCGGCCGGGCGCGGGCGCGGGAGCCGAGCGGAGCGGAGCGCGGCGCAGGAAGGGGCGGGCGACCATGTGCCGCCGAGGGGAGGAGGCCGGCGACGCGGGCGGCTCGCACACACGATCGCGCTCGCTGGTGGACGGGCGCGGGCTGCAGGAAATCCAAACACTTCGACAGGAAATCGGGATCCTGACTAAGCACTCCCGGCCGGCGGCCACCCCGCGCCGGGGGCTTCCCGACGCGCTTAACCCTTGTCCCGCCGGCGCGCTGGCAGAGGGGGGCGGCGAGGGGGTGGGGCGAGCGGGGTCTTCTGCCCCCCGAGCTGGGGTCCGCGCTCCCGCCAGCCTCGCTCCTCCTCGCCCGGTGGTGGGAGAGTGGGATCAGCTTCACAGAAACCTTGGCCTTGGGGGGGGGCGGGGGTCAGCTCGGCCTCTCTCCAGTCCTGCGGAGGATGGACTTGCGAATCGCCATCTCCTGGTGTCTCTGTTTTTATTTTTATTTTTTTTAAAGACATTTCCCAGTCCCGGTTCCGCTGCTTCCTTTGCGGGGAGTTCCTCGTTTTCCTTTTTTCTTGAACAGACATAGTAAAGGTAAGTAAGCAAGGCACTGTGAGCGTGCCCCTGGACCGGGCTGGGTTGGAAGAGCCTGGTTCTGCTAGTGATACCTTAAGGAAATCGCGATAACCTTTCCTGAGCCTCAGTTTCTCAAATAAGAAGTGAATGTTCACAGTGCCTTCCTAAGTTTGATTTGGAAACCGAATGTTTTGACAGGGACCAGCAGGTTGGAAAGGCTCTGATGAATGATAGCACTCCGTATCTTCACTGCTGCCACGCACAGACACCAAGAAAGGAGGAATTGCACTGTGGCATGTGTGTGGTGCCAGTCTGAGCCTGCTTGCCCACCGAGCCGGGGACAGTGGTCTTCCCTTAGTGATTTTCCTTCTAACCTGTGAGTGCTTCATGTTTCCCCCCTTTATAGCGTTTCAAAACTGCTCTCTGCAAGGTTTGTGGCTGTGGCTGACTCCCATCCGGCAGCGTCTGAAACTCACCAAAGCCGCACAAAAGTTGGGATTTGATTTTGTTCTCAACTTGGAGGTCGAGATTCGGGGGGGGGCGGTGGAAGGTGTTAATAAGTCTTGAGATGCTTCACAAAGTTTAGGAGAACCAGCCGGTCTCTGCCAATGGGACTCATTCATTGTGGTTTCCCAAGGAAATGCCACCTTTGGGGGTTTTCTACCTGATGGATGCAGTTTTGTGGTTTTGCAGTGTTTCAGAGTCCTCTGAAACTCGGACTTTGAAGAAGGAACGAGGCTGGGAATGAGTAAAAACCCAACTCTTTGTTCTGAGAACTGAAACTTGGGCACCATCTCTACTTCTCCAAAGGAAAGAATACCCTTAGCGTTGGACAGGATTTGTCACTTTTCTGTAACTCTTTTTCAGTGGACAGGACCACCAGTGGGTAAGACCATCTCTACACTAGGCAGGAGGAGTCCAGAGCCCGCCACAGGCCCTTTGCAAGCTGCTGTCCCCTTTGGACATATGTCTACATGACAATTTTTGGCCAGCAATTCATAGCCTGGAAGAGAATTCCTCAAAGGAGCTTTCTCCGACCATTTGATCTACTTGCCTGGGGACCCATAATCCTACCACCACCTCTTCCACACATCACACACCCAGTTTCATTGCTTCTTACCCCTATTAGTTTATTTATCTGGCTGCCTAATTAATTGTCTCCCCTAGAGGAAGTTGCATTGAAGCTCAATTTTTGGCTGTCTTCTTTTCTTCTGTGTCCCAGTGCCAAGACCCTCCACAAAGATGTCAAATGAATGAACGAATGAATGAATGAATGAGGCAGAGACCAGACTTACAGATTCAATTCCCACAGAAGCAGGGCAATTCATTTGGCTCCTTAGCTCCCTGCATCTTTCATAATATAATGGAGGAATTGCCAGCCAGCTCTGCTAATGGTTCTGGGAAGTTAAAACTCTTAAGTAATTAAGACTGTCAGACAGGCTAACCAGTCTCATTGGTACAACCCCAGTTAATTATTCCCTCCTTGTGCCTCCCCAGAATTTCTTTCTGTTCACTAAAGACCTTACCTGTCACATTCTGTGCTCATGAGGAACGTACTTTCCTAAGTCAGATGGCAGAGTCGTGGCAGTTGAGGGAAGGACAGTGGCCACATTCACTGACCACTTCTTTGAGCCAGACCCTGAAAGCAAGGTGAATCTGGATCCCTTTAACATTAGTCAAGTACTTGAGCACTATATCTGCAAAGATTAAAAATAAATATTATCAGCCATGTACTGGTGGCTTATGTCTGCATCCCAGCTACTAAGGAGGCTGAGATCTGAGAATTGAGGTTTGAAGTCAGCACTGACTGGAAAGTCTGTGAGACTCGTTATTTCCAGTTAATTACCAAAAGCCAGAAGTGGAGTTGTGGCTCCAGTGGTAGAACGCCAGCCTTGAATGAAAAAGCTAAGAGACAGTGCCCATGCCTTGAGTTCCAGACCCAGTATAAGCGCACATGCTTGTATACATACATAATAACTATTCTCCCAAGAAAGACAGATCAACATGACTTACATAACTATAACCCCTCTGTATATCTCCTTTATAATAACAATAGTAAATAAATAAAATGTTTAAGTAAAAAAAAGAAAAGAAAAAGACAGACCAAAGCTTCCATTTAGAAAGCAGAGAGGTAAGGATATGGTTGTCCAGGATATCCATGGAGCTGGTGGGTTGGAAGTAAGGAAGAGGTGAGAAACACTTTCAGAAGTGGGCAGGTATACTTGCAACAAAGAGGTGGGAGCCATCTAGATTAATGATGGCCCAGGTGTGCTAAGCAGAGAACAAACGTGCTTGGGTGATGTTGACTTCTTGTCGCTTGAGCTCAACTGTGAGTTTACCTGTAGCTTGATTCTGGTGTCTTCGGTCCTCCTGAAACATGAGCAGTCCTGCCCTCTGTCTGGGGTTTCCTCTAGGACTGTGGGATCTTGCCCAGTCTGGAAGTGTCCAGAAGCCCTTAAGTAAGCCTCTGCCATTCCATGGATAAATTCCTCAGCTTCCTAGTCCCTAATGGGGAACACTCATAAAGTGCTCTAACTCAGTTCCTTAAAAAATACCCAATGGGATTAAACCCAATTGTTTCCTCCAAATTATCTTCTCATTAACTTGTTCTTTCCTCTCCACCCTCCCCTGCCTTGTTTTCTCAGCCTTTCCTTTGTTGTTGCTGGGACTGTCTCCCAGTTAGAGTAACCACACCCCACTCTTGGTCCCCAGGGTAGCTTCCAGAGAAACTCAGTTCAGAGTAGCATTCATCCTCTATTGACAGATACCGGCTGGACACTCCCTCTTCTACTTGTGCCAAGGCTGGGTGAATGTGCACATTTGGCTATAAGGTTTCAGCATGATCTGAAGAACTAGGGCTGGCCCAGAGTGGAAAAAAGCTTTCGTACCATCTTCCAGCCGGGGAAAGTGAGGCACAGGAGTATTGAGTAACTTGCCCAGAGCTAAATGTTTAGGAATACAACTGTAGAATCTGGACTCTCTGAAACCGGCCATGCCTTTGCTGGTGACTGAAGATCAGGTTACAGGCTGCAGCTGAATTCATCCTTTAGGGGATGGGAAGAGAGAGGTGGGAAGACTATACAGGTCAAGGAAAGAAATTACAAATGTCACAGAAAAATGCCATCCAGGAAGGGCTGGAGAGCAAGAGTTGCTTGCATTTGCCAGCTACAAGGCTGGTAACTTTTACCAGAGCTGTGTGGATGGGATGTGGAGCCATGGGATCGGAAGCCAGATTGTGGTGGGTTGAGGCGTGAGTGGGAGACAGCAAGCGTAGACAACTCTTTTCAGAAATATGGCTGTCTAGCAAGTGGGAGGCAAGGGTGGAGGGTGCTCTCAAGATGGCAGGTGTGCCAGGACCTGTGGGTGGTGGGAGGGTCCCGGGGAAGTGGGAGGCATTTCTGAGGCAGGGTTGGGCTCAGAGAAGGAGCAAGTCAGGAAAGTGAGAAGAGCAAGCAGTGGAGGGGAAAGGCAAAAGGGAAGGTAAAGCTGTAAGTTTCACCATGAGTTTATCTTGGATTGGTAGACCAGGAGGTAGGAGGGTTCTTAAAATCCTTCTAGTTTAATTCCTCCTGAAATTCATGCTTCAGACAATCAAATATGGATGACTCTGAAGTGACTTCAGCTTGATGACCAGCAAAAAGATGCTTTGAGACACTATAATGACCCATGTAGGTTAGTAAAGCAGCTTGGTCTAGGTGACACTGAGCAGAGTTGGGGAGGGTAGCACAGTGCAGTGGTTGATGGGAGACAGAAGGGCAATGGTCCTCCCAGGAGGAGGAGGAGGAGGAGGAGGAGGAGGGTGGTATTTTTAACCATGATGAAGCGCCAGGAGGAGAAGGTTCTGTGGAGAAGATAACGAGTTCCTATTTGTGCTTGGTGCAGGGAAGGCAGTGTGGAGGAAGGGAGGACTCTGTGGCGCTGAGGTGGGAAGCAGTCTTGAGGGTGGAGAGGTGGGGAGTCGGTGCCTTAAAAAAGCAGCACTTCCAAGTTTCTATCTTACTTCACACTGACCTCTTCAATGCTGGGTTTCTCATCCTTGACACTGTTGGCTCGTTGGACCAGTGCATCCCTGTTCTAGGGGTTTCTTGAGCATTGCATGAAGCTTGACAGCGTCCTGGCCTCTCGTCACAGAATGCCATAGGATCCCTGCAGTTTGGGACAAGCCAAAATGTAGACATTGCACAATGTCCCTGGCAGCAAAATTGCCTCCAGTCGAGAAGCACAGCTCTATCATCATCTTTTCCTCAGAACACTTCAGAGTTGTGGATTCAAAGGTGAACCTGTGAGCAGAGTTTGGATTGCATGCCTGCAATCCAAGCACTCAGCAGGCTGAGACATGAGGATTGGGAATTTGAGACCAGCTTGGTGTATGTCTGCAATCCAAGCACTCAACAGGCTGCGACATGGGAATTTGAGGCCAGCTTGCTACATAACAAGACCCTGGTCTTTTTGTACCAGTACAAGGGCTTGAACTCAGGGCTTTGTGCTGTGCTCTCACTTAGCTTTGTTTCACTCAAGGTTCATACTCTACCACTTGAGCCACACCTTGACTTTCAGCATTTTGCTACTTAGAGATAAGAGTCTCCAACTTTTCTGCCTGGGCTGGCTTTGAGCCTTGATCTTCAGAGGTCAGTTAGGATTATAGGTCTAAGCTACCAGTGTGTGACTAAGAATGTGTCTTAATATAGACAACCATAGCCAAGTAAGTCTTTGGATTACCTTTTCTTTTCTTTTCTTTTCTTTGTCTTTCTTTCTTTCTTTTTTATAATAGAAGCATCTGCTCCCAGTTTCAAATCCTGGTTCCTCTTCTTCCCCTGGTTCATGACCTTACATGATTTTCTTCCCTTCTCTGGGTTTCAACTTTGTTGTTTTGTTTTTATCTGTAAAATGGAATTTTTGAGAGGAAGCCCGGTGCTGGGCTTAGAGCACATCATTAACATTCAGTGGTTGCTTACTACAATTAGTAATATTTACAGTGATGTTTAGGCACTGTTGAGACATCCAGCAAATATTTGGAAATTTGGGCTTGCACATGTGGACCTCGCAGACATATCAAAGACAGGAAGGCCCCCTGCACTGTGAGCATCTGACCTGCGGGGACAGCAGAGAGAAAGAAGAGAAGTTTAGGGGAAAAAAGGAAAAGCCCAGGGATCATCTACAATTTACCAAGCAGATAGAGGAAAAGGAGTATACAATTGAAATGTGGGTGGTGAAAAACGTAGAGGAGGAAGCCAGGTGAGTTTTATGCAGACAAAGTTAAGTAGCATTCCTGACCTTTAGCGGTGAGTGGGAAGAGCATCTTGTGGAATGATCGTGTGTTGATGCTGGAGGGGAAGGGTCATCATCAAGTGTTTACCTTGAGTCAGGTCCTGTGCGGAAGGCTGTATGTGTTTAGGAACTGCATTCATTGATCATTCCCATTGCAAAGATGGAAGGAGAAATAGTGAAAAGAGGCGGAGACCCAAAACAACCTCAGACAAACAAGGTGATGTAGAGCTGGGTGTGGTAGTTAACACCTATAATCTGACTGTTTAGTCTGAGGCAGCCAGATCATGAATTCAAAAACAGCCTGGTCTCTATAGAGAGACCAACTGCCCCCTCCTAACCAAAAACAACAAAAAACCCAGATCAGGTAAGTGAGGTAGTGAGGTAGGTACAAAGCCCTGGAAGGTAAGACACAGGTTCGTTCGTACAGAAGGTGTGCCCCACAGTGCCACATCCAGCCATGTTGGAGTCCAAGGCAAAGTCTTACCGTGTCTTTGTTAAAAATTCTAGTATTTTGTTTAACTTAGTATTGCCTACCAGCTTCTTATAAATTGTATTAAGCCAGGTACCGGTGGGTCACACCTGTAATACTAGATACTCATGAGACAGAGATCAATATCATAGTTTGAGGTCAGCTTAGGTAAAAAAAATTCTAGAAACCCCATCTCAATCAATAGCTGGGCAGGGTGATAAACCCTGATATACCTGCCATCCAGATATGTGGAAAGATGAGATTTGGAGGATCACAATTCCAGGTCAGCCCAGGACAAAAAAAAAAAAAGTTCTAGGGATCCCATCTCAACAGAGAAAATCTGGGTAGTACGCACCTCTCATCCCAGCTATAAGATGAGGAAGCATCAATAGGGAATCTCTGTCCAGGCTTACATAAAAAACAACAACAACAACAAGGTCTGGAGCCATGGTTCAAGTAGTAGAGAACTCACCTAGCAAGTACAAAGCTCTGAGTTCTAATCCCAGAGCTTTCCTTCCCCATGCCCACCCCCTCTCCCATTGGAGCTTTAAAAGTCTTTATTGCTGAACTTGCTGGCCCCTACTGGGATGGGTCAAACAGAATGCCTTATTCCTTCTGCCTCCTTGACCCTACTGTTTATGACTCAGATTCCAGCCTGGGTCATCTGCTTCCTTAGCCAGGAGAAGGTCAGCATCAATCAAGCCCTTCGGGACAAGAGCCAAGGGAAAACATTAATTCCTTGGGACACTAGGAGCTTCCAGGAAGAGGAAACCCTAAACTAATGAACATCCAAACTTAACAAACACCCACTGCAAGAGATTCTGTTTGGGCAAGCTGGAGACATCACTGTGGAAAGCTGTGAGGAAGAGGAGGAGGAAGAGGAGAAGGAGGAGGAGGAGGAGGAGGAGAAGTAAGATAGAAAGAAAGGGAGATAGGTCAGCACATAGGCACATAGAGAGCCCAGGGATTGAACACCTCCTGGGTTTAAATTCTGGATCAACCACCTACCAACAGTGTGGATTTGCCTACTGACTTAAAGTGTTGGGCCTCACTTTCTTGGCTATAAAATTGGGATAATAAAAATATTCTTCTCCTAAGATGTTTTTTTAATAAGGATTTAGTGGCCTAAGCTATGGGGAAAATAGATATAATTCAAACTTCAGATATATACTTCTTTTTTTTCTTTTTTAAAATTATGGTTTGAATATGTTCCCCAAAGTTCATTATGCTGGAAAATTAATATCCAATGCACCAGTACTGAGAGGTCGGCCCTATAAGAGGATTTGGGCCAGGCAGGGTGGCTTAAGCCTATAATCCTAGCCACTTTGAAGGTATAGAGGGAGATGAAGTTCACAAATTTATTCAAAGCCAGCCCAGACATAGAAATTCAAGAGACTCCATCTCAACCAATGGCTGGACAAAGTGGTACATGCCAATCATGCCCAGGAAGCACAAGTAAAAGGATCACTGTCCAGGCGTCAAAAACTGGGACCAAGCCAGGTGCTGAGGGCTCACGCCTGTGATCCTAGCTACTCAGGAGGCTGAAATCTGAGGATCAAGGTTCAAGGCCAGGCCAGGCCGGAAAAGCCATAAAACTCTTATCTCCAATAAACCACCAGGAAACCAGAAGTTGCTCAAGTGGTAGAGTACTAGCCTTGAGCTGAAGAGCTGAGGGACAGTGCTCAGGCCCAGAGTTCAAGCCCCACAACCAACTAAAAACAAACAAACAAACAAACAAAAAACAAAAAACTGGGACCCACGGGGCACATGGGGCTCACACCTGTAGTCCAGGCTGAGATCTGAGGATTACAGTTTGAAGCCAGCCCCGGCCGGAAAGTCTGTAAGACTCTTACCTCCGGCTGGGAAGGTGGCTCAGTGGTAGAGTGCTTGCCTTGCATGCCTGAGGCCCGGGCTTCAATTCCTTAGCACCACATAAGCAAAAAGAAAAAAGCCGGAAGTGGCGCTGTGGCTCAAGTGGTAGAGCGCTAGCCTTGAGCTGAAGAGCTGAGGGACAGTGCCCAGGCCCAGAGTTCAGGCCCCACGACAGGACCACCCCCCCCCAAAAAAAGACTCTTACCTCCAATTAACCACCAGAAAGCCAGAAGTAGCACTGGGGCTCAAAGTGGTAGAGTGCTAGCTTTGAGCACAGAGACTCAAGGACAGCATCCAGGCCCTGAGTTCAAGTCCCAGGACTGGCAAAACACAACTGAGATCCTACCTCAAAAATAATCAGTGCAAAAGTGGGTTGGAGGTATGGCTCATGCTAGAGGCTAGGAAGTGCAAGGCCCTGAGTTCAATTCCCAGCACTGCCAAGATTTAGTCACCAAGGCTTTGGCCTCAAGTTTAGATGAATGGTATTATTGAAGGACTGCCTCTTTTATGCCCTTCCTACCCCTTTCCAGGTGATAGGTGTTGCCTTTCACCATGTTATGGCACATCCAGAAGGCTCTCATTAAATGAGCCCTTTGACTTTGGACTTCCTGGCCTCCAGAACCGGAAGAAAAATATATTCTTTATAAATTACCCAGATTCAGGTATTTTCATACATCCACATCAGACTATAGCAGTAGTTATTAGCATTTTCTAAACTATTATTTTTCAAGCACTGCATCATGCAAGTAGGGGAGATAGAATAGTAACATGAGGCTCAAAGGGAACTTGGGTTTGGGGTTTTATTTCTTCCTGTTTGGAGAGCAAAGGAAGGTCCAGCTGGGAGGATCTGACAGAAAACCTTACTGGAGTTGAGTTGGCTAGGTGGCTGAAATAGGGATGACCGGAGCAGGGTCAGTGTCTGACCAGTATGGCCAGACAGAGCCCAGGTCTGTGAGCCATGGTAAGGTTTTGCCCCTGGCTCTGTGATTCCCCACCTCTCTGCTAATGCTTCCCGGAAAAGCCTGGGAGATAAACTCTCAATGACCTTTCTCCAGGGACTGTGAGAGCCAGGAAAATGCTTTGTGCCCTTGGGTTATTAATTTTAAAAGCTTCATTTTTAGCTATAATGGATCTATATGATAAAAGGGTCAGACAAATGGGTCTTAACAACAATCACTTAAGGAAAAAAAAAAAGTCCTCTTCTGTTTTGTGCGAAATTAATGAGGGCTTTGCTCTCATTTTCACCTGAAGACTGCAGGTAGTCCCAGACAGATTTCTCTTACCTGCAGGTCAGAGCCTGCCCCTCCCCTGTGCCCCAGGAGCCTTCCAGGATCCATGCCCCAGGAGCCTTTAGCACAGTGCTTGGTTGGTGTCTCCCCCCTGTAGCCTGTGAAGACAGTCTCCCTCACTCATCTGTGTGACCTCTGTGTCTACTGGAGTGCCAGGCACAGTGTGCACTCAGCCCAGGCCTCAGGAGTGAACACTCACACACCCAAAACATAGCCTTCATCAGCTATTTGAGAAAACCTGCTGAGTTCCAGAGTCTGCAAAGAACCAGGCAAGGAGGTGCTCAGAGCAGCCTCTCCTGCTGGCATGTGGTCAAGATGTAGGCCCTGCAAGTCGATAACATGGATGATGGTGAAGATAATGACTATGATGATGATGATGGAGTTAAAGACAATCATGAAGAAGATGGTGATAAAGAGCATGACCATGATGATGAGGATGATGATGATGGTAAAGATGATGACAACCATGATAGTGCTGATGGTGTGAAGACAATGACAATTGTAAGGATGTATTGATGACAATCATGGTGATAATGATGACAGTGACAACTATGATATGACAATGGTACTGAACACAATCATGATAATGATGATAACCATGATAGCGTTGATGGTGTGAAGACAATGACAATTGTAAGGATGTACTGATGACAATCATGATGATAATGATGACAATGACAACTATGATATTGACAATAGTATTGAATACAATCATGATAATGATGACAACCATGATAGCGCTGATGGTGTGAAGACAGTCATGATGATGATGATGAAGACAATGACAGTCGTTAATAATGATGTATTGATGACAATGATGATGACAATGACACCTATGATATGTCAATGGTATTGAATATAATCATGATGGTGATGACAATGGAGATGATGACAACCATGATAATGTTGATGGTGTTAAAGACAATTATGATGCTAATGATCATAATCATGGTCATAAAGATGATACAAAGGGAAATGACAAAATGCTGAAATAAGGATACAGGTTGACTCATTTGTAACAATGAGAGGTATAAGACATTATGTTGAAAACGAACTTTACAACTTTGGGGAAGAAGAGGGAAGAGTTGGGAAGGTGGGGAGGGAAGGGATGGTAGGGGATAAACAAAGGAAGAGGTAACAATGCTTGATAGGAAATGTACTCATTACCTTACCTTACTCTTGTAACTGTAACCCCTCTGTACACCATTTATACAATAAAAACATTTAAAAAAAGATGATGCAACCATGATAATGTGATGGTGTGAAGACAATCGTGACAATGATGATGAAGATGATAACCATGATGATGATGGTGTGAAGACAATGATGACACCGCTGATGGTGAAGATGATGACCACATGATAATGATGGCAATGGTGATGATGATGATGATGATGATGATGACAGTGATGATGGTGTGAAGCTAATGATGATGATGATGAAGACATGACCATCATGATAATGACAATGACAATATGATTATATGAGAAAGAATTTCTAGAACTGTCATATATTTACCCTATTCCTGATACTATTCTAATGATTCCAAAGGCCTTTAAAAAAATTTATTGTCAAGGTGATGTCCAGAGGGGTTACAGTTACATAAGTAGTGATGACATTTCTTGTCTAACTTGTTACCCCTTCCCTTGTTTTTGTCCCTCTTTTCCTCTCCCACAACCCCTGCCCAAGTTGTACAGATCATTTCCAACATAGTCTTGTGATTATTGCTGTTGTGTAGGTTCCCCCTTTGTCCCTTATCTCACCATTTTGTTGTCCCCCTTCCCTTCCCTAGTTCAGGTAAATGTATATACAGTACCCAAGGTACCAAAACTGAATGCGGTAACAACAGGGGGAAAAACTGCTGGGTCATAGGGGAGCTCTATGTGTAGTCCTTTGAGGAACCTCCATTCTGCTTTCCAGAGTGGTTAAACAAGTTTACACTCCCACCAACAGTGTATAGCATTCCCTTCTGGCCACATCCCCTCCAGCATCTGTTGTTATTAGATTTCTTGATTATAGCCATTCTAACTGCGGTTAGGTAGAATCTCAATGTTGTTTTGATTTGCATTTCTTTTATGGCCAGAGATGAGCATTTCTTCATGTGTCTATTGGCCATTCTTATTTCCAAATGATTGTCTCATTTAATCTCAAGCCCATGCTACGGAACTATGAATATATTATCAGATGAAGAAACTGAGTCTCAGAAAAGCAGCCCACGGATTTATTTATTCATGATTGCCCTTAGGTTTTCTTGCTTGCCAACAGAGCTCCAGGGACCAAAATTGGGCATGGTATTTGCAGAGCGAAATCTTAGGGAAAGTGTGATACATTTAAACCAGATTTATAATGTAAAATAACAGTCTCTCTGGTCTGGACCTACTGTTTAAAAAAAAAAGCAGAAAATAATTCCCCAGTGCTTTTGTAAACAATCCTTAATTGAACTCACCATTGGTGTCATTACTACCAAGTTCTGCAATTAACCAGCCTGGAGATTGCTTGCTAGGTTGAAGCTAAGAAGATATTTACATATCCACATTTTAACTGTAGGCAAGACATTCAGCCGTAAATTGCTTACCCAGCTGTAATCATAGCTGCTAGGAAACTGCCTGGGGCCCGATAGGGAGACTAAGAAATGGAGAGAATTCCCCCCCAAAGCCAGCTGGTACCCCCCCCACCAGAATAACAACACTAAGAATTAAGAACTAACATTTGTATAGTCCTTCAAAAAGTACAAAACAAGCCCACAGAGGTGGCTGGCTTTGTTTTTACTTGTCATGCTAAGAGGGGAGGAGAGGACTCCAAGAGGAGGAAGAGCCCCACCTAGGGGGCGTGGCTCAAGTGTTAGAGCACCTGCCTCGCCGTGAGAGGGCCTAAATTCAAACCCCAGTACTACCAAAACAAGCAAAAGAGCCCTCAAAGACCTGTTTGCTCCTAGATGGAAGCATAAATGCAGGCCTTCACTTTAACAAATTCTCAGTGGGCACCTACTATGTGCTGGGGGCTTTCATAGAGGATGGAATATAATGGCAAACAAAACAGCCTCAGTCCTTGGACAATGAAGCTTATATTTCAGTGGGGGAGAAAAAGACTGTAATCAAATAATGCACACAAACGAGTGTGAAGTTACATCTGCTACCGGATAGTGGTCTCTATTAGTTGTCATCCTAAGTTCTTGGTGTCTCAAAGAAAGAATTGAATGAAACATGCACACACACACACACACACACACACACACACACACACACGCAGAGAGAGAGAGGTAATGAGAGAAACACAGGTTTATTGAGTGGAAAGTAAAGTAAGATTGAAGTGGTAGTCTAAGAAATGGTGTCTGGGACAACTTCAGGCTGGTTGGGGTTGAGGAGAGGATCAAAGAACCCTTCCCATGGGAAGGTCCTTTATGATGGATAGAATTGAGTGGCTAGGGGTGGTTATATAAGGTTTTGAGTGTTTTAACTGTTCATGCCCAGTCCTAGAATGTAATGATATTAATGATGCTCATTATTTAAGAATGAGGCTTTAATTAGGGGTCTCTTCCAAAAGTTCACTTAAAGACATCCAATCCAAGCACAGCAACATGCATATGCCATTTTGGAGAATGTTATTTTACTGAGGAATGGGATATGGTACTCATTTGTCTGTATAAGACATTTATCAGTATTTTTAAATTTTATCTATTATTATTATTATTATTATTATTATTATTATTATTATTGTCTGTTGTGGGCCTGGGCACTGTCCCTCAGCTCTTCAGCTCAAGGCTAGCACTCTACCACTTGAGCCACAGCACAACTTCTGGTTTTCTGAGTGGTTTATTGGAAAAAAGAGTCTCACGGACTTTCTCACCTGGGCTAGCTTTGAACTGCGACCCTCAGATCTCAGCCTCCTGAGTAGCTAGGATTACACGTGTAAGCCACCAGCTCCAGGTTACTTTTAAATTTTTGTACTGGTCCTAGAGCTGGGTCTGGCCATGGTTCCTGAGCATTTGTACTCCAGGTAGCTCTCTACTACTTCAGCCACAGTTCTACTTTCAGCTTTTTGTAGGTAATTGGAGACAAGAGACTCATGGACCTTCTTGCCCAGGCTGGCATTGAACTGTGATCCCCAGACTTCAGCCTCCTGAGTAGCTAGGATTATGTGAGCCTTATCATACCTTTTTATCATTCCACTATAGAGGTTTAAGAGGGGTCCTGTGGTGGAGCTCAGGTAGGGGTAGATTGGTGGGCCATTTTGCAAGTACCAGTAGCAGGAAGTGGTACTGTGAGTCAAGTGGTAGAGAGAACAAAGAGGCTCAGGGACAGTGCGTAGGCCTTGAATTCAAGCCCCACAACCAACAACAATAACAAAAGTTCATACACGTACCAGTGGCAACCACAGACCCTGTTTTATCTGCTTGCCTCACATCTATCAGAAAGCTATAGAAGTACAATCTCAAGCTAACATAGAGGGATTTTTATCTAATTAAGATCAGAACAAAATGTGTGTTTCTGAGAGGCAATGGGCATTAATTAAGTAGACAAATAACAGGAAGAATGTCTCATGCAGAGAGAGAACATCATGGGTAAAGGCCTTAGAACCAAAATAAGTGTACCAGTTAGTTTTTGCTGCATAACAAACCATCTCAAATCCTAGTTACTTTAGACACTGTTCTAGTAACTAGCCGTTATGTCTGTGGATTGGCAGTTTGAGTGGGACCAGCTGGTGGCTCTCCTCTAATCTCTATTGGTTTACTCATACATTGTGATCTTCATCCAGCTTAGCCAAAATGGCATGTCTCCATTTAATGATAGCTCATCCATCAACAGGTAGTTCCCTGTGTTCATGTGGCAGCAGAGTTCAGATAGGAGCAAGACAGCAAAGCTGCCAGGCCTGACAAGGCCTAGAAATCATTAACTATGGCCACATTTGATTTCAAAGGACCAATAGGATACAGAATCTTAGATATGGAGAGCATTGGGAGCTGGGAAGGTGGCTCAGTGGTAGAGCGTTTGCCTTGCATACCAGAGGCCCTGGGTTCAATTCCTCAGCACCACATAAGAAAAAAAAAAAAAGCCGAAGTGGCGCTGAGCTCAAGTGGTAGAGCGCTAGCCTTGAGCTGAAGAGCTGAGGGACAGTGCCCAGGACCACAGTTCAAGCCCCATGACCGGACCAAAAAAAAAAAAAAAAAAGAAAGAAATGGAGAGCGTTTTCCAGGGAGTTGAGTAGGTGTGAACCTAATATCGGAATGGCTAAAAAGATAAGTGTATCACATATGCTCATCTGAGCATTTCCTGTTAAGAACTGAAAGCAGTTTCCCTGCCTTGGGTTCTTTTAACTCTGTATCTTGCTCTGCTCACAGTGAGGTCAGAGAGGTTTATTGAAAATGCAAATCTGTCCTGGTAACTTTCAGTATTTCCCTGGTTCTATCAAGGCTAGTTATACACTAGAATTATTAGGAACTCCTGTGGGTATAACATACCACAGGGAGAATCAGTGAATTCACATTTCTGCTTTGGAGAACTAGGATCAGTATATTTTTGAAGTGGTTCTCAGAAGTTAGGTACAACTGACCCGGGTGGGAGAGCCACCAGCTGAGTGACGCAAGTTTTTGTGACCACAAAAGGTTTCCTAGCATTATTGTTCTCTTAGCTCAGACATCCACTTTCTTGCTCAGCTCCACCCCCAGAACTGATGTCATACTGCATCATGAACCCACTGAACCATGTAATTTTGTTTGTTTTTGGCTGCACTGGGGTTTGAACCTAGGGCTTTACATCCGTTAAGCAGGTGCTCTACCACTCAAGCCACACCTGTGGGCCTTTCTACTCTGTTTATTTTTGAGACAAGATCTTGCTTTTAGTCCAGAGCCAGCCTTGATGGTGATTCTCCTATTTATGCTTGTCACTACAGCTGTGAAGATAGGCATACATCATGACACACAGCCTTTTTTCTGTTGAGATGGGATCTCTTGATCTTCCCCTCCCCCCACCCTGCAGCATGGCCTGGAAAAACGAGCCTCCTGATGGCATCTGTAATGTAACTGGGATGATAGCCCAGCTATTGGTTGAGTTGGGCTCTCCTAAACATCTTTTTGCTTAGGCTAGGCCTGAACCTTGATCTTATCCTCCAGACTAGCTAGAATTATAAGCCTGGGTCACAGGAGCCTGGCTCAGGCTATGCACTGTTCTAAGTATATGTGTGTGTGTGTGTGTGTGTGTGTGTGTGTGTGTGTGTGTGTGTGTGTGTGTGTGTGTGTGTGTGTGTGTGTGTATGTGTGTGTGTGTGTGTGTGTGTGTGTGTGTGTGTGTACCTCTCTGTCTGTCTGTCTGTCCATGTACAGTGTCTCAGTATGTTACCTATTTTTCTGTGTCTAGCCATGAACTCATAATTCTCCAGCCTCAGCCTCCCAAAGAGCTGGGACTACAAGTGTGCAGCATCATCCTGGTCCCCATACTGATGTTTTAAATTGTAGTATTATTGAAAATATATTGTTAAAATTGACTCATGTATCTTCTATGTTTCAAGCCTTTTCCCCAACTCCAAGAAAACGGTGAGGTCCTCAAGGATCATATTCGTGGCAGGCTATGGTGGAGAGGCTGCACAGAAATGAGCCAATTACCCAGCATCAAGCAATGGATCAACAGGTTAAAAAATACATAGACAGTGGGATATTACTCAGCCTTAAAAAGGATGTGGGTTCTACCCAGGCCTCTCAGGTTTGTCTGCTCCAGGCCCTGATGGCCCTCAGCTGGCCCAAAAGTGCTCCTCTGAGACAAAAACCAAGCACAGCAAGTCTGCCTGTGAGGCAGGGGCCCTCAGGCTGAAACCAGATTTTTAGAGCCCAGGCTCCAAGTCTAGGAGTCCCAAGCTAAATCTGGCCACTCGCCCCATAGGCCAAGCTTCAGAGTTGAAGGACTTTTAGTTGTTTCATAGGACCCAGCAAAAGCATCTTTAAGTTACCTCTTAGAAGGCTCCACTGCTCCTATCCTGGAAGCCCCTTCTCTGCCACAGGCCGCAGGGTTTCCTGTTCCTTCGATCTATCTGTCACCCCACATCTTGAGAACATTATGCCGTGTGTGTGTGTGTGTGTGTGTGTGTGTGTGTGTGTGTGTGTGTGTGAATACTAGGGCTGGGACTCAGGGCCTAAGCTCTGACCCTTAGCTTTTCCCACTCTAGACTGGCACGCTACAGCTTGAACCATACCTCTACTTCTAGCTTTTATTTTGCTGGTTAATTGGAGATTAGAGTCTCACAGACTTTCCTTCCTGTGCTGGCTTCAAACTGCAATCCTCATATCTCAGCTTCCTGAGGAGCTAGGATTACAGGTCTGAGCATTTACTTTCTGCCATTTTTGGTGTCTATCATCAAAAGCAAGTACCATGGGTCTAGCATGTGCCCAGGGCTCTGAATTCCTAGAGATCAGGTGACATGTTTCCTAGGACCTTCTCTGATCCATTCTCCTCTTAGCTTCATATGACAAAGTTGAGACCTAACAGGGAAGCTACTTAGCAGAAAGACAGTGTCAAAAATGTCAAAGCCATTTCCCTTTCAGCCGGGCTGAAGGGGACTTGGTTGTCCTTCCCAGATTTTCTTCCTAAATCAAACCTGTTGACAGTCCAACAGAATTCATTGTTCTTCTCTTTTTCTCTTTTGGGGGGGCGAGGGTGTCATGGGGCTTGAACTCTAGACATTGTCCCTGAGCTCTTTGGCTCAAGGCTAGCCATTCTACCACTTTGAGCCACAGCTCCACTTCTGGTTTTCTGATGGTTAATTGGAGGTAAGAGGCTCATGGTCTTTCTTGCATGGGTTGGCTTTGAACTGCAATCCTCAGATCCCTCCTGGAGACCCCTCCCAGGTCTCAGAAAAACTTCACCCTGACCTTATCTGAAAGTTCAGGACTGCCAGCATCAGGATGATACCCCTACCATAGAACCCCAAATGGGACAGTTTGCACTATAAATCTCCAACAGGACTGTTTGGACAAGAAATCCCCAAAGGGACAGGACAACAAAATTCCAAAGAAGAATCCAATCTGTTTCCCAGTCTCCTCATCCAGCCCAATATTTTTATCTATCCGAAGACCCTACATGAAGATTTATCTCTCCCCTCTTGGCCCAATCTTCTTAGGTATCTAAAGATGGAATACAAAGGATGGACACCCCCCTCCTCTCCCTCCCCCCTCCCCGCTACACCCTATAATTTCAGGTGCATACAGTTGTCAGGCAAAGCCCCAGGTATGAGAGGAATGCTTGATGTGCAGGGGGCAATCCAACCTAAACCCGGCCATCAACATTCCCTTGTGGGCCTAACCGGAAGTCCCGCCTCCCCAGTCCTAAAGAGCCTTTTCCTTGCTCAGACCCCATAAAAGCCTAACTCCACCCACTTCCTTGAACAACCTCTATTCCTGCAGGAAGGTTGCTGTGCTCCATAAGCAGTCTTAGCCTGTTGAGACTGAGCAGGCCTGAGGCACCAGCACCTAGCTTCTTTTCTTATACTTCCTTTCCCCCACTCTTTCACTGTTCCTTGCTATTAGGTAACAATTATGTTTCAGGTAGGAAAAGATTGACACAATCTAGCAGGGATATTGCTAGAAAACATGATTATTTTTTAAAAAATCTGTAAGTTGAACAAGTTTTTCCTTGAGGGCAAATGCTAAAAAAAAAAAGATGAGCAAGTGAATCTCCATTTTTTCCCCCTGAGGTTGAGAGCTGATGCTTCATTCCTATTAAGATTTGCTGTCTCCTCTGTATGTGGTTTCTGGCCCAGGCTTCTGCTTGAACGGTGGAACATAATTTCTCCTATCTGTCTCTCAGTTCACTCATGTGTGAAATGGACATCCATGGTGGTTTTATGGCCCTCTAAATAGAAAATGGTGCCCTGTAAAGCACTGACACAATTATCCCATCCTTTCCTGCACTCTTTAAGGAAGTAGTGAGCATCTTCTAAGTTCATTCATCCAATTGATTTAGTGATCACCAACCATGTAAGACTCATTGTTCTTGGTGCTAGGAAACCTCAGTGAACAGTCAGAGTTATACCACTGCCTTGGGGATTTGAACCAAGTCAGGTGAGTAGTGTATGTGTGGAGGGGGACTTACACAAGTCATTTCATCTCTAGCTTCATGATCCTTACCTGGGGATAATAACACATATTTATTATGAGAGTAAAAATGAAGTCGTTGGCCAAATGCCAGTGGCTCCTGACTATAATCCTAGTTACTCAGGAGGCTGAGATCTGAGCATTGTGGTTTGAAGCCAGCCCAGGCAGGAAAGATGGTAAGAGTCTTATTTCCAATCAACCAATGAAAAATTCAGAAGAGGAGGTGTGGCTCAAGTGGTAGAGCACCAGCCTTGAATGAAATATGCTGAGGGAGAACACCTAGGTCCTGAGTTCAAGCCCCAGGACTGGCTCTCCCTTTACCCCATACACACACACACACACACACACACACACACACACACACACACACACACACACACACACACACACACACACACACACAAATAATGTCATGGAACATGCCCAGCAAAATGTTTGCAGACAGTAGAGCTTCATTCTGGCCCAGAGTTTGTTCAAACCATCTGTTGAGGAAGGCACCTTGGAGGAGCATCAAAAGGAGAATGGGCAATGTAGGGTGCAAGCAGCAAGACAGCACTTCCCCATTTCCATTTATGACCAATTATAGATCTTAGAAGGGCAATAAACAAGTCTTCTTCTTCCTGAGTGTAGAACCAGTTGACCCATGCAGAGCATGTAGAACTTACAAGGCCATCCTTATGATGATCAAAGTAATGAAAGATCATGAATTTCCACATCTGGGCCAAAGGGCCTGCTAGCACTCTTTGTCCCTCCAGTCTCATCCCAGGGATAGTCCAACCTCAGGGGAGTTTGGGCTGGGCATGGGCCTGCCTGCCTGCCTGGGCTTGCTGCCTCTCAGCACTCCCCCATGTTCAGAGCTTTTTATCTGATTGACTCCACCCAGTGGTTGTCATCCACCAATCACATGGGCAAGGGCCAAGTACTTTGCTCAAAAGTAGTTTCCTCTGTGGAAATATGGATGAAGGGAAAGGCAGTTTGCCATCTTTTCCTTTCCAATATGAGTCTGACTTAAGGAAGTGTCCTATCTTACTGTGATCATTTAAGAAGGGATCGTAGGGGAAATATAAAGGAGGGTATAACAATGTTTGATAGGAAATGGACTCATTACCTTGCTCATGTAACTGTAACCCCTCTGTACAGTATCTTTACAATAAAAAAGAATAATCTGTAGCTCATTCCTGTAACCCTAGCTATTCAGCTATTCAGCTGAGAGCTGAGGATCATGGTTTGAGTCAACCCAGGCAAGAAAGTCTGTGAGATTCTTATCCCCACTTAACTCTAGCAAAAAGCCAGAAGTGGAGCTCTAGTTCAAGTGGTAGAGCACTAGCCTTGAGCTAAAAAGCTAAGGGACAACTCTCAAGCTCTGAGTTCAAGTCCCAGTACTGGTACTCACTCACACACACACACACACACACACATACACACACACACACACACAGTTTTAGGACTCTGGTCAAGGTACATTGTCCTCATAAATTGATATGTTGAATTGAAACCTCTTTATACAACTATTTAAAGATAACAAAAATAAATTTAATTAAAATATATAATCCTAGAGACTCATTTATAGCTCTTTTGATTACCCAGTCTGATCTATTCCCACATTCTCCCCTAGCAAGTCTGAAAGTGGTCCCAGAAATCTGCATTTTAACTCACTTAAAGTAAGTTCTTATTTCCAAGTGATCTATCAGTTGATCAACAATCTTTGTTTACTGGGTGGACTGGAGTTTCCCCTTGTTTGCTGATGGCTGGCAGTGAGTAGCATAGCCGTGGACTGGTCACAGCTAAAGACAGGAAGTAGATCTGTGCTTGCCAGGGACTGGGGTCACAGGGAGGGAGGTCAGTGTTGATGGGTTAGAGTTTCCATTTGTTCTGTTGCAAAAGTTCTGGGAATGGATAGTGGCATTCATTCTACAACAATGGAGCATATTCAACTAGCACTTCAAAATGGTTAAAATTGGAGACTTGGCTCCTCCTCACCCAGTCTTCCTGCTACCTTTTTCTTCTCTGTGGACCTATCTCTAGTACATTGTGCTATTTCCCATTTTATTTTATGCTATGCTTTTCCCCACCAGAGTTTGAGCTCCATGAAGGTAGGTATTCTGGATTTTACTTTCTTCCTCTCCCCTTTTCATCCTCTGTCTCCTCCCTCTCCCTGTCTTCCCTCTCCCTGTCCTCATTCTCCTCCTCTTCTTCTTCCTCTTCTTCCTCTTCTCCTCCTCCTTCTCCTCCTCCTTCTTCATTTTCTTCTTCTTCCTCCTCCCCCTCCTCCCCCTTCTCCTCCTCCTCCTCCTCCTCTTCCTCCTTCTTCTTCTTTTCTTTCTTTCTTTCCTTCTTCTTCTTCTTCTTCTTCTTCTTCTTCTTCTTCTTCTTCTTCTTCTTCTTCTTCTTCTTCTTCTTCTTCTTCTTCTTCTTCTTTCTTCCTCTTCTTCCTCTTCTTCCTCTTCCTCCTCCTCCTCTTCCTTTTCTTCCTTCTTCCTTCTTTCTTCTTATTCTTCTTCCTTTTCTCTTCTCTTTTCTTCTTTCATTGAGATTTGCTAAGTACCAAGAAGAGTCATATGGTTGATATTTAATAAATATTTTTTGTACAAATGAACCAGCAGATTCTAATAAATCTTTGGCAAGAACAAGAATAGATGGAATGGTTCTTTCACCTGGTTTGTTGGCAACTATTTTCCATTTAGGTCCATTATACCTCATCTCAAAATACAAGATAACTGTGCTAACCATTAGGTTGTGGCAAATTATACTTTGCATTCTTTTTTGCTTAATTCTTTAAAATTTAATGTGGTAAGTACTGTTCCCAATTTTCCTTTAACATTGTAAGATCACCTTGAAGTGAAAGTGACTATAATTTTTGAAAATAAAGGCTAGCATAGCAAGGACAGCTATGGTGTCTATGTATGTGTTAGGGTCTTCCATAGGGCTTGAGGTATGGCAGCTGCCTAGTAGGGGAAGACCCTGAGTGTAAACTCTAGTACCACCAAAGTAAAGAAATGAAAAAGAACTCTTCCACCATAATTATGTCTCTTTCTTTTGTAAGTTCTGTCAGTTTTTCTGTGTGTACATTTATGAGGATGCATAATTAGAGGCTTATCCTTTTAAGGTCATTACATCTTTCAGATGGATTTTACTTTTTCATTTTGGAATATCTTCTAAACTCATTCTCTATGTTGCTATCTGACCTTGAGCATATCAGTTTCCCTCTTTGGGTCTTAATTTATCTTGGACTATTTATCTAACACATGTATAATGTATTTGCATTTTCCTCAAACAAAAGAAGACACCAAAAGGCAGTCATATGCTGACAGAGCCCATCCCCTTTTTAATTCTCTCAATAATTCTATTTATCTCAAAAAGAAAGTCTCTGTTTTCTGACATGTAGTAGTAAACCAGATTCTTAAACACTTGCCCCTTTTAGTGGTCCATTTTTTAACAATGATAAGTCTGAGGTTCTAAGCCTTGTGTGGAATACATAGAAGTCAATAGCACTGTTTCATTTTTTTGTATTTTGTACAATCATCTCTTTATGAATGACAAATGATATCGTTATACTGATATAACTCCCTTGAAATAAATCTATTTTTTTTTTAAGTTCAAGGTGAATAGTGAGGGTGAAGATAGGTGAATATAGTTAAAATAATTTATGTGAGGGGCTGGGAAGGTGGCTCAGTGGTAGAGTGCTTGCCTTGCATGCATGAGGCCCTGGGTTCGATTCCTCAGCACCACATAAGCAGAAAAAGCTGGAAGTGGTGCTGTGGCTCAAGTGGTAGAGCACTAGCCTTGAGCTGAAGAGCTGAGGGACAGTGCTCAGGCCCAGGGTTCAGGCACCATGACTGGCAAAAAAAAAACAAAAAAAAAACAAGAGTCTCACAATAATTTATGTGAAGGTATGAAAACAGAAAGGATGAAACTTGTTAAAAATTCATTTGGAAAGAGGGAAGAAGGGATGACAGAGAGTGGAGTGATATGATCAAGGAATATTATAAGTATATATGGACCTGTCATATATATATACTATATATATAATATATATAACTAATTAATGCCAATCAAACTGTGGTACAAGTAGGTCAGAAATAACAGTCAGTGATGATGCATGTGATATGTAATTAGAAGGAAAATCTTGAAGATGAGCTGGGGATGTAGCTCAGTGGTAGAACACTTGCCTAGCATGTTCAAGACCCTGGGTTTGATCCTCAGAAACACACTTACACACACACACACACACACACACACACACACACACACACACACACACACACACACACACTTTTGGAAGGATGTATGTTATTGCTAGCATTTGACAAATTTTTGTCTGCTAAATATCGGAACTCTCCTTTACTTGAGAAAAATATTAAATATTAAAAAATAAAAAGTACACTTTTTGGAAGTCAGTGTCCCCCTCATTCTACATATGCTGACAAGGACCAATCTTCCTCTGTCCCGTGACTACAAAGTTGAGGCAAGACAGCCTCAGTGTTCCTAAGATTTGCAGGGGATAATGCAGATACATGCACCTACTCATGACTTAGTGATTCCATTGGACTCAGTATGCTTAAGAAAAATGAGTGAAAATGTCTTTCAAAATACAGGTAGCAAGGCTTTTCATAGGCAAGTGCTCATCATTGTAGCCCTGCAAGAAAAATAATCCAATGTTCATAAAAAGTAGCATGGAAAAGACATTCCACTCTAAGTATACAACAAAGTACTCACTGAAAAAGAAAAAGACAATCTACTACAAGCAACCACATGGGTAGATGTCACAGATGAAAAAAAATCTTTAGACACAAAGAAATGCACAGATAGATATTGTACACTCTTATTTACTTGGCATATCTTATCTACAGTCATAGATTCCAGAAAAGAGATTGCCTTTGGGAAAGAATGCATGGACTGGCAAAATTTGCAAAAAAAACCCTTTGTAGTGTTAGAAATACTCTACATTTTCATCAAAGCTTCATGGATATCCATGTATTTGAAGTGTACAGGTAAGGTGTGTGGGCTTACCTCTATGTAAGTTGCCTCTCAATTAAAAAGGAAACAAGCGGGGCTGGGAAGGTGGCTCAGTGGTAGAGCGCTTGCCTTGCATGCCTGAGGCCCTGGGTTCCATTCCTCAGCACATATAAACAGAAAAAAAAGAAAAAAAAGCTGGCAGTGGCTCTGTGGCTCAAGCCATAGAGCAGTAGCCTTGAGCTGAAGAGCTGAAGGACAGTGCCCAGGCCCAGAGTTCAGGCCCCATGACCAACAACAACAACAACAAAAGGAAACAAGCCCAGTAGCCTGAGTAATTCCCAGGCTGCCAGCCCCGGTGTCTGCCCTGTAATTGGAACATTGCTGTGACATGCTTTTGGCCGGTTCTCAGCGGCCTCTCCTCCCTTTGTCTGTGCCTGCAGCAGGAGACAGGTTCTCTAGTCTGGCTGATGAGTCTCCAGCAGCCTGCTGACATTCTGGCCAGTAAATTCCTTTCACCCCTCACATCGGCTCAAGTCAGTCTCTGCTGTTTGCAGAGTTCCCGGACTGCCTCCTGAAGAAGCACACGGGATGAGGAACTCCAGCTCTGAGCTGTGGTTGAGCTGAGCACGCAGGAGTCTGCCCAGCCCCTCAGGATTTTGGCAAAAAGATCAATCAGAAGATGTCACTGTGTTCAGGGCTGTCAGCTTAGCTATGGTATAATTGTGAGAAAGTTCTACTGGGGTCTGATACTTATCAAGAAGCCCATGTCAGTTTCGGCACTGGTGGCTCATGCCTGTAATCCTAGCCACTCAGGAGGCTGAGATCTGAGGACAGATGTTCTGAGACAGTCTAGGCATGAAAGTTCATGAGATGCTTTCTTCAAGTAACAAGAAGCTGGAGATGTTCCTCAAGTGGTAGAGTCCCTGACTTGAGCAAAAAAGGCCAACTGAGAACTCAAGCCACTGAGTTCAAGCCTCAGGACCAGTACACACACACACACACACACACACACACACACACACACACACACACACACACACACACACACACACACACACACACACACGCGTAAGAAAGAATGAAGAATCTCACTTTAATGCTTTAGAAATTATTAAATAGAAGTTAAATATTGAATTTTTACATAAAATCACTAAATTTAAATTATATAATTCCTTTATTTCCCCTTCTCTACCCTCCCATCCCACCCCTGCCTCTCTTTTCAATAGCCTTCTTTGTTGGTGACCTTAACCCTTATATATAAACATGTAATCTCTGGAAAAGAAGATCAAATAAATCCACAAATATAATTGCATTTTGCGGATGTAAAGCAACCAAAATACAGAAAACAACATTATTCTCACTATATTATTATTAGTTTATAGAAGACAAAGGAGGATGAGTCTTGTGGTTCACACCTGTAATTCCAGCTACTTGGGAGGTAGGGAGAGTTTGAGGTCAGCCTGGGTAAAAAGCACAAGCCCTTATCCGAAAAAATAACTACAGCCATCAAGAGCTGCCAGTGTGGTTCAAGGGGTAGAGCTCCTGCAAACACACACACCCACACACCCACCCACACACACACACATACACACACACACACACACACACACGCACGCATGCGCACGCACACACACACGTGAAAGAAACTGGTACATGAAGTGTTCAACTGATTTGAAACATTAAAATCATTTAAAGCTATGCTTTACAAGGCTGCTTAATTGCAAATGCCATAACATGTCTTGGGAAAACAACCAGAAAAGAAAGCATGGTGTTTTCCAAATGTAATACGAGTCAGGACTGACTATCTTATGTTAGTTTTTGTAGCAGAATCGTTATTTCAGCTTAATGAGAATCTTTAGACTCTGTCAGAATAAGAATACATAATGAAATGAAGACCGCAGGTATACTGGAAGATAATGTTACATAAGGAGATTATTTTGGTGAACCTCATTTGAATCAGGATGATTCATAATTGTATAATTAGATACCTCAGTTTAAACATGAAATGCAGTAAATTATACAAGTAGCAAACACAGCCATCTCTTTCTGGTATTTTTCAATGAAATATATTAATGAGACATTGACATTGGATTTTTCCCTAGAGCACCAGTTGTGATTAATTACTGGATGGTCTGATGTCTGTAAACATTCCTTTTTAGGTTACAGCATGTAGGGTACCAGTTCTCTCTCTCACTTGTATCGCTCTACTCACCATTCTCTTAATTCTGGGTCTGCTGGAGATCTCATGAGCCATCCCAGCTTTGGAACTGTGGAGGTTCTGAGTATCCACCTCAGCAATGCATGACGGGAATCACTCACAATTGCTGTGATTCCCTAGGGAGCCTTTGTTCGCAGGTCAAACTCCCAGCCTTGCACCTCAGGTTGATGCTTCGACTCTGAAATCACACTGGCTGCCCCATTCTTCCCTCCTACCATCTTTGGTCACACCTTGAGGTTAATTGATACATTGTGAATTAGACAACATGGTATACTTTTTTCAAATTGCATGGTTGATGTACTTCGTAATGCTTTTTTGGAGAATGTCAGTGATGCTGGGTCTTTGGATATAGCTCACACTCCTTTCATTTTGTAGATGAGAAAACTACAGAAGGGGTAGTCACTTGACCAAGACTTAGAGAAACTATGGGCAGAAAGCAAAAATCAAGCAGATTAAGGGCTTACGGAGATATATAGGTCCCAGGGCAAAATGCGAACATGGACTCTTCTGCTCAAAAGCTGTGAACAATTTAAAAAAGGTGACAGTAGAGCCTCAGCCTAAATGTGGGGCTCACTTCTGCCTGCGTGGGGTGTGTCTGGTTCAATAACTGCCCTTATTTGAGGTGATTATATTTTATATTTCCACCAGCTCTGTCAGACACTGTTTGAGAGGGCGCCTCTCATCCTAAACCAGGGGAAAGAACCCATCTTGTCCATGGGGTACCTTCATGAAACACTTCAGCTCTGTAGAATACAATTTGGAGTGAGTAACTAGGACTGGATTAATGGTCTCATTATTGGCATTAAAAAAACAAAAACAAAAACAGTTGTCCACTCTGCCTCCATCTTCTTTTCTCCGTGTCTGTTTTCTTCCTGAAAAATCTCCTTGGCCCTTTCAAAAGCTGTCAAGGTTATGGTATGGTGGCTCTTACCTGGCTTCCGAGCTTCTCAGGGATGCTAATGAGGTCAGGAAGACTGTGATTTTGTAGGTGGAGGCCAGTCCAGCACCCCACCCCTAAACTTCTTCTCAACCAGTAAAATCTTAGGTGCGTTGGAACACACCTATCATCCCACCTCCACAGGAAGCATAAATAGGAAGATCACCATCCAGGTTGGCTGAGACAAAATGTGAGACTCTACTTGAAAAATGAAAATAAAAAAGGCTGAGGGTGTGGCTTAAGCGGTAGAGCTCTTGTCTAGCAAGTACAAGTCTCTGAGTTCAACCCCAGTACCACCAAACACACAAACAAATAAAAAATATATAAAAAGCCATCAAGGCATTCTTGCTATATAGACTAAAGCTAGATTCTTCCGTTTCCACTTTCACCATCTAGTCTAAACCATCCCAGACACTGAGACCAGATGTATAGGGGAGGAAACCCAAACCCTGTACCAGCGGCGGCAATGGTCCAAGACTTTGGGTGTGGTTTGAGGATTTCTTCACTCCATGGACATTCACCAGGCAGGCATTTATTAGATGTGGAGGAACACAGCGGGGCTCAGGAAGAATAATGCTTGCTCTAGAAGCTTTGTATTCTTCTGGGAGAAATAAAGTTACCAAAGAAAAAGAGTAAAACATCTATTATCCTGGGTGTTGAGTAAATGCTGTGAAAAAAACAGATAAACAGCAACAGCAACAACAAAGCCCTGGGTACTTTGCAATGCATTGCAATAGAATAATGAGACCCATTAAAGTTATTAAAAAAGAAAAGCTGAGGTGGGGAGGAGAGGGCTGAGAGGAATAGAGGGGTGAGTTTGGTCCCAGAACATTCAGACATGCATGGAGACGTCATAATGAGCATTATGGACATGCATGGAGACGTCATAATGAAATCCCTTTAAATTAATAAAAATTAGGATGGTCAGGGGAGGCTTCAGTGAAAGTGACATCTGGGGCTAAAGGCTGGTCATGTAGAACCTTCTAGGCCACAGCAAGGGCCTGCTTGCTGATCACTGAGTGAGCCATATGGCTTCTGTGCTAAATAAGTCGTGGCAAGTCCCGTCCCTGTACTTCAGTTTTCTCATCTGAATTCTAATGTTGCCACCTCACAGAGTTATTGAATACTTTATAAGAGATCATGCGTGTAGATTGAAGATTCACTGTTTATCCCACCTACAAACATCTTATCAAGCAGGCGCCAGAGGCTCACACCTATAACCCCAGTTATTCAGGAGGCTGAGATCTGAGTATCATGTTTCCCATCAGGAAGGTCCATGAGTCTCTTTTCTCCAATTAACCACCAGAAAACTGGAAATGGAGCTGTGGTTTCAAGTGGTAGAGCGCTAGCCTTGAGCACAAAAGCTCAGGGACAGCACCCAAGCCCTGAGTTCAAGCCCTACAACCAATAGATTAAAAAAAAAAAAGACAACTTATCAAGTGCAATTATAAGCCACTGACTGTATCTAGCACATGCAAAGACACACATGTTGGTCGATATTACAATGATTAAAATGGAACAAGCCTGGTGTTGTGGTACACATTTGTAAACCCAGGGCTCGGGAGGCAGAGGCAAAAGGATTGCTAGATTGAGGTCAGCCTGGGCTACATAGCAAGAACTTGTCTCCTTCTACCCACACTCCCTCACCAAGAAAAAGGGTAAATGAAAGAGAGAGACAGAGTCAGAGAGAGACAGAGAGCAAGTTGGCCAGTGATTTGTCATATATTTTTTTTCTTCCACAATCTGGGGCTGACTCATTAGAGACCATGCAATGCTTAAACTGTATGTCCATCTTTCCTGTGTTACCTCACAGTCTTAACTTCTCATTCAAGAGGACATACAGTGCATGCAATATGAGGTCATTTGGCTGGAATGAAATCCCTAAAGATCTTACAGAAAACCTAATGGCTCAATAATCAATGACATAATTACTGCTATGGGCTCCATGATACATGATCTTGGGCTTTCCAGTTTCTGGTGTGAATCACCTACTGGGTTTCTTTCCCTTCAGCTCCATGCCGCACAGAGAACTTCAAGGCCTTGGCTAGGAGGACCTTTCATGGTAAGCAGCGCAAGTCTGGTGTTTGACATTTCCCTGGATTGTTCAACAACTTTATGTATGGACACCATTTCAGTCCAAGACAAGCACTTTGAGCTCCTTGAAGAGACTCAAAATTCAGGGGGGAGGGGGAAACAAAAAGGAAACAGCCAAACCAAACAAACAAAGCCCTCTAGGTCCTGGGGGCAGGTGTGTCTCTTCTACATAAGTCTCTGAACCCAGTTTCTTCCATTTCATCCAAACCCAAGGCAGGGACTACTAGGTGCTGGCTGCAATGCCAGCCAGTGGAGTGTGAAACTGAACTTGACAGAGCTGTTGCCCTTGAGGAACTCTCTGTCTAGGGGGTGAGACACACATGCAAACAATGGTGATGCTCCCTGACAAGGGTTATGAAAGAGGCAGGCGTGAAGGGATGTGGGAAAACAGCAAAGACTGGACAATTCTGCCTGTGTGTGTTGTAGAGTGCTCTCTGAGCATGAATAAAGACTACTAATGTATCCAAGGTACAGTTGATGGTCAGATGCTTTCTGATTTCATATCAGCTTTTAGGTAAAAAAAGTAACAGCATGTGTTTAAAGGGTCACAACAGTTACAACATCCTATTAGAACATCTTTCTCTTAAAGTAGGAGTCTCTACTTGTGGGTAGGGTGTCTCTACTTGTGGGTAGGGACTGTGGGAAAGTGCGTTCTCCAGACTCAGGTGGGCAGGACAGACTTAGGGGCCCGGTTCAGAGCTGAGGAAGATCTGAAAACAAGCAGGGTCCCTTAGTCAGGAAGCAAAACTTAACTGGCTCACCCTGGAGGTCTAATTGGACGTAGTAATAAGCCTTGTCATTATTCATTATAAGGCTTAGTTCTGAGATCAATTCTGTTACTTGCTTGCTTTGGTAGAGGGCTTGTCTAGCAAGCCCAGAGTTCAAACTTCAGTACTGTCAAAGGCAACAACAACAAAACAAAAAACACAAACTAACAAAAGAGCTGAGTGCTGGTGGCTCACTCCTGCAATCCTAGCTACTTAGGAGGCTGAAATCTGAGGACTGAAGTTAAGTTCAGAGCTAGCTTGGGTAGGAAGGTTCATATGGGAGACTTTGATCTCCAGCTAATACTACCAAAAACAAAAAAAGTGGAAGTATGGCTCAAGTGGCAGAGCACTAGCTCTGAGCAAAAATAATAAGCCCAGGGAAAGAGTTCAGGCCCTGAGTTCAAGTCCCAGGACCAACACACACACACACACACACACACACACACACACACACACACACACACACACACACACACACACACACACACGAAAGAAAAAGAACAAAAGAAATCTGCTAGCATTATGGAAAGAGTACAAAAGGATATGACACCACATGAGCCATTTGCCCAGTTCAGAGGACCATGGTTCAGAGGAAGCTGTTGTGCCTGAGAACTGTTTGCTGAGAATAGTTTGACAGTGGCAAACTCTGCCAAGCTGTGTCATTCCAGGCCTTGCCAGTGAGCTTTTGTCTCCTGGCCCTCTGGGGTTCAGCTGCCTGAGCAGAGTTGGTGGAAAATTCCTCCCGGATCCACAGGACAAGCAGGTACATGAGGAGGTCGGAGCTGCACAGGCATCCAGTCAGAAGCGGCAGGGGGAGGGAGAGGCAGATTCAGCCAGGGCTGGCTTTCCTTGGTGTCACCTGGCCTCAAGGCAGTCTGGGAAGGAAGTCCCTGCAGTTTTAGGATCTAGGAAGCGCGTCACTGCAGTGTGGGCTCCCTGGGGAAGGGAGGAGCCTTTCCTGAAGGAAGGACTTTTGGTCCCCTTCTGCTCTGTCCCTTGTCTCCATGGAAATGCCTGAGAGGCCCAAACAAGAAGTAGGCTTCCTTAAGGAAGGGTGAGCTGACCATCTGCAGAGAACTTCATGCCAGTAGAGTCTTGGCTCCCCCCTAAGCCCATGCTACCAAGGTGCCATGAACTAAGGGCTAGTGGTATTAGATCTTGGGCCGAGGAAGCCCAGGAAAAGATCCAGAATGTCCCATCTGAAAGATACTTCAGAGACTGTCCAGGACAGTGAAATGAACTTGCACAAGGTCCCTAGGTCCAATAGCTTAGGACCAAGGTCCTGTCTAGTAGCACACCTCCCTCGACCCCGCAATGACTCTTCTTCACTGGCAGCAATTCTGTTTACTGAATCCTAAAGTTATTGGATGCTTACCTAGGGTCGCACACACAGTGAGAATCCTTTCCCACACATTAGGTTGGTTATTTCTTACTGCAGTCCTGAAAGGCGCATGGCGCTGTCTCTGGTTTGCAGACGTGGTAATGCATCTTAGCAAGCCTGAGTGTGTTGAGTCAATGTCTCAGAGTCGTGAATCCGCTGAGCCACTCCACACACCTGGGTACTTGACAGCAAGCCCCAAAGCCACAGCCTCCATCCTTTTCCTCCCTCTGCTGGCCCTTCTGCTTCCTCCTGTGTCCCCATTTGATGGCTTCCCCTTTGTCCCCATGGTGGCTTGAAATCTATGCTCTAATAGCAGTTGGCCTCTGATTTTTTTAAGCACACATTTTGTGGTAAAGCAAGACAGCAAGAAAAGAAGCCTTAGGCCTTTTACAAACAACTGTCTGGATTAATAGAAAAATTCTATTTTGATTGCCAGTGCCATACCAAGGCAACTTGCAGAATACTTGGATACATTAAGTAAAAAGTAAGATGGTAGAACAAAACCTCCTATCTTTCTTGGCTGTTTCTTTTAGGATTTGCTCATGATCTAGTCCATTTATCCGCGGACGATCTTGATGGTTTCCATATCCATTCGCTTAAGAATGTTGTCACTTGTTTCTAATGCATTTATAAGATTATCTCTTTGTTCCTTTGTATGTCCCTCCCCCACAGTATAACCCCTGCTTTCACTATATTTGATGTCAGTATAACTTGTAGAGGAGATGGGGAAAAACAGGTCGTTTAAGGATACAGGTGGACCTGTTGCAACAATGAGAAGTACAAGTTGTCATGTCGAAAACGAGCTTTACAACTTTGGTGTGGGGAGGGGGGGTGGAGGGGAAGGAGGCGAGAAGGATGGGGGGGGGAGGCTGGGAAGGGATGTGAAGGGTAAACAAAGGAGGAGGCTGCAATGCTTGATAAGAAATGTACACAGGAGGGGGGAGGCTGGGAAGGGAGGTGAAGGGTAAACAAAGGAGGAGGCTGCAATGCTTGGTAAGAAATGTATGCATTATCCTGCCCATGTAATTGTAGCCCCTCTGTACAGTATGTTCTCAAATAAAATAAAATTAAATTAAAAAAAAGAAAAAAAAAGAAATGTACACATTATCCTGCCCATGTAATTGTAACTCCTCTGTACAGTGTGTTCACAAAAAAAAAAAAAAAAAAAAAAAAAAGAATGGTGTCACTTATGCTCACTTATGGCGGTAGGGATATTTTCTCCTCTTCCAATTTGTTGTTTGTTACTTCCCTTTTAAAAGTGATTCTGGAGGTTGGCAGTGACTGTCCAGGTTTTCCTGGCCTGGTTGTCTGTATCTTGATACAGTGTTGGGCTGTCTGATTGGCCATGACAGATTGACAGGATTTGATGCTGACTGCAGTGAGTATTCCCCCAAGATCCGAGTCTAACTTGACACATAAAGCAGCCACCCTGTCTTCCATGGCTCCAGTGTATCATTCAGTCAGAAATGCCATTACCATTTACTTTTCCCTCCCAGGGTGTGCAGGGTACCACTTTCAGAGCTAAGTGACAGATCGACAGCACCAGAGGCTGGGGCCTGCCAAATCACCCCCTGGATATAGCTTAAAGAAAAAGAATCCTGCAGCATCTCGCCATGTGCATCACTCGGTTCTCACTTGATCGGTAAGCTGTAGTCCTCCTCGCAAGGATGATTTGTGTGGCTGCAGGACCATCAACTGCCTAAATGCCCTTGAAAATGGCAGCTCCTTGCGGTGGCATTGCTGTTTACACACAGTGATTCCCATGGCCACCCCAGATGGTGCCAGGAGGTAGGAGTCACTATTAATGGTTTAAGATGAGGACGTTGAGGCTCAGTGTCCAGACTGGGGTTAGGATCTGAGTTTCAAGGAGCTTTTCTGAAACTGGAATTGTGGATGGGGTTCCTTGGAAAGGGTCTGTCCCAGATGCATCACTGTGGGTATAGAGACTTGAGACATAGGATCCACCTGCTTTGTTCATTTGTCTGGACCATTTCTGTCTCCCTGTGCTCCTTAACAACCCCTTTTCCGCCTTTTCCAGCTATGAAAACAGAGAGGCACAAACCCACATATAGCCTGTACTTCATCCTGAGTCCCCCAAAATAGCCCAATAAGCATTGGGAAAATGCCATGCCATGACCTCCGCCACAACAAGACCATGGTGTGAAGTGTAGCAACGTGATTAGAAAGAAGGAAAATCAGAGACAAGGAGACAAGTGGTTAAACATACATCGAGCCTCATATTCACCACTCTCAGGCTACTCAATGAAAAGTCATTTCCAGGAATAGAATTCAGTAGGTTATCTCTAACAAACCCAGTATCTCTCTCAATATAACAGAAAGACAAAAAGTGAAAAAGAGGTATATTTATGATAGCACAGGCAGATTTCCCATATCAACTTAGGTGAGCTTTCTGAACCACTCACGGACAGGGATTGAACAATAGAGGGGGGAGGGGTGGAGAGAATGACCATAGACGAGGTTAACTTGATGAAATCGTAACATAGACACAAGTGAACCTCTTTTCCTCCAAGGTGGAACCTCTTTGTTCCATTAATATGCTGTAAAAACATTTAACAAGATTGAAAAACAAGTACAACAGTAATGTAGGCTCTGCTGGAGGGAGGGCGGTCGGTGGAATGGGGGAAGGTGAATGGAGAGGGTGAGGAAGGAGGGATATGGTCGCAGTATTTTAGATCATGTATGAAAATGCAATAATGAAACCACTGGAATTGTTTTAAGAAGGAGGAAGGGGGACGAGGAAGAGAGCTGGAGGGGGTGAGTTGACTGGGGTGCATTATCTGTATATATGAAAATACCACAACAGAGAGATCTCTACCTTTTGGTGTCTCACATACTGAAAACAATAGCATGAAAGCTGTAAGCTGGGGGCCAGTGGCTCACACCTGTTATCCTAGCTACTCAGGAGGCTGAGAATTGCCAACTTGGTTCGAAGCCAACCTGGGCAGGAAAGTTTCTGACACTCTTTTTTTTTTTTTTTTTTTTTGGTTGTGGGGTTTGAACTCTGGGCCTGGGCGCTGTCCCTCAGCTCTTCAGCTCAAGGCGAGTGCTCTACCACTTGAGCTACAGCGCCACGTCCGGTTTTCTAGTGGTTTATTGGAGATAAGAGTTTCAAGGACTTTCTGCCCGAGCTGGCTTTGAACTGCGATCCTCAGATCTCAGCCTCTTGAGTAGCTAGGATTACAGGCATGAGCCACTGGCGCCCAGCTGTTTCTGACACTTTTTTTTTTGGGTCCGGTAGTGGGCCTGAACTCTGGGCCTGGGCGCTGTCCCTCATCTCTTCATCTCCAGGCTAGCGCTCTACCACTTGAGCTACAGTGCCACTTCCGGCTTTTTTCTTTTTGCTTATGTGGTTCTGAGGAATCGAACTCAGGGCCTCAGGCATGCAAGGCAAGCGTTCTACCACTGAGCCACCTTCCCAGCCCCTGTTTCTGACACTCTTACCTCTAATAAACTACCAAAAGCCAGAAGTGGAGCTGTGGCTCAAGTAGTAGAATGCTAGCCTTGAGCAAAAAAGAGCTCAGGGACAGTGCCCAGGCCCTAAGTTCAGGCCTTAGACACAATTTGATGACTTTGCTGAGGAATGCTTAGAATGGGAGGAAGACTATATATTCACAGGCTTACAGTTCCAATGTGTTGTCTTTTACATAAACACAAATTTATATAGAAAAGAAACAAATGAAAATAATCATATAATTTTGAAAAATGTGAGGTTGCCTGAAATATATTACAATGTTATAAAACTAAAATGACTTAAAGCAGTTTGATGAGGGTACATGAATAGCCTGACCAATAAAGCAGTACATTAAATACCACCAATAAACATAGAAAGGACACTTCAGAGCCGTCCAAAAAAGTAGATTATTTAATAATTGGTGTTATGTTTAAATAACTGGTAGCCATCTAACACAAAGCTTATGTCTTCTTAGTTCCTTATATCAAAATCAGTTCCATATGCAGCAAAGATTTAAGTTGAAAAGAAATCCATGGAAGTATTAAAAGAAAACAGGAGATTTTATTTAAATAATATCCAAATGGGTAAGGACTTGGTCTTTTAAAACATAGCACAGACTTCAGAAGTCATAAAAGAAGATTGATTAAAATGATACCATAAAATTAAAATTTCCTGCATTTCCCAAAATACTACAAAGTCAAAAGATAGGCAATAAACACGGTTGGAAAAGATGTTTCCAATATGTGAGACACCAAAAGCGAATTTCCTTGATAAATGCCTCCAGGAGCCTAGGACAAAGGCTGACAATTCAAAAGCCATGAGCAGAGAGTTCCAAGTTCATGGAAAAATCAATGACACTGGGCTTTAGAAACCTGAAAGGTGTTATTCTCACAACTAAGAATAAATGCCAGCTTCAATTCACGTGGCTATATTCACCAGTTACACATAGGTAGAAGTGCCATCTGCTAACGTGGGGTTGGTGAAGAGGGGGAGCCAGTACAGGCTGTGACTATTGTGGGACTGGAAAAGGGGTCTAACCCCTTCCCAGGGCCACTTAGGAATGCCTTCTGCAATACAGCGCACACATGTTCCTGACCTCATGGTGCCACTTCTGAGAAAGCATCTTACATGTATATTCACATGTTTGCATAATGAGACATCTACGAGGGCATTCCTAATAGAAAAGTTCTGGAAATAACATGTACATTTGAACAGATAGGAGACACATACTTATATGAACTGCTTTGAAGCCTTCAGGTACCACCTGGCGGTTTACAGCAGCATAGAACAGGCCTCCCAAATAGCCTAAAGCTATGATTTTTATGACTGCTGGCACTTTCCAACTTGTTTTGATCACAACCTACCACACTATGAATTACAAATGATATCACAAATGATTTGTACACTAACTTACTTTCAGCAAATATTTAGTAGCTGGAATGTTGCTGTACACAAACTGGCACGAAGAAGATAAAGGAAATAAAATAGATTATAAAATTTCTGCCATCAGAGAATTACACAATTTTTAATGAATGCTTGACATTGGAACAAACAAAATGCTAGTGACAGAAGGCAAATCAGTGGTTACCTGGATGGTAGAAGGAGGGATCTGACTGTAGAGGGCCCTGGTGGGTGATTTTCTGGGGTTATGGTAAAGAATGTGTGTCCACCATGATAGTGATGATGCACCTAAACAAATTTGATAAGACCTATTGAATCTTATACCTTTATGAGAGAGGGCAATATTTATTAGATGCAAATTATACCCCAATAAACTTGATCGCAAAAACTGAAAGAAGTTTTGTGAAACAATATGATCTTTCTGCACATCACAGGGTCTTCTGATCCCTTTCCTTCTATCTGGTCCTTTTCCATTACAACCAAATGAAACAAACAATATCAAATTCAGTGTGATCAAATAAATTGATTTTTATAACCGTTAGACACCCTACAATCCATAAAACATGATACATAAATACATATTCATAGAATGTCTATGGGAATGTGTATAGACATGTAAATATGTTTGGCATATTAGCAGTAGCAATGAACTACTTATTGGAAGGGATTTGGGGGAGGCAGGATCAGGAAAAAGAAAGAGAATTTAATTTTACTATATACACATATAATATTTCATTTAACAATTTAGACCATGGCTATAGATTGCTTTAAAAAAATATAACTAGGGGCTGGGAAGGTGGCTCAGTGGTAGAGCGCTTGCCTTGCATGACTGAGACCCTGGGTTCGATTCCTCAGCACCACATAAGCAAAAAGAAAAAAGCTGGAAGTGGCACTGTGGCTCAAGTGGTAGAGCGCTAGCCTTGAGCTGAAGAGCTGAGAAACAACGCCCAGGCCCAGAGTTCAGGCCCCACAACCGGACCCAAATAAAATAAAATAAAATAAAAATATAACTAAAGTACTGTAGGGAAAAAGGCTAGAACCAAGGCGGGAAGCAACTGTATGTAGATGAACTACATGTACGACAGTACCTAAGTGCTTAACCTCACTGGGCTCTTTTACCTGCTTCTAATATAATAGATTGGTCATAAGAAATTGTTGACCCTGGTTCTTGGGTATTCCAATTGCCCTGTAAACCAACTTTTGAGGGTCAGCCCCTATCTACCGAGGGATACTTCATTCACCCTAAGATAATTCCCTGTAGAGGGACTCACTGAGACGCAAGTTGAAATGTAATCCCCACTATTTTACATTAAGAGGTAGGAGCAGGTGGGGTATTCAAGACGTGATTAGGGGGTCTGTCCTTATGAATGAATTAATCTCCTCATTTGATTACTGAATTAATGGATTCATGGTTAATGGGGTATCCTGTAACCAAAGGCCAGTTTGGCTGCGTGTCTTGTATGTTCTGTCTCTGACCATGCAATGAAGACTCTGCTACTTTTCCAGCAAGACAGCCATCACCAGATGCAACCCTTAGACTTTGGCCCCAAACCATGACCCAACATAAACCTTTTTCTTCACAATTTACCCTGAAGGGTTTTTTTTTATTGTTATTAGCAATGAAAAACAGAGTAAAATAACCATCTTCCCTGAAAACGTCCTGCCAAGGGAGAAATAAGCAAGACACCAATTCCTATCTTAGCCAGTATTCACAGATGCACAGCTCAGAAGCATTGCTGGGAAAGGCTGACAGCCTATGATGGATATCACTCATTAAGTTGCAGCAGGTAGAACCTCAGCTTTGCAGGTCTGTTTCCCGAGTTTGCTCAAACTTATCTTCTGTTTTGTTGTTTGTTTTTTTCCTGCCTGATGCTTGACCCTGCTTCTGTAGGAGGCCAAAGGGAAGGTGATTCCCGGGAGATGAGGAGGGCTCAGTCCAGGAAGGCAGGAGCAGAGTAGGCATGGTAGTAAGAAAGCTAAAGCTAGAAGCCAAAGTGATGTTTTTCTCTCTCTTTTATTGTTGTGGTCTAGGGATTGAACTCAGGGCCCGAAACATACGAGGTATACACTCACCACTTCAGTCACACCCCAGTCCTTTTATGCTTTGCTAATTTTTCAGATAGGGTCTCTTGCTTTGCCCCTCCAACCTAAAACTGATTCTCTTACTTCTACTTCCAAATTAGCTGGGATCATAGCTGTGTGTGTGTGTGTGTGTGTGTGTGTGTGTGTGTGTGTGTGTGTGTGTGTGTGTGTGTGTGTGTGTGTGTGTGTGTGTGTGTGTGTGTGTGAACTCTCCTGCTTCCATCTCCTGAGTAGCTGGGGATTACAGGTGTGAACCACCAAGCCCAGATACAAGACACTTTTGATCACAGTAGAAACAATTTGGGAGACATATACAGCAATTTTTACAAAGAAGGAGGAATGACTGTCTTTGGGGAATTTTTTCTTGCAAGTAAAAGTAAAGAACATCTTCCATTATGTTTTGTTTTACTTCCACCAGACTGAAAAATAGTTGGTAGGCTGAGAGAAGGGCTGGCAGGTTGGGACAGGTGTGATCCCAAGAGCCTGTCTGGCAGGGAGGAGGTTCAGATTTGCAAGGTTGCAATTATGCCTAGAATGTCTTTTATTTTTAATTTTGATAAATTTGATTTTTACCTTATAATCACTGGGAGCTCTAACATTTACAAAAGGTGACACTATGGTCTCCTAAGCCTGCCTGAGCCTCAGCTGTGAGCTTCTGGCCCATCCTGCCTTATTCTCCATCCATCTACCTCCACCTTCCTCAATATGTTTAGGCAAATAACCTCCACTGTGCATAAATACTTCATCAACCTAACTCTTTGTAAGCATGTATCTTTTAAAGCTAAGAACTTTTGGTCAAGGATATAGCTCAAGGGTAAAGCGCTCATCTACCATGCAAAAGGCCTCAGGTTCCATCCGTTGTACTGTAAGACAAAAATAAAGCAATCAAAAAGAACCTTTTGTTCACATACCTGCAGCACCATTGTCATCTTAAAGCATTTTAATAATAGGTCCTTAACATCCAATATACAGGTGGTGTTAGAATATTGTTTTTCACCATATTTGTCATTGTAGTTTTGTTGTTCAAATCAGGAGCTAGACAAGAGCTATACAGTGTGATTGGCTTATTTTGAGCTAGACAAGAGCTATACAGTGTGATTGGCTTATTTTTTTAAACTATCCTTTAGTATTCTCCCTCACCCTCTTACTCTGTGTCTCTTTGTCTCTCTATCTGTCTCTCTATTTCTGTTTCTCTCAGTCCTTCCTTGCAATTTGTTTGAGAGACAGTTTACATTTTTAATCCTACAGAATTTCTCCTGTTTGGCTCTGGTCCTTATTTCTTCCATATTTTCTGGAGGGTGTTAGTTCCATGCAGAGCAACCAATGCAGCTGTCACTAGCTACTTATAGTGGCTATTTAAACTTAAATCAATTAAATGAAATAAAATTCCAAATGTGCAATAGCCACTTGTGGTTTATTACTTCCATATGGGACAATACTTTATAGACCATGCCACGCTTGTCAGATCTTCTATTTGATGTTCAGAGGTCTAGAGGCTTTAATCAAATTGAAATTTGAATTTAGGAGTTGGTTGGGAACGTCCAGGGGATTGTCTTTCTTTTATGATTTCGTATTAACAATGTTTGATGCTAGTGCCATTAGGAGAAATGTATATCTTTGAGAACCATGACTTCAAAAATACTGCCCAGTGTCCCTCTCCCTCCCTCTCTTCTGTCCTATAAACCTGACCCCTCCAGTCACCCTTAATACCTCCCTTTCCTGACCAGTTGTCCCATTGATTTAGCCTTCCAAGGACTTCTGCAGTCAGGCCCTGTTTCTTCAAAGGCCATCCATCCTGTGGGCTCAGAGCTCTTGGATGATATTGCCACTGTCCCTAGATAAGCACACCAATCTTTGCTACCAAGCTCTGGCAGTCTCTTTTCAGTCCCCTTCCTGCTTGCTTCCTCCAGGGTCTAGCAAGCTAGCTGCTCAGATAGGCTTGGCTCTTTTAGATACTGTGGTCATGGGGTGGTCCCTGAGGAGGCTGGGGAGAGAAATGGGTTTTGTGGGGAGCATTCTGAATAATGAAGTAATGGCAGGTCCCATATTTTAGCTGCTAGGTCAGCACTAATATTTCACTGGTCAATATTTGTTTTTAAGCCTTCACCCTTTATTCTATTGTCTGTTATTCTGGTGACGTTCTTCTTATGTCTTCCGTACTCCTTTCAATCAAACATACTGGGTTCCCCAAGTCTTATTACTCATCAGGTCTCAATCCAAGGTTCAAGGTTTAGTATTGCCTCCCTCTGTGGAGCCCTCCCTAATCTCCTCCTACTTGCTTTCCTTCTGACTGATGGTGTGTTTCTGGTTCAACATTGTATCCACCTTTCTGGTTCAACATTGTATCCACCCCTCGCCCCCATACATGTGCCAGATTAAATCAATCACATTGCCTGGCTGTTTGTGTAGACAGTCATCTACTGTTGAAGGTTGAGTTTACAGGCTGAACTTTTAATACTATATGATGTTATTTGTTTTTCCAGGAATTGGTCCCTTTTGCTCTTGGGCATTTATTATTTTCCAAATAAAGGATATTCCTTGGCAGACACATGATCTGGTTTGTTATGGGGAGGGGGGCCCTCTGGGTCCTACCCATCCTACAGGACCATGCTTGTCACTCACAGCTGGACACCTGCCACTCAATGGCATGCGGTGCCAGCTCAGCCAAGGGGAGGGCAGTATTCCCGGTGCATGGGTAAGAATCAAGCCTGGATACTGCACAGGAGGCAGAGGGGCCATACAACACCTGGGCAGGTAAATTAAATGGAGAAGCCAGCAAGGAGTGTAAACTGAGTTATAGAGCATAGATCCAAGTCCTAGGATCGCATTTACAGGTCCAGCCTCTCAACCCAACACATCAAGTAAAGAGATGAGCAGCAGAGAAAGATTTCTTGGGTGGCTGGAGCATGCTGCTAGAAGAGGCAATGTGAGTGTTTCAGCTGATTTTGGGGATCCTGACATGAGCTTTTACATTTAAATAGAGAAAGAATTGGAGCAGGTGGAGAAAGGCATGCAGAATTATTAAACACCGTTGGCAAAGGGGATCCAGCAAAGCTGCGTGGTACAATAAGAGGGCTCTTGTCTGGGGTATAGTTCATCCTACAGAGGCTCTACTGTCCCTTACTTGGGCTCAGTTTCTGTCCCTTGTCCTTATCCACATCATTCCTGGCCTTTCTGCATTCTAAGGTGAGCGCAGGAGAGCGAACAACTGAGAATAAAGGAGACAGAGGCAAAAATGGAGGCAAGGGATGCCACGCTCTTCTCCTGCTGTTCATTCTCCATTGGACATCTGCAGGAAGCCCAGTGAAGCCAGGGCTTTTAGCAATGCCATGTTCCAAGCCCCTGCTTTTTGTTTTTTTAGAGCTTCATTTACTGAGTTCTCATCTGATCCCTGAGGTGTGAGAGTGAGTAGGACTGAGAGGCCCCTGACCTTGGGGACTTGACCTTGGGGTGGGGGGGAGGAGGTAAGGGGAAGAACAGCCATATTCCAACCAGGTAGACAAAAGAACAAACCACAAAACAAGTCCAGTTGAATTTTGAGAATAAACCGAAAGGATCCCCTAGAGACCCTTCTGGAGGTCGTGGTGAGCTGCAGGAGAGGCCAGGAGGACTTCTCATTTGAGCTGAAGGAAAGATTCAGAGCAAGCCAACCTGGGGAAACCTGGGAGGAGCAGCACTGGGGAGGAGCCTCTGGCCACCTGGGGAGGAGCACTCAGCTCAGCCTGCTCTGTAGAGCCTGAAGGGATGGCGACTGTGGTGTAGAATTCTTCCAGCCGTGGCCAGCAATCCGGATTATAGACCCAGGCCCACCACACACACACACACACACACACACACACACACACACACACACACACACACACACACACACACACACACACACACACACACACACACACACACACACACACACACACACATCACCCTCACTGGATGTTGGCCCAGACTACCTCAGGGAGAGTGCAGATTTTGGCATTTAAGCTTCTCAAGAATTCGGCTCTCTTTCCCACAGTCTGTGGGAGGAGCGGGCTGTCAGAGGCACAGCAGGAGGGAGGCGAGGCTGTGGGTGGGGACCCGGCCTCTAATTAGCATACTCCAGCAGAGCTCTGAGAAGCCGCCTCCAAAGTTCCTCTGCATCATTTCTCAGAGAGAAGAGCCCCATTTGTAGCCCAAACTGGGGACTTGGAGGTGGCACAGATACAAGCTAGGGTGGTCAGGGAACAGAGGATCGGCCAAGAGTCAACTAGTGAGTGGGGAGAAACAGGTCTCCCATGGGGAAAGCAGAAGACTCAAGCTGGAAGGCCAGGGACAGTGAAGTGAAGAAGTGGAAGAGAGGAGGAGGAGGGAGAGAGAGAAGAGGATGAGGGAGAGGTAGATTGGAAGAGCAGGAAGAGGAGGAAGCGGAGGAGGAGGGGGGGGGGAGAGATACACAGAAATAATTCAATCTCTTTTCTCCCCCCTTCCCCTCTCCCTCTCCCTCTCCCTCTCCCTCTCCCTCTCTCTCCCTCCCTCCCTCCCTCTCTCTCTCCCTCCCTCTCTCTCTCTCTCTCTCTCTCTCTCTCTCTCTCTCTCTCTCTCTCTCTCTCTCTCTCTCTCTCTCTCCTCCTCTCTTTCTCCCCGCCCCTCTGTTCTAGTACTGAGGCTTAGCTACACCTTTTGCACTTGCTTAGCTTTCCACTCAAGGATGGTGCTCTACCCCATGAGCTACACTTCTACTCCTGGCTTTGTGCTGGTTAATTGGAGATCAGACTCTTTCTGATTAGTTTTCCCTGGCTTATTTCTAAAAGTCATAGAATTGTGTCCTTACAACAGGTAAGTTTCGTGGTCGTAAATGATTCATGAGTAAAGCTGGGGAAACGGATTTGTAGAAGGGGACATGCTAGCCAGCTTTTCCGTTACTGTAAGTCTTTGTGAACAGGGCAGGTTGTTGAACATTTGTGAGCCTCAGTGTTCTCCAGTACAGACAGGTAAGATAGCTACCTTCAGGCACTAGAGGAGTTTGGGGAGTCTAGGTGGCACATTTTTATGAGCCTCGAACATAGTGGGTTCTGTATAAGTGGTGGTGAATTCAAGGTTCTCCATACATCCATCAGAAAGGCCACGGGATATCTGGCCCCAAGGGAAAGGCTCTTTGCCACCAAATCAGAGTTGGCCTCTCCCTTCAGACTGGCTTATGGTCACCAACTGAAGAAGGTGAATTTGGTAAAATGTTGAGAAAGGCAGAGGCTGACTTTGTCTCTCCTCCCTTCCCCTCCCCCCCAAGCTCAGCCCTATGGCTGGCAGACACAGGGAGCCCCCTCCCCCCCCCAGCTCAGCCCTATGGCTGGCACACAAGGAGCCCCCCTTCCCTCCCCCCCAGCTCAACCCTATGGCTGGCACACAAGGAGCTCATCAGACATTCCAGGGCGGGAATGCACATTTATAACAATTGGGATTGCTTAGGGGAGAAAAAAAAAGGAATAGAAATTAAATCTAGCAATTAAGTTCTAATTGCACAATTACTTTACGTCGTGGCTCAGTGCCAAGGTTGGGAGACTGGCTTTCTCAAATGGTGTTTTTGTGCAAACTAGGGAAGGGGTAGGTGAGGGAGAGAAGTTGAGAAGTCATATCTTGGGATGAAGAAACAAAGGCATTGTATAATTAAGACGTATTGCCAAGGGCTTAATGTTAGTGTCTGACTAGCAGAGCTTGAGCTCAGGACTTGCTTTACAAAATTCCTTTTTCTTTTTTGGGGAATGTGCTGTGGAACAGGGACTAGAATTTAGCACCCCAGGTTTGCCAGGCAACTGTTTGAGCCATACCCTTAAGCCACTTTTTTGGTGTTGTATTTCAGATAAGGTCTGGTGTTTTTGCCTGGGGACTGGCTTTGGACAGAGATGTACCTACCTACTCCTTCTGTGCAGCTGGGATTACAGGAAGGCACCACTAGGCCCTCCATCCTTCTTTCTGCTCATGAAGAGCTGTTCTTTGAAGGCCTAAGGTGAAGGGCCATCTCTGTAGATGCAAAGTCTCTGGGCCTGTGAGTTCCCAGAAACCTTCCAGAGAGGGGGAGGGGTCACTGGGTTCTACCCAGTGGATCCCTATTTGTGTGTGAGAAGCTGTTGCTCTAATCCATAGATTCTATGAGCAAGTATTGAGAGCTGCTGCTCCCATTTACTCACTCATTCATGTATTCATGCCCGCAACTCTTTGATCTGCTGATTCTTCAGCTACTATTTATGGGCAAAGCATTCTATCTGGCTTTATAGGGAAAAGCTGGAAGATTTAAGATGGACCTTGCCCTCATGGAGTAAAAAGACTAAGGTGATCTGATATTTATGTAGTACCTACTATGTGCCTAGAGCTGCCTGTGGTGTTTACACGGGTTACTTTTAAACCCAAGCTCCCTTCTGAGCGATGTCATGCCCATCTTACAGATGAGGAAAGTGGTATTTAAGAGAGATTCTGGTACCTCCCTCCCAAACGTCATAACAGCAGGTCACTCTGGGAGATCTGGGAATGGAATCCTATCCTGAAGACTGACACTTTTGTGACCTCCAGGTAGAAGTTTTATATATATATATATATATATACATATATATATATATTATATGTTATGTATATATATGACATAAAAATTTCTACCTGGAGGTCGCAAAAGTGTCAGTCATATATATACATATATATGTATATATACATGTATATATGTATACATGTGTACACCTATGTATATATACACATATATATATATGTGTGTGTGTGTGTGTATATATATATATATATATATATATATATATATATATATATATATATATATACACACACACAGTTATACCAGGAGTGAAAAAAGCCTGAAGCAGCACAAACATGGCTACCCCTTCTCAACGGAAGTAACGAAAAGCAAAATTGGGAAAATGAAGAGAATGCCTTGCTGGGATGGGTGGTGGCCTCAGTCCCTTTGGCAGGAGCCTTGGCATCTTCCTCAGCTGCACAGCTGGTGTGGCAGCCATCGGGCGGCCTGGCTCCCAGCTGGACGCCTGCCATATCACACACCATGGACCAGAATCACGCTCCAGTGGGTTGCCGGCCTGAGCATCGTGAGAGGGAAATTCCTGGTTCTATTTTGTGCCCTTCACAAAACCTCCAGAACCCCAGCTATACAAGAAATGAACCGCAGGCTTAAGACCTGCCTGAACCATTCCAGGGAACCTTCCAGACCAGAGCCACAAGAAGGGAGGGAGAAAGAAGATGGGAACTTCATTCTTTCCAGTGACCAGCTGGCCTCCTCTGATATTCTCAATGTCATCTGCAGCTGTGGCTTTTCCAGATGCAGCTAATGTTTACTCCACAGGCTATGTCCCAATCCCCACCCCCTGTCTTCTCCAGAATGCTTTCTCTGCTTGTCTACCACCAAGCTCATTCTCTGAGCTCCCTCTGAAGGATGACCTTGCTTGAGAGCTATCCTCTCCATTTAGTGCTTCTGTTTCTGTGGCCTGTCTATGTGCACAGGAATTAAGATGGTGGACTGACGTACAACTAGTTTGGCTCCGATCTCTACTACTTTGTGTAACCTTGGACCAGAGACTTTATTTCTCTGAGTCTAAGTCTCCACAGCTGCGTACTTGAGACCATGCCAAAACTTGTCTCCCAAAACAAAACTTGTTTTTCTCAGGCAGATACTTCCAGAGTGCCCACTGTGTACCGGATTTTGTGCCAAGGGCTGATGACCATGGTGACTAAAGCGGAGCTTTTTGAAGAATTTGATGAAGCAATTTATGTAGAGGATTTAGCATCATTCTTGAACCTTGGTTAAAACCTCAATAAATTGTTTCTTTAGATCACTGTCCAGAAGGATTTCATACACACCTCTACTAGATCAGTGTCTTGTACTGAAATTCATTGTTGACATGGTTTAGTTACCCAGACAAGCACTATGAATAGAGGGGCAGGGCCTTAAGTGACCTCATATCCCCAGTACCTGCAGCATCCCTGCCTGATCTGCAGGAGGTCATTTTTATTGTGTATTGCCAGACTGTATAACTGAAGATAGCAGCCTAAAAGCTATCAGCTCTTTGGATGCAGAAGTGGCTTCCCAAGTAAGGTGTTGGTTTAGTCACTTTTGTAGTCTGTGAGATTATATATCTGATAGAACAACTCATAAGAAGGAAAGATGGGTTTGAGCTCATAATTTTGGAGGGTCTACTACAGTGGAGAAGTATGGTGGAACAGGTTACATCATGGCAAACCGGAAGCAGAATAGAATCAGGAAGGGGTCCAGTGCAAGATATTTCCAAGACCCCAATCCTAGTGACCAACTTCCTTTAGCTAGGACCTGTCCCATCTCCTAAAGCTTCTAGATCCTCCCCAGATAACACCACCAGCTTGAGACCCAGCTCCAACCCAAGATCCTGTACAAGAACATTTCCCATTCAAACTAAAACAGGATCAAGGTGATATGTAGAGGAAAACAAATCATCCTGAGACACTTGTTAAATATATCCATGGTGCTGGGCACTGGTGGCTCACGCCTGTAATCCTGGATGCTCAGGAGGTTGATTTGAGGATCACAGTTCAAAGCCAGCCCGGGCAGGAAAGTCCGTGAGACTCTTATCTCCAATTAACCACCAGAAAATTGGAAGTGGCTCGGTGGCTCAAGTGGTAGAGCATTCGCCTTGAGCTAAATTGCTCAGGGACAGAGCCCAGGCCCAGAGTTCAAACCCCACGAGAGATTCCCCCTCCAAAAAAAATTATCCATGGGGATTTTTTTGCTCTGGTGCAAAAAGAAAGGCTCAATTTCCATGTCTTCCTTTTTCCTTTCTCTACTGTTCTGCATCCCTGGAATTTTGCACATCTGGACAAATAAAGCCAAAAAGTATTTGATGTTGAGAGGAGAAGTAAGGAGTGTCAAAGAAGAACATTAGGGGAAAGGGAGATGGGGGCAGACAAAGGGAGAAAGGAGAACAGATCTTCCAGATGCAAACCAAGTGCTCATGGACTTCAGTAATGTCTTTTTTTGACTCTGGCTGCTACTGCTTCCATATAGCCCGACCTCATTTTTCCTATGGCTGTGGAGACATCTCCTTATTGTGCTTCAGATCCCCAACCTTGCTCCCCTGCAGTCCTTCCTCCAACCCGCAGTCACAGGCCCGTTCTAAGATGAGCATCTCAAAACCTCACCCATCTACTCCAGTTTTCAACAGTTCCTGGTGATTCTGGGGATCAGCTTGAGCTCCTTGGAATCACTTAGAAGATTCTCTATGCTCTGGCTTCTGCCAATGCTTAGCTCTGGCTCTCTCTCTTCCCATTGCCCCTGCCCTGCTTCTACTTTGCACAGCTCCCCTGCTATTCAGGTCTTCTTGTGGCTCCTTTGATGTTTCACTTGCTTTTCCCTTCCCTTCTTGGAAGACATTTACCAAGTTTTCAAGACTCTGCCGGGGCATCATGGCCTCCTGGAAGCCTTCTGTGACTTCCACATCCCTGCCCCCTTACGTCATTATCATTGGAATCAGTACAAAGTCTCTGCACAGCGCCAACAACACTTGAATGCACTTCATAATAGCAGTTCACCCTTGCTGGGCGCATGCTGAGTGCCAGCATTGAACTAAGAGCTTTACATCATGGTTTGTTTGAAGTCTTAGAGCCTTCCGTGAAGTAGGTGTTGTCATGATCATTTCCATTTTGAGAGGAGGGAACTAAAGGTCAGTGAACAGAGGGGATGAACTTGACCTGGATCACGCAGTGAGTACACATTGCAACCCAAGTCTGCCACTCCAAAGCTGTGCTCTGAACCACTGGTTTCTAGTCACTTCACTGCTCCAGTGAGTGATCATTTAAGTTAGGGATAGATTTTCCATTTTTATGTCCCTAGTTCCTAGCACAGAATCCATTACCTAGTATAGTATCCTGCACTTAGCTCAATAGCCAACACCTGTACAGTATCCTACACTTAGCTCAGTAAGCACCTACACGGTAGGCAACACCTAGCACAGTAGCCAGTCTCTAAGAATAACTTAAGAGAGTAGTAATTGAGGGAGTTGATAATTATTGTGCCTGCTTTAGAGATAAGAAAACTAAGTCTTGGAATTACAACATCTTGCAGGTCCCTCGCTAACATAGGATCAGGAAGAATTTAAGGTTCAAGTCTGTCTTAATAAAGATGAAGCTTCTCCCTCATATATCAAAGTAATTGACACTTAGATGCAGCTAGGCTGGGGATGTAGCTGGGTCACAGAGCATTCTGTACATGCACCAGGACCTGGGTTCTAACTCCAGTACTACAAAAGAACAGAAACAACCACCACCACCACAGCTACAGCAATGGCAACAACAATTCACCGTAGCAACGGCAACCACCATTCCCACCATTCCCCAAGTAATAGCTAAGTCCAGTGTAGGAGAGCATTGCAGAAACTGGGGGGGGGGGGGGGAGAAGGGGCAGCCAGAGAAGAGGAATCAGTTGGAGTGTCCTAAGAGTCAGCCTCATGACCGTCATTGTTAGCCAGACTAGCCGCATTTCTAACAAACTAGTCACTTGCCAGGCCAGAGCTGCTGTACCAAATTCTTTATTTGTAGAATTCATGATTTCTCATAGCTGCATCATTATTTGAAGAAGAATTCACTGAGGCTTAGACGGCTGAAGCAGGATGTCTGGAGCCACTCCACGAGCTCAGAAACTCTGTTCTTCACTCATGGGCAGGGGCTTCCCACTGTTGGCTTTTTGCCTATTTTGGAATTTATCATTAAATTCTCTCTTGCTCATTTCATTAGCATATATTAATTATACAAAGAATTTTATTGTGATGTTTCCATACTTGCATATAATGTGCTTGGAATTATTTTACCCTCTATTACTTTTTCTTCTCTCACTTCCTTTAAAAATTATTTCCTTATTCTATTTTCATGGATGTGCATGAAGTGCTTTGATCCTGTTTTTCTACCCTCCCCTTTTATCCTCTACCTCCTGTTCATTCCTCTTCATGGTAGTCTGACCCTTTATATATTTGGGTTATTCATTTTTCTTTTCTTTTTAGACCTATACCACATATGAAAGAAAACATATATTGATCTTTTTCAGTCAGGCTTATTTTACTTAACATGATGATTTTTATTTTCATCCATTTTTCTGAAAAGGACATAATTTTATTCTTCTATATGGTTTATTAGCATACATATACATATATATATATATGTCACATTTTCTTTATAAGTTGATAGACACCTAGGCTGATTCTTTCATTGGCCATTGTGAATGGTGCTTAATAAACACGGTGTGCCAGTAGTTCAACTGTATGTCAACTTATATATTATATTTCTTTGTCTGGAAGTAGCATCATAGAATCATAGGGTAGTTATAGATTTTCTGTTGTTTTATTTTTGAGGATCTCCACATTGACTCCATAGTGGCTGGACTAATTTACATTCCCACCAAGAGTATCTGAAGGCTCCTTTTTCTTTGTATCATCACCAGTATTTGTTGTGGATTATTTTCTTCATGATGGCCATTCTGACTTATTAATATGGAATCTCACTGTACTTTTGATTTGCATTTCCTTTATGGCTAAGGATGTTGAACATTTCTTCATGTGTTTGTTAGCTATTTGAAGTTCTTTTGAGACTTGTTTGTTCAATTCACTTGCCCATTTATTAGTTGAATTGTTTGTTCTTTTTAATCTTTGGAGCCCTTCATATATTCTTGATATTAATTCTTTATCTGATGAACAGTTCCATTCCACAGACTTCTCTTAATATGCAGAATCTTTTAATTTTGAAGCCATTTTATTGTTAATCCTTGTTCTTATATTCTTCTGTTTTTAACATATTTTCACAGTTTCAGGTTTTACATGTAGACCTTTAATCCATTTTGAATTAATTTTGGGGGGCATTACTATGTTTGATCTGGAACTCTCATACATGGTAGGCAAGTGCTATACCACTTGAACCACATCTCTAGCCCTGGTTTGTTTTTGTAGTCATGGTGCTTGAACTCAGGGCCTGGAGGCTGTCTCTGAGCTTTTTCACTCGAGGCTAGCACTGTACCACTTTAAGTCACAGCTCCACTTTTGGTTTTGTAGTGGTTAATTGGAGATAAGAGTCTCACAGACTTTCTTTTTTTTTTTTTTTGTTGTTGTTGTTGTTTTTAATGTACTGTGTGATTTTTTTTTTGTTTCTTTTTTTTTTAATTGTATTTTATTTTATTTGAGAACATACTGTACAGGGGGGCTACAATTACATGGGCAGGATAATGTATACATTTCTTACCAAGCATTGCAGCCTCCTCCTTTGTTTACCCTTCACTTCCCTTCCCCGCCTCCCTCTCACAGACTTTCCTACTACTGTTGGCTTTGGGCTGTGATCCTCAGATCTCAGCCTCCTGTGAGCCATGGGTGCCCGGCTCCAACTCTGCTTTTGCTGGTAGGATCTCTAGAATTTTTTGCCCAGACTTGTCTCAAGTCATAATCCTTACTCCCTCAGCCCCAGGTGTGTTAAGATTACAGAGTGAGCCACTGGCACCTGGCTTGAATTAATTTTTGTGCAGGGTGAGAGATAAAGGTCTGGTTTCAGTCTTCTACATGTAGATATCGTTTTCCCAACAGCATTTGTTAAACAGCTGTATTCCCCCTCTCCCCCCAATGTGTTTGGAGCCTTGTTGAAAAATCAGATGGTGTAGTGATATGGAATCCACATACTGGGAAGACCCATACTGGGTCTTCCGTTCTGTTGGTCTACATGTCTGTTTTTGTGTTAGTACTATGCTCGGGGTCTTTTGAGCTCTCATCTAAATTTTAGGATTGATTTTTCTATTTATGTGAAAAATGACATTGGAATTTTTTTATGGGGATTGCATTTGGTGTAGATTGCTTTTTATACAGTATATCCATTTTGCACAGTATTATAAAGTTTACAGTAATTGGATGGAGCCAAAGTGTGAGAACCTTGCCACTGGCATCAAAAGCGACCCATCTGAACTGTGGAAACATTTGGCTGGGTGTTGGCTCCTCTACTAGCCCAGATTCTCCACGACTTCAAGGAGGGCGATCGCCGCTCTCCTGGTGTAATGCTATTCTGAATCCATCAAAATCATCCTATGGAGACCAAACTTGGCCATCACTGGCTAAAAGAAGACATTATGTAGGCATTTTCACAGCCAGGGAGGAAATGGAAGATTAGAATTTCAAATAGCCATCTCTAATTCCCTATCATCTCCAAAGCCACAACAAACAGAGCTAAGCAGTGAAGCCAGAAGTGGCCCAGTTTCCACCAGGGATTTGCTTCAGGTAGAGGAAGTCCCTTAGGGCCAAGGTATCCATCTCTTCTGGTACTCAAGGAAATAGAAGCAAAGTAAACAAACTTGTCCTTTCCCCTCTCCTCCCTGAATTCTAGAATTCTATTCTCTGGGGCAAAGAGTCCATTTCTTACAATAATGTTGTCAGTGGTAAAAACAAACAAAAAACCAAAATCATATACCTTTGAAACAAATTCAAACAGCACAGAGAGGCATATAGCAAAAATGTCTCCCTCCTGAAGATCTCCAGTTTCTTAAGCATTATTAAGCATTTCTTGGTCTGGCTTTCTAAGTTTTCTCTGCAAGGCATCGCTTCCACATGCTGTAAACACTATTACCAATTAAAGGGGAACATGAAGGAATAGCTTATATATCTAGACCTGCAAAGGAAAAACACAGAGAAGCCCAGGATTACCTTCTTGTACAAGAAAAGGGGAAAAAAAAGCCACAAAAGATCACTTGTTACAGGCTGAGTATGGCGTCTCATACCTGTGATCCAGCTAATCAGAAGGTGGAGATTGGGAGAATCAAAGTTTGAAGAGATTCCAGGTATAAAGTTAAGGAGACCTCATCTCAAACAATAGGCCAGGTGTGGTGGTTCTTATCTATGAGTCACCCAGCTAGGCAGGAGGCTTAGGTAGGAGATCATGGTCTGAGGCCAGCCCAAGCAAAAACCTGAGAATCTTCTTGAAAAATAACTAAAGCAAAACGTGCTCGAGGCAGAGCTCAAGTGATAATAGGCCTACCTGTTTGGTGTGAGGCATTGAGTTTAATCCTCAGTACAACCAGAGAGAGGGAGAGGGAGAAAAGAGAGAGGGGAAGATCTTTAGTTACACCCAAAAGACACAGGAGAAGGGCACCAAGTGTGGTAGAGCATGCCTGTAATCCCATCACTCAGCATTCAAGGCTCAGGAGGTCAAGGCAGGAAGAGGGTGAATTCAAGGTCAGCCTGAACCTTGTCTCAGAAAAGAAAATTGCCTCCACCTGGCTAAAAATGGAATAATAAGCATTAGTAAGAAGAATGAATGCAATTATCTGAATAGAGATCTAATGAATACATAATTATGTATTATCATAGATTATAACATACATATATTCTAATATGTACACATATGATAGGATCTAACATATAAAAACTCAGGGTTCATAATAGATACACTAAAGGAGAAATCTAAATAACAGTTAAGACAGGCAAACACTTTAAGTAGTAGTCACCACTGGAAAGAAACTAGGATTCCTTCGCTTGACTCTAGAAGAGAGGAGAGGCAGGAAAGGAATGAATGTGCATCCTGCCTTTCCTGAACAAACTATTATTTTCAAATAGCCTAATATTCTTTCTTGATGAAGATAGCTTTTTGTTGGAGGATTCTAGCTGTGGTCTCTTTGTTCACACCACTCTGTGGCCATGTGGGCTCTTCCCAGTGTGCCCCCGAGTGTACACAATGAATATACAAGGTGCTCGCTAGTCCCAGATACTCCTCCAGGCAGACTCTGGCCTCCTAGTGTTTCTCTTGCCTCTCTCTTCTAGTCTCTGCTAATGTGTGTTCCCCTTCCATGTACATACCTCCACCCTTAGCCACTTGGTTAATAAAGCCCTTTCCTTGGCTTTATCTCCACATCTGGTTTCCGATCCTATCTGGGGATGGTATTATAGGCGTGCTTCACCAGACTTGGTGCCCTTCTCCTGTGTCTTTTGGGTGTGACCAAAGATCCTCCCCCCCTCTCTGCTCCCTCTCCCCCTCTCTGGTAGTACTGAGGATTAAACTCAATGCCTCACGCCATATAGGTAGGCCTGTTGCCACTTGAGCCATGCCTCCAGCACGTTTTGCTTTAGTTATTTTTCAAGAAGAGTCTCCTGTTTTGGCTTGGGCTGGCCTCAGACTATATGCAAGTTTCACAAAGGAAGACATTGTGTCTGCCTTATTCCCACTGTACCTGGCATCTAGATTAGCGGCTCCCCACTGCACGGCTGGAGTGTTCCTCTTTCTCACTGGCTCACTCTGTAGTTCACAAGGCTCTGGCACAAAGCCTGACATCTTGATTTTGGTGGAGGCCTGGCCCAGAGAAGAAAGAGGTAGGAGAAACACTTTCTTCCTGTCCTCAGGAACTTGGAAAATAGGCACCTACCACCTGCAAACAGAGAAAAATTTAAAGCCTGTCCTTGAAGTTCTCCAGGATTGGCTTGGGAGCGAGTAGCAATGTCACAGAGGGCTGCTGTGCTCACTTCCTGGGGTCTGTGGACAGTTGGAACAGGTAGCTGTCTGGTTGGCTTTAGATAAGTCAATGAGCCTTTCTGAACAGCTGGCTTGCTCTAAGACCCAAGGAGACAATAAGCATGAAAATAACTTAATAGTGACTTCTGAATCTGTAATCATTATTCTCAGTGATTTTATTTTTTTCCCCTGGATGATAGATTGCAGATTGGGGTTCTTTGGACACAAGCATCAGAGATAGGACTCTGGCTACCTTAAATAATATTTGTAAAGGAAGTTTTATTGGAAGGTTGTGAACGTTTTGTTGGAAGGAGCTCTCAGAAGTGGTAGAAAGCTACACATCTTGGTCTCTATAAGGCCATTTTGGTTCCACAAGAGCCCATGATGAGATTTTTTTGGGGTGAGGAGGAGAATCCAGGTTGTCACTAGGAAATAAGCATCTGACAGGCTTTGCCTGACATCAGTGCCCACTACACGATCAAGAGAATGCACGTCATATATTTGACTGACCCACTAAGAGTAGAGGAGCGAAACTGGGACATTGTGACCAAGAAAAGAAGCAACAGATGCCAGACAAGGAACACAAGGGATGGGTTTCAATCACCACAGCCTTACAATTCCTCTGCTCCTGGTTCTGTGCAGGTCTGTAAGGAGCTAAAGGCAAGAAAACACGATGACGAGGGTTTCTGATTTTTCTGTGGGTGGAGCTCAAAGTATCTGGGTTTCTAAGCCTGGTATTTTCTAATTCCACCATGTATTGGGTCACAGCTTCCTCTTGGCAATTAATATAACTAATTAGGCCAGTTGGGCCATGTGTGGTTCAGGGTTAGAACATAGTCAGCCCTTCAAACTTCAAAGTGTGGTGCTTATATTTTTTCAGAAAGTGAGAGCAGGCTGGCTGGTGGCTCTCATCTGCTTTCTTGTCTTGAGCACTGGCTAATGTCACAAGCCACTTTTGAGTCAGCTGTTTGTGATCTCGCTTTGGGACAATGGAGACTAGTTGGTGCTTTTCACATTTATCAGGACATGTCCTGAGATAAAAGGAGAGGAGAAAGGACATGGGTACATTTCTGTTTCCTTTGGGCTTCTAGATCTTTTGCCTAGACGTTTCTCTGTGGTGGCTTTCATCCTTAGGAAGGCAATGAACAAAGTCTTATTGTGGGAACTGAAAGAGAAAGAAAAAGAGGAACCACGTCAAGGAGAAATCAAACATGCCCCATAGCCCATCATGGGTCCACCGTGATTTGGAGATCTAGCGTTGCCCTTTGTCTCAATGTACATAGATAACTAAAAATGTGGCAGTTTTTCCTCGCTTGTTATTTGGAGTCAAGTGTCATTGGTGAGTCCTCAGCATCGCATACAAAATTGTGCAGAAAAAAGGAGGAAGAAACTTATTGTCTATTTGCACTGTCACAATGGGAAATTACAATGGAGGCCCAATAGTATCTTGGTTGAGGGCTTGACCCCTGCAGTAATAAGAGTAACCTGAAGTGCCAGTCACCACTCTCAGCCCTTTTCGTATGCTAGCTTATTTGTTCTTCACAGCAGGCAATGAGGTAGGAATGGTAAGAGTTCTACTTATCTTTTAGACAGGGACATGGAGCATAAAGACATCCACATAGCTGGCACCAAATCAAATGGTTGTAAAGCAGCAGAGGTGGGATGCTGATTTGGCTACCTGCCTCCAGAGTCTTGCCTTTAGCCGCTGTGGTCCACTGGCTCTCTATGGTTAGAGTATAAGCTTCATGAGGGGATGGGCTAGGTTTCCTTCAATTCTTTATTACTATTCACACTAAGATTTACATTAGTGTAAATCATTATGCTGATATTATTGATATAAACAAGAAACTATTAAATACTCTCCTATAGATTGCTAAATGCCTTTGGAAAATGTGTATGTTCCTTGGCTGGACCCTCAATCTGGCCTCCATACTCCCCCTCATATCTGCACATGTGCTCCCTCACATCTGCTCTCTTCAACCTTATCAAATTTCGTCATTTTCTTCTCTCTTCTCTCTCTCTCATTGTTGTTGGTCATGGGGCTTGACCTCTGGGCCTGAGCGCTGTTCCTGCGCTCTTCAGCTCAAGGCTAGTGCTCTACTAGCCACTTCCGGTTTTCTGGTGGTTAATTGGATATAAGAGTCTCACAGACTTTCCTGCATTGGCTGGCTTTGAACCATGATCCTCAGATCTCAACCTCCTGAGTAGCTAGGATTACAGGTATGAGCCATCGGTGCCAGATATTTTTGTTATTTTCTAGATGTTTTTCTGCCCGCTTACCCTTGTTTATTGTTGTATATGTCCATCCAGTCCTAAGGAAAACACTGGTTCCTTTTTTCCTTCTTGGCCTTCTCCTCTCCATTCTTTGAAACCTGGCTCAAATGTTCTTTTCTACATGATGGCGATACCCAGCAAGAGAACACTTAACCAAGCCTTCTGTGGTCATTTCCTGCAGAGCTGGAATAATCTTGTCACAATGTCTCCAGGGCATGGTGAGGCTTACTGGCATGATATGTGTCTCCCCCAAATTCATGTGCAGAAGCCCCAGTCCCTCATGGGAACTGTATGTGGAGACAGGGATTTAGGAGTTAACTAAGTTTCAATGGACTCAAGGAGATAGGTGCTAATCGAAAGGTCTGGTAGCCACAGAAGAGGAAGAGAGATCAGAATCTCTGCACTCCTCTGCATAGCAAGAGGTGGCTTCTGCTAGTCAGTGAAGAGGAACCTTGCCAGTAAGTAAACCTTGCTAGAACCTTAAGCTTTTGTTCTAGCAACCTGAGTGACTACTCCAGAAGGATATGTGCGTGCTTATGACTGCAGTGTATTCTGAATGCATGACTAACCATTCCAGTGGGTTGGCTTCCCTGCTTTTCCAGTTATAGCATATTTTGTTCATTATCCTTTCAATTATATGCGGGGACAACATACAAAATATATAAATGAATACAAAATACATAAGAATATGTAACATGCAAATAGTGAAAAAAATGATTTGTTTCTTTTTTCAGCATCTTTCTGTTTTCATTGTAGGTTTTTTTGTTTTGTTTTGTTTTGTTTTTTACCTCCTTGGTTAAGGTCCAGGCTTGCTTGCTTGATTGCTTCCTCCCTCCCTCCTTCTCTTCTCTTCTTTTCTTTTCTTTTTTGCCTGCTTGCTTGCTTTTCTTTTCTTTTTGCAGCTATGGTGAATGGGATTGTTACCCTGACTTATTTCTCAGCATGCCTTGTGATTAGTGTATAGAAATATTGCTAACTTTTGCATGCAGATTTTATGTGCTGCTACTTTACTGGAAATGTTCAACAGATCAAAGACTTTTCTGGTGGAATCTTTAGGATCTTTTAAATATAGGATTAAATTGCCTTCAAATAGGGACATTTGACTTCTCCCTTTCCTGTTTATTTCTCTTTAGTTTCTTTCCCATGCCTTATTGCTCTGGCTAAGAATTCAAGTGCTAGGATGAATAAGAAAGAGTCCCAGGACTGGGAAGGTGGCTTAGTGGTAGAGCACTTGCCTTGCATGCATGAGGCCCTGGGTTCGATTCCTCAGCACCACATAAGCAAAAAGAAAAAAGCCGGGGGGCTGGGAAGGTGGCTCAGTGGTAGAGTGCTTGCCTTGCATGCCTGAGGCCCTGGGTTCGATTCCTCAGCACCACATTAAGCAAAAAGAAAAAAGCCGGAAGTGGCGCTGTGGCTCAAGTGGTAGAGCGTTAGCCTTGAGCTGAAGAGCTGAGGGACAGCGCCCAGGCCCAGAGTTCAGGCCCCACGACCGGACCCAAAAAAAAAAAAAAGAAAAAAAAAAAAAAGAAAAAAGCCAGAAGTGGTGCTGTGGCTCAAGTGGTAGAGCGCTAGCCTTGAGCTGAAGAGCTGAGGGACAGCGCCCAGGCCCAGAGTTCAGACCCCACAACCGGACCCCCCCCCCAACAAAAAAAAAAAAAGAAGAAGAATAAAAAAAGAAAGAGTCCCAGTTGTATAACTAATTGATGCTAAGAAAAATGGAGAAAAAAATAAACAAAAATTACTGTCTTAATGATTTTAAGTATAAAGTTTAATAATGTCTAGTATATTCATATTGCTATACAACCAGCCAACCTTAATCCTCAGATCTCAGCCTCAGGAGCAGTTAGGATTATAAGCCGGAGCCACCCCACCCAGCTTTTTAAGTGTTTTTCTAATGCCTTTAACTGTTTGATCTAATTACTCTGCTTCATTTTGAACCTCTGACACCATGTTTTCAACTTTTTTTGTTCTGTAACCTAATCTTTGGATTGAGCTTTTTATCTGGGTAATTGAGCTTTATTTATTTATTTATTTTGGTCATGGGGCTTGAACTCTGGGCCTGGGTGCTGTTCCTCAGCTCTTCAGCTCAAGGCAAGCACTCTTCCACTTGAGCTACAGCACCACTTTCAGTTTTCTGGTGGTTTATTAGAGATAAGTGTTTCACAGTCTTTCCTGCCTGGGCTGGCTTTGAACTGCGATCCTCAGATCTCAGCCTCCTGAGTAGCTAGGATTACAGCCATGAGCCACTGGCGCCCAACTTAATTGAGCTTTTTATTTGATTTGTTTGATTTTTTTTTAATTTTTTATTGTAAAGATACTATACAGAGGGTTACAGTTACATGAGTGGGGTAATGAGTACACTTCCTCTTGAACATTGTTACCCCCTCCATTGTTTTCCCTCTACCATCCCCTCCCTCCCTCCCTTCCCCAAGGTTCTTTTTTTTTTTTTTTTTGATTGTGATTAAGTGATTACTTAATTTCCGGAAATTCACAGTATTGTGGAATAATGATGCTCATTTAAAGTCACAAGTTCATTCTAACTTTCCTGGAGCAAATTGTCTATCACAGTCTGTAATATATAACGGTGCTCATATGTTATATACCATATATGTGATCAGCAGCATGGGGATATTTGGTAGTGGTTCAACCAGATGAGTGGGAGTTCTTTGTTTCTTTTTTTTTTTTTGGGTCCGGTCGTGGGGCCCGAACTCTGGGCCTGGGCGCTGTCCCTCAGCTCTTCAGCTCAAGGCTAGCGCTCTACCACTTGAGCCATAGCGCCACTTCCGGCTTTTTTCATTTTGCTTATGTGGTGCTGAGGAATTGAACCCAGGGCCTAAGGCATGCAAGGCAAGCGCTCTACCACTGAGCCACCTTCCCAGCCCGAGTTCTTTGTTTCTTAAGTCCTGTTAGTTTTGTCATATCACCTAACATTTTGGATTTATCATCCACTTATCAGGGAGACCATGTACTGTTTGTCTGTTCGTTCTTGGCTTACCTCGCTCAACATGATTCCTTCTAGCTCCATCCATTTCCCTGCAAATGCCATTATTTTGTCATTTCTAATGGCTGCATAATATTCCATTGTGTATAGATACCACAATTTTTGGATCCATTCATCTGTGGTGGGGCATCTAGGTTGTTTCCATATCCTAGCTATTGCGAACAGTGCTGCAATAAACATGGAGGTGCACGTGTCCTTGTATATTGGTTCCTGTTGTTCAGGGTAGATGCCTAGAAGTGGTATGACTGGGTCGTAAGGGAGGTCAATCTTTAGCTTTCTAAGGACCCTCCAGACTGCTTTCCAAAGTGGTTGTATGAGTGTACATTCCCACCAGCAGTGTAATAGCGTTCCTCGTTCTCCACATCCCCTCCAGCATTTGTCGTTGGCTGATTTGTGGATGTGGGACATTCTGACTGGGGTAAGGTGGTATCTCAGGGTTGTCTTTATTTGCATTTCCTTCACCACCAGGGATGATGAACATTTCCTCATGTGTTTCTTTGCCATTTTTATTTCTTCGTTTGAGAAGTCCCTCTTTAGTTCCTTTGCCCATTTAGTAATTGGTTTGTTAGGTTTGGGAGGGATTAGTTTCTTGAGTTTCCTGTATATACAGGATGTTAACCCCTTGTCTGATATATTGCTGGTAAATATTTTTTCCCAATTAGTTGGTTGTCTTTCTAGCTTGGTTGCGATAGCTTTATCTGTGCAGAAGCTTTTTATTTTAAGGTAGTCCCATTTGTCGAGTCTCTCTCCAATTTGTTGTGACCCTGGGACTCTGTTCAGGAAGTTCCTTCCTGTGCCTATTAGTTCAAGTGTCTCTCCTACTCTGTCCTGCAGTAGTTTCAGAGATTCAGGTTTAATGTTAAGGTCTTTAATCCATTTTGAGTTGATGTTGGTGCATGGTGATAGGCTGGGGTCCACTTTTATTTTTCTGCATGTGGCTGCCCAGTTTTCCCAGCACCAGCGGTTGAAGAGGCTGTGTTTCTTCCATTGTATGTCTTTGGCTCCTTTGTCAAATATCAGCTGGCTGTAGGCCTGTGGATTTATTTCTGGATCTTCTATTCTGTTCCATTGGTCTTCAGGTCTGTTTTTGTGCCAGTACCATGCTGTCTTTGTTATTATAGCTCTGTAGTAGAGTTTGAAGTTCGGCATGGATAGCCCTCCCATATTGTCTTTATCCCCTAGAATTGTTTTGGCTATTCTAGGTCTTTTGTTGTTCCATATGAATTTTTGGACTGTTTTCTGTATTTCAGTGATGTACGTCATTGGGATTTTAATAGGAATTACATTGAATTTGTATATTAGTTTTGGAAGTATTACCATCTTTACTATATTAAGTCGGCCTATCCAGGAGCATGGGAGGTCTTTCCATTTCCTAGTGTCTTCTGCAATTTCTTTCTTTAACTTTTTATAGTTCTCATTAAATAGTTCTTTTACATCTTTGGTTAGGTTAATTCCTAAATATTTTATTTTTCGGGAGGTTATTGTGAATGGGGTTGCTCCCTTTATTTCCCTCTCTTCCTGTACATTATCAGTGTATAGGAAGGCAACTGATTTTTGTGGGTTTATTTTGTATCCTGCTATTTTGCCGAAGTGATTTATGATTTCTAAGAGTTTGGGGATGGAGTTTTTGGGATCGTGGAGGTATAGTATCATGTCGTCTGCAAAAAGGGATAGTTTAACTTCTTCTTTCCCTATGCGGATCCCTTTAATGTCTTTTTCTTGCCTTATTGCCCTGGCTAAGGGTTCTAGGACTATATTGAAGAGGAGTGGAGACAGTGGGCATCCTTGCCTTGTTCCTGATTTTAGGAGAATTGGTTGTAGCTTTTCCCCATTAAGTATAATATTGGCTATTGGTCTGTCATAAATGGCTTTTATTGTTTTTAGGAATGTTCCTTCTATTCCTATTTTCTCCAGAGCTTTTAGCATGAATGAATGTTGAATTTTGTCAAAGGCCTTTTCTGCATCTGTAGCGATAATCATGTGATTCTTGACCTTGGCTCTGTTGATATGTTGGATTACATTTATTGACTTACGTATGTTAAACCATCCCTGTGTCTCTGGGATGAAGCCTACCTGGTCATAGTGAATTATTTTTTTTAATGTGTTTCTGGATTCTGTTAGCTAGAATCTTGTTAAGGATCTTTGCATCTGTGTTCATCAAGGAGATTGGCCTGTAATTCTCCTTTTTGGTTGGGTCTTTGCCTGGTTTGGGGATGAGTGTGATATTGGCTTCGTAGAATGAGTTTGGGATAGCTCCTTCCTTCTCTGTTTCTCTGAAGAGCTTGAGGAGTATGGGTATTAGTTCTTGTTTAAAGGTCTTATAGAATTCTGCTGTGACTCCATCTGGTCCTGGGCTTTTTTTTGTTGGAAGACTTTTGATAGCTTCCTGTATCTCATTATAGGATATTGGCTTATTTAATTGATTAACTTCTTCTTTGCTCAGTTTGGGCAACTTGTATTTCTCTAAAAATGCATCCATTTCTGCCCGATTTTCTTCCTTTAGAGAGTATAGCTTTTGAAAGTAGTCTGTTAGAATTGTTTGGATATCTTGGGTACGTGTTGTGATGTTTCCCGTGGCATCCCTAATCCTATTAATATGGGTTTCCTCTCTTCTTTTTTTAATTAATCTAGCCAATGGGCCATCAATTTTGTTTATTTTTTCAAAGAACCAGCTTTTTGTTTGGTTTATTTTGGTTATGGTTTTCTGATTTTCTAATTGGTTAATCTCTGCTTTTAATTTGGTTATCTGGCTTCGTCTAGTAGCTTTAGGTCCATTTTTTCTTGTTTTTCTACCTGTTTTAATTGCAACATGAGATTATTTACTTGGTCTGTCTCCATTCTGTTGATGTGGGCACTGAGGGCAATAAATTTGCCCCTCAGGACTGCTTTTGCTGTGTCCCACAAGTTTCTTTGTGAGGTGTTTTCATTTTCATTGAGTTGTAGGAAATGCTTTATTTCTTCTCTGATTTCTTCTGTTATCCAGGCATTGTTAAGGAGTGTGCTGTTCAATTTCCATGTATTAGAGAAATTTCTGCAGTATGCTTTGTTATTGAGTGCTAGCTTGATTCCACTGTGGTCAGATAGGATACAGGGGATTATGTCGATCCCTTTGTATTTGCTTAAGTTCCTTGCATGAACTATGATATGGTCTATTTTGGAGAAAGTTCCGTGAGCTGCTGAGAAGAATGTGTACTGTGTTGTTTTAGGGTGAAATACTTGGTAGATGTCAGTTAATTCCGCTTGAAGTATGGCCTCTCTTAATTCGGTAGCTTCTTTGCCAATCCTCTGGTTGGTAGACCTGTCCTTTGGTGAGAGTGGTGTGTTAAAGTCTCCTAGTATTATCGTATTGGGATCTATTTTATTCTGTAAGTTTGAGAGCATTTGTTTGACATATCTGGGTGCACCAATATTTGGGGCATATAAGTTGATGATGGTTATCTCCTCCTCTTGGATTGTTCCCTTTATTAATATGAAGTGTCCGTCCTTGTCTTTCTGTACTGATTTTAATGAAAAGTTTATTTTGTCAGATATCAGGATAGCTACACCTGCTTTCTTACTGGGGGCGTTTGATTGGTAGATCCTTTTCCACCCCTTCACTCTGAGTTTGTTTGTATGTTTGGCTGAGAGGTGGGTCTCCTGAAGGCAACAGATGGATGGGTCTTGTTTTCTGATCCAGTCCTCAGTTCGTTTTCTTTTAATTGGCGAATTCAGCCCATTTATATTAAGAGAAAGTATAGAGAGATGCATTGTTGTCCCTGCCATTCTGTTTTCCTAAGTTTTTCTTCTTTCCTATCCTTCTGTGCTTGCTCAGTTAGACTTTGAGTAACGCCTGTTTGGGGCAGGCCCCAGTTCCTGGCTGCTTTCTTCAGGTTGTGTCCCCCCTCTTAGAATTCTTTGTAATGCTGGCTTAATGTTTATGTATTCATTTAGTTTTTCTTTGCTATTAAAAATTTTCAGTTCTCCATCGAATGTGAATGCTAGCTTTGCCGGGTAGATCAGTCTGGGTTGGCAGTTATTGGCTCTCAGGGCTCGTATGGTGCTTTCCCAGGCTTTTCTTGCATTCATTGTTTGTGTGGAGAGATCTGCAGTAATTCTTATTTTTTTCCCGTTGTAGTATAGCTCCTTCTTCATTTTTGCTGCATGCAGGATTGTTTCCTTATTATTCAGATCTATCATTTTTACTATAATGTGTCTAGAAGTGTTTCTCCTGGGGTCTTGCTTGTTGGGTGTTATATAAGTTTTTGTGATGTAGTTAAGATGGTCGTTTTTGAGGTGGGGAAAATTTTCATTGATTATATTGTTAAATAGGTGTTGCATTCCCTTGCTCTGGAATTCCTCACCTTCGTCCACTCCAATTATGCGAAGGTTAAATTTTTTAGCATTATCTGCTTGCTCTTGAATATCCCTTTGGTTTAATTTGAGTGATTTTTTCCATATCTGTCACTTTTTGGTCCAGTTGGTGTATTCTGTCTTCTGTATCTGACACTCTACCTTCCATTTCATTCACTCTGTTGACAGTGGCTTCTATTGTGGTTTGCATGGAGGAAATGGATCCCTTTATGGATTCAATGTTGGTTCTCAGAGTACTGATCTCACCTCTCAATGAGGTATGGATTACCTCTAATTTGGCATTTATCTCACTTCTTACTGAGGTTTGTGCAGCTTCTATTTTTGCATGCATCTCTTGTTTGATACCCTGTATCTCTTTGGATAGTTCATCCTTGTGCTCTTTCAATTTCTGATCAATTTCTCGCTTTATTTCTTGAGCCATTGCCTCCAGCAACCCTTGGATGTAGCTTTTGTCTTCCATTCCTGCTTTGCTCCCACTGGGGCTCTCCCCTGTGTGGCTGCTGGCTTTTGAGGTGAGCTTGCTGTCCTGGGTGGTAGTAAACCTTGTGATTTTTCTCTGTGATTTTCGCATGGAGGTTCAGGAGACTGCTCTTCAATTTTGTTTTGGTGTGTCTGTCTTTGCTTGGTTGCTGACTCTGTATTGGTAGAGAGAGTCTGTGCCTGATCTAGGTTCTGTTGGGAGCCTATTTCCAGCTGCTATTCTGACTTACTTAGGATTCTCAGCTCTCTGCTGTAGATTGCTGGCAGTTCCCGCCTTTGGAAGGGTTGAGCAGCCTAGACTGCTTGTGTTTGCTCCTACGGGTGCTCTTGTGAAGAACAGATGCTCTGGATGCACTCTCCCAAATACTGGAGTCTGCTATGGGCTCCTGATGTGTTTTTGTTTGTTTGTTTTGGGCTGGTTGTGGGCTTGAACTCTAGGTTTGGGTGCTGTCCCTCAGCCTTTCAGCTCAAGGCTGGCACCCTACCGTTTGAGCCACAGCACCACTTCTGACCCTTTTTGCTTTTGTGATGCTGAGGAATCAGATCCAGGGCCTCATATATCCAAGACTATCACTCTATTGCTGAGCCACCTTAACAGTCTGAGCTCCTGCTTACTATCAGGTGCTGGCAGCCTGTGTTGCCCAATTCCCAGTCTAGGGTATATGGGTGGAGTTTTGGTGGGGTTTGGGCTTCTCTTGTCCTGGGCCTCCAGGTCTTTTGTTGTCACAGGCGTGCTTCCCGGGGAGTGTTGTTTCCTGGTTTTCTCCCCTCTGTTGAGGCGTATGCTCAGCTTTTTACTTCAATTGGGAGGAGTTGGTTGTGTTGTTCAGGTGCCGGATCCCCGGGCCTGGTTCCGGCCCCAGCCTGGAGCGCGCTTGTTAGGCCTGTGCTGATGTGTATACCACCTAGGTTATGCAGCCTGGAGCGCACTCGTTAGGCCTGTGCTGATGTGTATACCACCTAGGTTATACAGCCTGGGGGACACAGTTCAAATTTCTTCTACTGTTGGTAGTCTTGACCCAGGGGCGCTGTTCCTGGCTTGGGCATTTAAGCTCCCTTCCAGGGGTGCTCTTGCTCTAGCCTGGCCAGCTGAGTGTGCTCCACGGGCTGGTGGAGCTCTCAAACAGTTCCCAGTTTTAGTGGGTCCTGTGGTCCGGGTGCTGGGGTAGGGAGTCTAGGTCAGGGTCTGGGGATTCCCTCCAGCTCTGGTCTCCCTTGAGGGATACACTTCCCCTGTGGGGTACTCACCCTGGAGCTGGTTGTTTCTGTGTGGTGTAGGTCGTCAGTTGTTGTTGCAATCCGGGCTGGGTTGGGCGGTGGTGGCTCTGTGTGATTCTTTTCTGTCTCTGCCTCTGTCGAAGCTGTCGGGTCAAGAGTGTCCACGCTCAGGCAGCTTCTTCGCGGTACCTCTGGGGCCCGAGTGGCCCCGCCGGGTCGTTGCGATCGTGATCGGGCGGGCGGGTGGTCTGCAGACAGGTCCCTTTGTCGCGCTGCTGGTGCCGAGTGGCTTTGGCGGGATGGAGCCTCTCTGCTGGGGTGGAGAGTGAGGGGTGGGGGTGGGATCCTCGTGGAGACTCCTGGCTGGTAGGTTTCTCTGTTCCTGGCGATCTGCTGTTCTGCAAACCAGTACCTGGTGATCTGAAAGGGGCCCCCTGTGTCTCTGCTGTGTCTCTGGGGCTCCCGCAGCCCCCGCCGGGCCGGCTGGCCGGTGGCTTGGCGCACTGCCGCGCGGCCAGTAAAGGTTGGGGGAGGGGTCTTCGCTTTTCTCTGTTCTGAAATTCTTCTTTTCCTCTCTTCCTTTTTTTGTTATTCTCCGCCTCTGGTTTTTCTCTGAGTGTTCGTCTTTTTGTTGTTGTCGGTCTCTTGGGGAGATTAAGTGTTGGAACTCGAACTCTCTTTTTGGTTGGAGAGAGCTGTGGCGTTTCCCTACTGCCCCGTCGCCATCTTGGTCCCCCCTTCCTCTGTTTGATTTTTTTTTTAAAGATTTCCATATCTTTATGAAATTCTTCTCTTGTATCCTGCATTGCTTTCTTTATTTCATTCAGCTGTTTGCATTACCTTGTTGTTTTATTTATTTGAAACCTTTTTGAATTTGTTCAGGTATTTAAATGTCTGTTTCTTTATGTCATTAACTATTCTTGACATTGTTTAATTGAGCTCATTGGTCTTTATTCCCTTTACTCCTACTTCTCTTTATTTCAGAAGGGCAAAGTAATCAGATTTATTGAGACGGTAATAAGATATTTATTTATCTCAAGTGCATTTTGGATCATTTACATAAATCAACAATTTATTAGAATCAGTGTTTTTTACTTCAGACCAAATGTTCATTGCTTTAATTGAAAGTAATGGGTAAAGTGCAGAAAAATGTAAATGACTCATATAAATGAAATATAAGTTGTGCGAAGTTACCCCTTCATTAACATTAGTAATAATAATGAATACCTTAAAACATGTGGTGTTAATTTTTGAGGGAGACATATTGTTTTGTTTATTCATGAATTTCATGATCTTCCACTGTGATTTATCCATATGGTTTCTAATTGTGTGGGGATTTCAATCTCCAGTATCCATTCAGTTAATAATTTCTTAAAGCTTTCTTAAGATGGGGTGGTAGTTGGGTAGTGGCACAGAGATTGGGAGTGTGTGCCTTTGCTGCCCAATAATTGATTTCAATACTTGGGACAATGTGTGTGTTACTCTTCCCTACTCTGAATGAGGAAGTTTGGTTTTCTTGGCCATTGCAAGTGGTAAATCGTGGCCTTGTGTTTGTGACCATTTCTAATAAAGACCAGTTACCACTACCACTCTGATCTTTTTAGATGAATATAGAATGAATGGTGTATCTTTATCATCTAGGAAGACCTTTCTTAACTAAAAGTAGGAAGAAAACAGAGGGGATATCCTTGGTGGACTAATGCTGGTTATTTCATTCTGTAGAGTGGGAAGGGGCAGGAACTAATCTTTATAGGAAGGTTGATGGGATAGTGAAATGAGAAAAGTAGAGATGTGAGGAGAGTTGAGTAGGTACACACACACACACACACACACACACACACACACACACACAGTCCAGATAATATTAACATCCAAGATAGAGAAAAGAGAAAAAAAAAACCAAGCAAACCAAAAAATAAAACAAAATAATGTGTGTGTGATCTAGTTCCCAGGTATGAACTGAGATAATGAAGAATATTGGAGATAAGGGAGTAGGACTTTGAATCTGAGTAAGAGTCAAGTTCTACTTATAGCTAGAAATAGGGTATGAGTGGAGAGGAGGCATGGGAAGGCTATGATACTAAGATTGAAAAGAGAATATTCTAAGCTAAGTAATGGGATTCAGTCTAAAGATTCCATAGAAAAGGAAGAGAGAGAAAAACAAATTATAAAATTGAATGTAAAGGAGTAACAAGTCTAGGCTAGACTGTATAAGTTAAAAATAAGTGGGCTTGGGGCTAGGAAGGTGGCTCTGTGGTAGAGCGCTTGCCTTGCATGCCTGAGGCCCTGGGTTCAATTCCTCAGCACCACATAAGCAAAAAGAAAACAAGCCGGAAGTGGCACTGTGGCTCAAGTGGTAGAGCGCTAGCCTTGAGCTGAAGAGCTGAGGGACAGTGCCCAGGCCCAGAGCTCAGGCCCCACGACTGGACCCCCCCCCCAAAAAAAAGTGGCCTTTGTCTAATTTACAGAAAAGGAAAAAAAACATTAAACAAATGCAACACTCAAATCAAAATATGAACAAAGGCAAACAATTACTTATAACAAAGTGTACTTATCTATAGACTTATCTGAAGGGCACAAGAGGCCATTTTTGGTCTGGGAATGAGGACTTTGCTTTTTTTTTTTTTTTTTTTGCCAGTCATGGGGCCTGAGCTCTTCAGCTCAAGGCTAGCGCTCTACCACTTGAGCCACGGCACCACTTCCAGCTTTTTCTGCTTATGTGATGCTGAGGAATCGAACCCAGGGCCTCATGCATGCAAGTCAAGCGCTCTACCACTGAGCCACCTTCCCAGCCCCAGGACTTTGCTTTTTTTAAAAATAGAATGTTGCCCTTTATGCTTCTGGCTGATGCCATTTTTATTGATTGACACAATAGGGAGTCCCGATACTACTTTAATGTTGGACATCTGGAAGGGCTACCTCTAACTAGTGATGGGCTTTTCTGTACTTTTCTGAGCATTTATATATGATAAAGAGGCCCATGTGTGTTAGGACTCCTTCTGAGGTGAGGGCTACAGCTATTACACACGGTCCAGTTACCTCTCTGCCTTGGTGGAAATTCAATGCTCCATCTCCCAGAACACCTGCTGGGCTTCTCAGCTATCTCATGGCAACCTGCAGCTTAAAGTTTTCTACAAGTCCCTGTCAGGACGCTCTGCTCTGTGCCTCTTCCACTAACTGATTTACACTCAAGTTCCATTATTGTAAAGTGTCCTGTAGTTGTTAAGCTGTGCTTACTCTTTTCTTCAAGATGTGGTGTCTCTGTCCCTTGGATACAAGGGGACACAGGATGTATTTGTTCCCCTAATGCAAGGATGAGTCACCGCTCCCAGACCCCTGTGCTGGGAAGAAGGCTTGTGGGTTATGTGTACTTTGCTCACAGCTGAATTTGGAAACATCTGATTTCACCTGACATTGCTGTGTTTGCATTCTATATCCCCAACTGGAAGATCTGGGCACTGGTTCTGAACTCCTTTCCATTTTGCTTCAATTGTGATTACTTTTTTTTCTCCTTCCTGCAACTTCCTTATGGTTTCTCTTGATTTCCATTCTTTCCCTCCTCACAGCTTCACACTCTGGTTACTTTTGTGTCATTAGATTTTTCTTATTCACAAAGTACGAATGGTAGATGCTTCCATTCCATCATTTTACCCGGCCTCTCCCTGTGTGGTGTCTTCCTAGCTTTCAGGTTAAATCTGCAGGTTATTCTGAACAAGTGCTCACCAGGGGATATAAACTGATCAGGAATCCCTCTCCAGGGATCTTTGCCTCCCTTTTTGCTCTCACATCCTTGACTGCCAGAGGGTACATGGGGCTTTTCTTGGTCTAACTTGAAATTTATTTAAAATTGATTGGAGTTGCCTAGCTAGTCACAGCCCCCACCTTAGTCTTCAACCTACAATGGAGCCCTCTAGCTACCACTAGGCTAGGAAGAGACTTCCTTAGATTATTTAAGAAAGGCAATCCTTGCCCTCCTTAGCAAAACAGTATCCACGTAGAGGTAGGGAACATGGCCTTTCATCAGCACTTCTGCCTTTCCTTTTGCCTCCTGATAATTAGGAATGAAAGGGTTATAATTTTCTGCAAGCCATGCTAATTGCCTTTTTTGTTTTCTTTAATTTTGTCTTTTTAAAGAACATTCAACATGTCAGCCAGGTGCAGGGCCTAGGCATAAAGCAGGTTTCAAAGGAAGAAAGAAAGGCCTTCCTTAGCAGGCCACACTGCTAATTGCTTTCAGGTGTTCGGCTGGCTCTGTTTGGAAGTTGGTTCTGGCAGGAATTGGCACCCTGAGGGGATAGGATGGGCACATTGGAGGAAAAACCTGAGGGAAAGGAAAAGGAATTGGGAAGAGAAAAAAGAAAAGCCAAAAACCGATTACACCTGCCCAGGTGTGATGTCACATAATCCTAACCATTACACATTCCTCCCAATTTTTGTCTTTACAGATGAGGAGCTCGCCCAAGTCTTCCAGCTAGAAAGTATAGAGGTGCATTCAACTTGTCTCTCATGTCTAGAAACAGTGGGGTGTTAACTCTAGTCCTGTTTCCCAATCAGGGGGAAAGAGCTCCAGAATCAACTCATTTGACTGAAGATTTAGCCTTTGGAAGTTAAAATCTTGAGGGACCCTGAAGGAGGGAACCCTATTTGATTTGGTTTAATCAACCAGTTCTCAAGCAACAGAATCCCTTCTTTTCCAGCTTTTTTTTGGTCAACTCTCCCTTTATTCTTCCCTTGCTTCCTTTCTCCCTTTCTGCTGTCTTCCCTCCCTTTCTTTTTTCCTCTATATTAAAAGTACAAGTTTGGCTGGGCACTGTGGCTCACCCTTGTAATCCTAGCTACTCAGGAGGTTGAGATCTGAGGATTGTTCAAAGCCAACTGAAGCAGGAAAATCCCTGAGATTCTTATCTTTAATTACCCACTGGAAAACCAGAAGTGGCACTGTAGCTCAAGTGGTAGAGCACTAGTCTTGAGCTGAAAAGCTGGGAGATAGCACCCAGACCCAGAGTTCAAGTCCTACAACCAACAAAAAAAGAATAAAAAAAAAAGAAGAAAAAAGTACAAGTTTGCACTTGTTAGTACAAGTCTCCAATTCCAACTAAACACTGGTACATTTATTCTAGGCTTTCTCTCTTCTGTATCTGGAACTTTTTTCTCTAACAATAGATAACCCGTATCTCATTTGTTTGATCTTAGAACACATATATAATTTTGGAATTACCAACCCATATGACTGTGAAAAACAAACTCACTGCTTGAAATTCAGCATTTGTTTACAGGTTCTTTTTTCTTATAATCCTGAAGGTATTTAGTCAAATCACTATGTTCAAGATTTACATGGTTTGTTTTTACTGTCCTTAAGTTTGATTATGTTGTGAAATACAGTTTGGTCATGCATTTCTATTTGTGTTCCAGTTTTATTTTCCTTCCATGACCATGTTGATTTTCTTTCTTGAGTATGTGAAATGTAATATGGTTCTAAAAGTCAAACTGTACAAAAAAACATATCCCAAGATACATCATGCCTTCATGACTTTTATACTCCAATCCAAACATCTTTTCTGTCCTCCTTAGCCAGTAAATCAATTTCTGATGATTCTTTTTGCTCAGTAGATGTGAGTATATGTGTGTGTGTACATCTTTATTTCTATATTAGTCAGGGTTCTTCAGTGGAACAGAATCAATAGGACTTATAAGTAGATATATAAGAGAAGATTTTAGAGGAATTGGGACACAGAATATGGAGATTGAGAAGTTCTATAATGGACTGTCTGAAAGCTGAAGAATCAGGAAAGCTGGTAGTGTGGTAGAGTGCAAATCTTAAAGCTGAAGAACCATGGGAGTTGATGGTGTCATTCTCAGTTTGAAACAAAAGGTCTAAGAAATTATGGAGGTAAGTGCTGGTTTTTCAAAGACTGGATGTCTCCAGCTCCAAGAGAGTGAGGAGAGGAGAGAGGAAAGAGCGTAAAGAGTGGGAGAAGATCAAGGAGAGGAAGAGAAAGAGGGAGAGGGACAAGGACAAAGAGAAAGAGAGGGAGAAAAGTGTTAGAATTTGTCTTTCTAAAGTTATTGCTTGTTCTACCACTTACCTGGGGATTCTTGAATCCAGTCAAACTGATACCTAAAATTAACCATCACAGCTTTCTTAGTCAAGAGATAGCATACTGTGGATAAACATTTGTACTTTGCTTTTTTCTCTTAGTTGTATTTTCTTGAACCATTCTTACATTTTTTTAAACAGCTGTATAGCCTTCCATTATGTACCCATACTATAGTTTCCATCAGTTTTCTATATATGCACATTTAGGTTGTTTCCAATATTCCAGTCACAGATGCTGCTGCAAAAAATAACTTGTACAGATGTATTTCCACAATGTTGGATGGTACAGTTTTAGACCAGGGATTGCTGGTTCAAAGGCAAACACCTATGGCTTTTGTCAGATGTTTCCCAAATCCCCTCAAACAGAACTGCGCTGGCATTCATTTTCATGATGATGGGTTAGAGTATGGGTTTTTCCTTTGCCAAAAGAATGTGTTGTCATTCTTTTTAATCTTGCTAGTCTAATAGGTGCGGCATATTATCTCATTGTTTAAAGTTTGTCCATTTTTCTGTCAGGCTTTTTGCCTGTCCCCTTTCCTCCCCGCCACCCCCAAGAGTCTGTGTCAGAGAAATTGGTTCTTTATCTATAACAAAGGTCACAAATATTTTCTCCCATTTTTTCTCTTTGTCTATGGTGTTTTAGTTATCTTTTCTTCTCTGGTCAAATTAGTCACTCTTTTATTGTATTTGAATTCTGAGTCATAATTGGAAAACTTTTACTTATTCCCAGATTATAAAGAGATGCACCCATCTTTCCTCTTAGAAATTGTATGGCTTCATTTAAAACAATTTTTGTTTTGCGTTTAATGATTCATTTGGAGTTTATTTTCGGGTATGATGTGAGGTATGGATCTAATTTTATCTTTTTCCACGTGACTACTTTCCTTAGCACCACTTATTAAAATGTCATCTTTTGCTCCTGACAGTGTTTTAAAAAGACAAGACATTTGCAGGACAGTTGTTTGGCTAAATACAACACTTGGCGAAAGTGTTTGCCTAGACTCTGTTTCCTAGATTTATTTAACCTGGTTGCAGTGACTGACGTGTCGCTGGCTGGCTAAACACCACGCGGTCATGCCGGGCTGGCCTCGTGATGACAAGCCTGTGGCGGGGGAAGGCCACTGTGGTTGATTCAGCATTTAAATTCTGCCTTCTGGCCTTGTGGATTGGATCCTGTAGCAGCTTTACAATTCCTTGCCTGTGGTTATTTCCACATGGCGAAACGGTACCAGCTGCTTTTTAGCCCTAAATTGCTATGGTCTATTTTCCTCTGGTCTGGAAAAATGCAAGGCATCCCTTTAAATACGATTTTTAAAGTTTGTTTTGCATTATTCTTGCTCTAAAGCCAGATGACCCTGTGAAGTTGGGAAGAGATGAGGAGACCAAGAAAAAATGTCTCCTCTCAGATTTCTCTTGCAATCCCTCTTAACTGTTAGGACTGATGTTAAAGACTAGAAGCATCTTCATGAATTTAGGCATGAATACCTACTAGATGCTAGTGTCTTGGGACAAGACACAGCCCTGAACTCCTGGAGCACACAGTCTAAAGAGAGAGAGGAAATCAGATGGAAATAAATAATAGTAGCCTCCTAAGTAGAGATACTGAATACTCTGGAAAGCTTAAAAAAGAGAAATACCTGATTTGAGAGTTTGCAAGATGAGAATGAAGGCTGAAAATAGTCTTTATAGAAACAGGCACTATTCTAAGTTTAGTCTCTAATTTGACTTTCTGAACATACCCTATTTGCAGAGGAGGAAGCTGAGGGCTGGGGAAAGTACTGTGTGAGTAGCCTAAGTTGGTATGTGAACCCAGAGCTTCTGATTCTAGCGTCTGGTTTACCTCTGCAGTAGTCAACCCTCTATGAGCATGTTGTGTTGCTTACTTTTCCAATGGGTATGAGGGAGGATATAGGTATATTCAGCCTGAATTCTTTGGAAGCGTAAGATTCATTTCTCTGCCCATTAGCAATTTCCTTCCTATTCCTTCTCTTATGCTTCCTCTGACTCCACTTCCTTCTTCCTTCTCAAGTTTAAGAAGTGCGATCAATAGTAGTAGTAAATTTGGTTATATGGCAGATGGAGCACAAGGAGACAATGCATATGACATAGGGTGAAAATTACAAAATACTTCTCCACGTGAGGATGATCTGACTGTGATTTTCCTCACTGGTGTATGCTCTCAGAGCTACACATTGACAGCTTGCAACGTACTTGCAACTCTTCCAGGCAACTTGTATATAAGGAATAACTTTGTCCTTTTGTGGCAAGCCAGTAAGGAGAAATCCTTATGTTGGTATTACATGTAAAAGTGAGAAGGTGAGGCCATGTAGGATTGGAATCCAGTATTATACCAAAATGTACACTCTGAAAAATCTGGACTAAATGAAGAACATAGGAAAATCCTTCTAGTTCTTTCCACCCTATATCCACTGTACCCTGTGAACCCCACCCTGTGCCCATTTTACCCAAGGATGAAGAATAGCTTGCGTTTGAGTGAGGAAATTTGGTCCTTTCCAGTACTGGTAGCTGAACATAAGCTCAAAGTTCTAGCAGCTACCATACTGTTGAAGGCCAGAATGAGTTCTGGTCTTCTAAACTGTCGAGAGAATGCTGCCAGCTGTGAGGGCTAGGGTGAGGAGAGAGGAGGACAAAGGAGCCCTGGCAGCAGCCTGAGGTATGTTTGGGGTTGAGTTGTCTCTGGGCTTCCTGCATCACATGATGGTTGCCTTTGACTTTGCCTGAAGACTAGATGGGTAGGCCTCATGGGTATGTGGGAGTATGTGGTTTCTCGAGTTGGTTTTAACTTCTTTCCCCCTGGGAAAGCATAGGCTACACAGTTTCAAGGTCACAAGGTTTTCTTCCAAAGTGGTTGGTCAGAGCTTGCCATCCCCTGGGAATGAGGGAGTGAGCATCCAGTAGATCATTCAGAACAGTGTGGGCAAGAGAGAAAGGAGCATAAAGGAGACCTATTGACAGTGGCTGACAGTGGCTGCGTAATGAAGTAAAGTTGAGATCATCTCCCAAGGCTTTCTCAAAGCAAGAGTCCTCACATGCTTCCTATCCTTCTCTGTTCCCTCCTCCCTCCTCTCAGCTTGGTGTGGTCCTTCTCTCGGATCTACATAGCCTCCAGGTGGTGTGAAGAGAAGATGATCACTTTCTACCATGCAACTTGATAAATCCCCATTTATGGAACTTGGCTCAAGCTGCCTCACTGAGTTGCTCTTCGTTTCAAGGGGATAGGATAAGGTGTCAGAGAAGGAGGAGGCTGAAGGAGAGAGATTTTGAGTCCATGTCCTAGAGTCCTTACCACCTAAGTCAGGTAAAACTGCAAGGTGGGGCCTGGACAGAAAAAGGCACATCTGATCCCCAGAAAGAAAGACCTTGTAAGTCCAGCTGGCAGGCACTGGCCCTGCCACATTTATGTCCTTTCTCTGTGTCAAGGTATTTTTCACACATTGATGAACAGATTTAGTTTCATTGCTGACTTTCCCTAGAGATGCTTTTTAGCATCCTTTGGTCTGAAAATGTGTTCCCACAGGGAATCTTATCCAGAAGCTCAATGTATGTGTAAGTCATTGCTGGATAACAAACTACCCCCAAACCTAGCCCTGAGCATTAAACTCAGCACTTCCCTATCTTACAGTTCTTGGGGACCAGTAGCCCTAAGTGGCATATCTGATGCCTTTGGCTCAAGATCACTCATGAGATTATAGTCGGTTTGGTCATCCTAGCCTCATCTCCTTTTGATGCAACTATCCAAGCTAATGCTTACAGAATGAATTTGCAAGCTCTTATATCTGCATTGGCAATTACCTTCTCTCCTAGGCTATTGAAGCACTGGATGGGCTCTGAGTCCTTCACTGAGCCTGCAGGAATGTTCTCAGATCGGTTCCTACCGTTCTATGGGGATTCAGTCACGAGAAAACAGAGAAGCCACATTTGAGAGGTCTGATGAAGTTTTTATTGGAGAGCCAGTATCTACAGGTGATCTCCTGTCTCAAAGACCTTCAGCCTCTGGAACACACTTAACACTGCTAAAAAACTAAGCCATGAGAGCAGGAGAGGAAAGAAAAAGCAGATAAACAATTCCAACCAACCAGATCAACTCCAATGGAGAGCTGAGGTGGGACACCATGGTGACACCATGGTGACCGGAGGAGAGACAGGAGACAGGAGACAGGAGGTATGGCGTAATGGTCCTTGAGCTGGTCCAGGCTTAAATAGCGTTAGGGTCAGGGGTCAAAGTCACAGGAAATGGGAGAGTGTCCCAAGTTGGAGGCCCAAGTAGGATTGACAGGTCCAGGAACTACTGTCTAAGTCCCTGCCCCTGCCTCTAAGAATTCAGGCATGCCCACCACCTAAGGGTGGAACTTCCCTGCCTCCACCATAAAGACAAGATCATCCACCATGTGGCCAAGATGGCACCAGTTAGACCCAGCCATCTTATTTCAATACATGGCAGCTTGCTTGTTCTAGCATGGATCCATTTTTTTTTAATGTCACTGCAGAAATGACATCACATAGTTTCTCTCATAGTTTGTAGGTTGGGAATGAATCAATAAATCAGGCCACATTCAAGGGGAAGGGGCTTCCCAAAGGCCTTCGTAGCCGAGGAGGAGGTCAGTGGGGCTAACTTTGAGGCTGTCTATACATTTAAACTAGAATGCACAACTTTGTGCTTGGTGCTTGGCATCTATTCATGAACAAGACTGAGAATGATAACTGTTCCCACAGGTGCTGCCAAGAAAATGATCTGTGCAAAGTTTGGGAGGCACATGGATGCCTGCTGAAATCAGAAATGTAGGAAGTTGGGAAACCAATGAGAAGTGCACCATGCGATGCCATGGGCTATGTATGCGTGAAATTTGGTTTAATACCAAAAGCAATGAGGATTTCTTAATGGGCTACAATGGGCTATAATGTGCACAGTCATATTATACAGAGCAGAGCAGGATGGATTCAAGAAAAATTAGGTGATGAGACTAATTGTTCAGGGAAGGGAGGATGTTGCTCATCTACTGGGGGTGAATACATTAGATGTAATATAGCTGCCCAAGAGAATATTACTCACCAATGAAAATGATTGCCACACTGGTAGATGCTACTATCCAGATGACCTTGACCACGTTATGCTATCATCAAAGTAAGCGAAAGAAGTGAGCCTTGCAGGACCATGTATCGTATGATTCCATTTATAGGAAATGCCCCAAAGTTTTGAAGATGTTATCCACAAGATGCAAAGTAGATCAGTGTTTTCCCAGGGCAGTGGAGGGTGGAGGCCATTGGTTTAGGGAATGACAGCTTAAAAGCATGAGGCTTCATTTTGAGGAGATTACAAAAAGCTTGTGAATAGATTGTGAGGATGATTGTACAATTCTATAAATGCCGTTTAAAAAAAGAGATTGAATTGTACAGCTAGGTGGGTGACACGTATGGTAGGTGAGCTCTGTCTCTGAAAGCTGTTATAAAAACACAAAACAGAAGAAAAGAGAGGTGATCATGACCTGATCTAATTTAATTTTTTGTAAGTTTGGGAACATTTTTTGGACCAGTCAGTTTCCCTCCTGCTGTTCATATTCAGTTCTTCAAATTTCATTAAATTCTGTCCTATGACAGGATTTTCTGTCGCTTTTTCTGTCTTTCCTATTTCACCGGTACCTCCTTACTGCTAGCTTTTTAGTTTTTGCTCTTTTGTAGATAAGAGTCTCTAGGATGTATCTGCCTGGGCTGGTTTTGAACTGAGATCCTCATATCTTGTTCTCCTTAGTAGCTAGAATTAGAAGCATGAGGCACTAGTGCCCGGCTTCCCTTTGTTAGTTTTTCTTCCTCACACTGGCCTCCATGTCTACCCCACCAGGCTGCAGGACTCCTGTGCTTGGAATCATTCCTCCTGAGACTTGATCCTGTCTGCTGATGAGCTGTAATGCCCCCTTCTCTGCCTGATCTTCATTCTGCCTCACTTTATTTACATGCCCTAGTGCTCCCAGAGTCTGGCTTTTGCACAATGTACCATTTTCTTCCCCACGGTTCCATCTTGTCTTTGTCCCCTGTAAAGACCTTACCCCACTGTGAGGCCTGATAGAACAAACAAGTGGTGTCTAAGGGAGAGCTGGCCTGGCTCTGTGAAACTATCAAGCTCTGCTTCTGCACAGGAGGTACAGGAAATGTCACAGTGTTCAGCACTGCTCCCCAAGGGAACACCTGTAAAATGTAGCATATCAGGAACTGCGCATGGGCAGTGAAATGATTGCTCACCAGTGCCCCATTCACTGACCTCCAACTATGCTCTGAGATCTTTGAGTGAGCACAAGAATCCTTTGAAGTTGGATATTATTCAACTCAGGTACCACATGTGGCTCTGAGAGGGGAAATGACAGGAGCAGAGTCACATAGCTAGCGAATGGCAGAGTTAAGGTGTCATTGCAAGTGGCTGTAGGGGATGCTGTGGTTTGACTGTTTTTGTCCCCTACAAAACTCATGTTTGCGCTCAGTTCCCAGGGCAGCAGTGTTGGGAGGCGGGGCCTGTCGGGAGGTGTGTAGGTCCTGGGGAATCCACTGTAATAAATGGATTAATTTTGATTATAAAAGCTCTGAAGGCTAAATTCAACCTCTTGTGCCTTTGTACTCTTCTTGCCTTTCTGTTTTCTGCTAGCCAGGAGGCCCTCATCAAATGTGAGCTTTTCAACCCTGGACTTGCCAGCCTTGGCACCCGTAACACATCTCTCTCTCTCTCTCTCTCTCTCTCTCTCTCTCTCTCTCTCTCTCTCTCTCTCTCTCTCTCTCCTTTGTTTCTTTTTAAATAAAAACCCATCTCATGTATTCTGTTACAGCAGCATAAATAGATTAAGACAATTCCCTACTTCATTTGGAGACTTCTGATACTAAAATTTGCTTATATTGCCTTCCTGGCCAAATACCTTTGATGGTACCCACATACTTGTGCACAACAAGCAGGACTCCCAAATCCCTTCTAAGCATTGCATGATCTAGACATCTTCCACAGCTATCTGGGCCAAAGCCTTGTCCTCCAGGGATTTCTTTTCTTTCTTTATTTTCTTTCTTTCTTTCTTTCTTTCTTTCTTTCTTTCTTTCTTTCTTTCTTTCTTTCTTTCTTTCTTCCTTCCTCCCTCCCTCCCTCCCTCCCTCCCTCCCTCCCTCCCTCCCTCCCTCCCTCCCTCTCTCTCTCTCTCTCTCTCTCTCTCTCTCTCTCTCTCTCTCTCTCCCTCTCCCTCTCTTTCTCTCTTTCTTTTTTGCTGATCCAGGGGCTTGAACTCAGGGCCTGGGCACTGTCTTTGAGCCTCTTTGTGCTCAAGGGTAGCTCTCTCTCACTTGAGCCCCAGTGCTACTTCCAGCTTTTCCTGAGTAGTTTACTGGAGATAAGAGTCTCACAGACTTTCTTACCTGGTCTGGCTTTGAGCCTTGTTCCTCAGATCTTAGCCTCCTCAATAGCTAGGATTGCAGGCATGAGTTCCTGGTGCCCGGCTCCTCCAGGAATTTCTGTTTCTCAAAGTCACTAGAATGTTCTCTCTTGCTTCTGGACCTTCATATAAGCTTCTCTCTTACCCAGAAATATATCACTCAGATATCTGTTTTTGTTTTTCTCTAACCAATCTTAGATTTTGCCTCAGGCATCACTCATTTTGGGATGTGCTTTTCCATTCTTCAGGACTGTCAGGTGTATCTCTGTGTGTTTCCTTCATCTGACACATTTTCCCCTTATATTCTAACTTACTATTTAGTTATCTATTTCTTCCAGTAGACTGCAAACTTTTTCAAAGATGAAGAACTCCTTTCTTTCTCATTGTGCTATTTAACAATGCTTAGTACAGCAGGGGTTCATTGAAGATTGGAACTGAAGAACGCACATTTAATCTATCACATTGTTACACAGGCAGGTTGCAAAAGCTACGATTTAACCAAGAAATCAATGATATTAGAAGATGGAATTTCTTCATTGTGATTTGATCCTTCTCATGATTTGATTTAATTGAAGGAGCCCGCTGACAATGTTCTTTTCTTTTCAAAAATGTGATTTTGTTATTATTATTATTTTTATGTGGTACTGAGGAATTGAACCCAGGGCCTTATGTATGCTAGGCAAGCCCTCAGCCACTAAGCCACATTCCCAGCCCATTACTTTCTCATACTAAAGTTGTTAACCTTTTGGTAGTCCTGTTCCCCTGACATACTCCTTTCCCTAAATTGGCCAACAAAGTGTCCTTTTGGTGCAGGCAGCTGATAACCAGCTTCCTCCCTCTCACCTTGAAGTAACATTCCATTTGGTCAGTCACAGCCATAAATGGTAACAGCAGCATCCCCAGCCCCTCCGACACATAATCTACTATTCAGGCAGCTGCCATAAATATTAGTTTACCATAATGAAACTCTCTGGTCTCACCTCCGCATGAATTCCCACCCTTAACCCCCCTATACATTTGACCCTAAGCAAAGGACAGGCACCATTTCTCCCTCCCTTATGAGGGAGGTGGCCTTGTCAGCCCTTGCTGACAATAAACCTCTTTTGCTGTACATGTCTGTGTCCAGGTAGTCTTCTGAGATGGGTGCTTTCAAGCCCAGGCTGGCCTCAAACTCATGATCCTCCAGCTGTAGCTTCCCTTGTCCTAGAATTACAAATATGTGCTATCATGTTTGGATATTATGGCTATCTTTTCAATTGATGTCCTTAGTATGGGGTACCATACTTACCACTTCATGGTACTTGGAGTGAGACAGAACTATTTTCAAGTTCTGGCTTCTCTCCATCCCAGTTGTATTGCTTAACCACTTTAAGCCTCAAATCCTTCAGTAGAAAAATGGAAACAATGCTACCTCTCATATATTTGATGTGAGGAGCAAATGAAATAATTCATGAAAGGTAATACTTAGTACAGGGACTGGCACATAATAAGCACTTTAAGTGTGCTAGCCATTATTAGTATTACCATAAGGACAATAAAGCTACCTTGCCTGCCAATTAGGTGCTTGACAGATGGGAGCTGTATTGTTATTCTTATTATACAGGAATGCTGTGGTTTTGTTGTAATGACTCTGGGCAGATTGGCAGGAAGCTGCTCTTTGGAGATTTAGAGGAGTGCAGCCAGTGCTGGGCAGACTTCCCACTCTGGTTTCCTGGAGAAAACCCAGTGGTGCTGATTCTGCCTGAACTGGGTGCAGGAAGAGCCCTGGACAAGCACAGGACAAACACCTTCTTCTGCCTACTGGCTTGACGCAGAGCAAAATGCAGCCCTTGGAGAGGTCCATAAAGAAGGGCTTAGAATGATCCTTATGACTGTGAGCTGCCTTGATGTTGCTATTCAGAAACAGGGCCACAAAGGAGACTCTAGGCAGCTTGTTCCATCCCGGCTTCCATTGAAGCTTATCTGAAACCAATGGAAACAAAAAGCAGGCCTTAAGTGGCCCCCAAGTCTTTCCAATCGTCATGATAAATATGAAAGCTGTAATTCAAAGGACCAGGAGGCTTCAGACCAGATGACACCATCAGGGGACAGCTTTGATGGCTCCAATCCCCAGAGGACACATTACTGTCTTTGTCTAAAACACATTTCTACTCCAACTCCTTTTTATCCTATGTGTGATCTGCCTGCCTGGCTGTACTCCACACCCAGCCAGCCATTCCAGCCCAGAGACAAGAGTCCATATGAAGGAATTCTGGATTAAAAACAGCTTCATACACAGATGGGTTGTGCTCTGTGCAATGGTGCTTAAGCTTTGCAAGCTGGTTCTTTGCTATTGAAGTAGGGAGGTCAGGTTTAGCAGGCGCCATCTTGGCCATAAGGCAGATGGTAGGGTCTGACATGTTGTCTTCATGGTGGGAGAAGGTGAATTCCCCGCCTCCCAGGTGATTAGCCTGCCTGAATCCTTGGAGGCAGGGGTGGGCACTTTGCTGATTGGTTACTAGACCTGTCAGTCTAGTACCTGGGACTGGGAGTTTGTTGTGACCCTGCACTCTTGACTTGACCCTATTTAGGCCCGGACAAGCTCAGGCACCATTATGCCATACCATGTGTCTCCGTCTTCACGTCTTGTCTCCAGTCTCCAGTCACCATGGTGTCCCAATTCAGCTCTCCATTGGAGCTGAATTGGTGTGTTGGTATTGTTTTTGTTCTTTCTTTCCTCTCTGGTCTGTTTCTTAACTGTTGGCTTTTCTGTGTTCTGAGATTTTGGAGTACAGGACAGGGCAGTGGCCAGCCAATTATTAAATGTGAAGCTTAAACAAAATATAGCAATTTTAGGTATGGATTCCATTTTGTCCGGGAAATGTGTCAGCAACTCCTCTTGATCCCCTTGAGCCCAAATTCCAGGAACAACCCTCTTTACAGTAAATTCCACTAACTACAGCTAATCAGCAGGTAACAGGAAAAACCCAAAGTTCCAGATGTTCCTGCAAGTTAAAGACCACTCAGTTGTGGCTCAGACCATCTGCTTTAGCCAATCATTTTGAAGAGCATCAACCCCATGAACCAGCCAATCCCCAGTACTTTGTTGGTTTCTGTCACTGGTTATGCTAATCATCTTTTAGAATTATTTTATGATTTTCCCGCTATGTGATATGATTTGTTAAGTGTTGCAATGACTCATAGAAGTCCCTAAAAACCCTATCAAAACCCTGCTAGAGGAAGGGTCAGGTCTCTCAACTCTGACCCGCTGCTTCGGTGATGGTTGTGAGTCCAGGCTTGAGCTTGTAATAAACGACTCTCATGTGCTTACATGGGAATTGGCTCCTTGGTGGTCTTTAGGGATCCTTATCTGAGCATAAGATAATGACTCCTTTGTCACTCTTGACCATGCCTCCACAGCTGACATTTCACTTACGAAGTCAGAGACCAGTGGACCTAGCCATCCCAAAATGTTTAGTCAACATGGTGAACTTAACTCCTTAGCAGGTTACCAATATTTAAACATAATAGCCTAAGTTGTCACCACTCTTGGCAGCTCTGAATTGTAAGGTCCAAGAAAGTTACTCTTAGGCACCTAGAGCTAACAGAGGATTTCATAACAAAGTCTTGAAGAACTACTTCAAGTTATAGGGTGCGTGGTTTCTCCAGATGGAATGGTTGTCATGAAATGTGAAACCACTGAGCTCAAACCAATGGTGGGCTCACAACAGTCTTCACTGGTGTGTGGATTTATCCATCCACAGTGTGAGAGCAAGAGAACTTTGTAGTACTTATTCTAAAAGGGAAAAGCTCAAAAAAGAAGGAATAATCGTAGTGTTTTACTCCTCTAATATCATCTTTCCTTGTACTCTTCTGAAATATTGTGACTCTTTAGGAGATCTACCCTTCCTTCTAGATGCATATTTTGCCTTGTTATTGTTAACTAATTCCTTCCTTCCTTGAAAAATTTGCAGATGAATCACTCTTTATTTGAATATTGCTGGTCTCTTCTACCTGAGCTACCCTGGAGAATCTGGCTGATGTTGGGCCTACGGTTCTACTCCTGTATAAATGTGAACCCAGAATGGAAGTGTGTGGAATAGTCCCACTTCATTCTCCTTGTTAATTTCCTGCTCAAGAAAATGGTGAACAATCATGTTTTGAAAATTTTTGAGTCTGTTTTTAAGCAGGGTGGAATTACATTTCTTTCTCAGATAAAGGTTCAGGTAGATGACCCAGGATTGTGGGAATTGCTTTGCTATCTTGTGATTCTGTCATCTTTTGCTTTCAGATTCCTTCATGTGATTAGGATGGTGGTTACAGCTTCTACCTTGTGTCAGCTTCTCAGGCAGAGAGAGGGGAAGAAGAAAAGGGAAGAAGAGAAGGAAAGAAGTGGAAGCATGGCTAACTGTTCTTCATTTGCATTCCAAAATACTCTAGCTAAGGAAAATGGGGTTGCATGTATGTTTATAATTCGTTCCAGGAATTTTCCCCAAATCTACTTAGCTGGAAACTAAAATATTCATATAGTCCATATTCAATAAAATACTCATTGTATGAATTCTACTCAATACAGTGGCATGTCGAACGGACTCATCAACCACTTGGTGGTGTTTGGCATCCCTGGGAGCTTCACTCTCTCAGGTGTCTCTGTCAGTCCTAACTATGATGTTGTAGACTTTGCCTAATCCTACTCAATTCTTGCCTGTAATTTCCCTCCATTTTGAAAGATCAGCCTGAAGCCAGATTTCAGGATCTTGTAAATTTGTTATTGTGATTTTTCCTACTTCCTAGTGCTAAGATTTTTGTTAGGGTGTGGTTTTCCTACTGTGACAGGCAATGAACTTGATTTTGTTTTATCAACAAGTTATTTTTGTAGTGGTTTCGGAGAGTCAGCAGTTTTCACAATGGAAGTTTCATGCACAAATATCTTTTGGCCAGAACTTTGTCATGTGATCACATCCAAATAAATACCAGGTGGGTTGGGAAATGGAATCTTTAGATGGGCAGATTCATGTTCAGCTAAAACATATATGCCCTATTACTCCAGAAAAGATGGAGAATGCTAGGGGAGAGAAGTGTTAGTAACAATTAAACATGACCACACTACTAATGGCCAACCTGCACTGAAGCCTGTTGTATGGGTCATGCACTTGATGTATGTATGGTGCAGTATTATTATCATTGTTTTACTGAAGAGATTGAGGGTGAAAGGGCCTAGCTCAGAAAGCTTACCAATATAATAACTAGGTTAAATTGAAGAGGTTATCTATAGAGCCCAGGAAGTAAGATGGTATATAGGGATATATAGCTTTGATTAGGTTATCTGGAAAGGAATCCTAGGTATAATAGTTTTCTATTGTTATATAACAAATCACCACAAGGTAGCTGGCTTTGAACTATACACATCTGTTTATTCTATCTGTTCCTCAGGAATCTGGGCATATCTCAAATGTAAATGGGAGGATGAAGAATGTTCAGAGGCCTCCAAGGCTGTATCCAACATGTCAAGTGGGTTGTATTATCATCTGGAGGTGGGACTGGGAAAGAATCTTCTTCTAGTCTCATCCAAGTTGTTAACAGAGTTCAACACAACATTTTGTTCGTTCTTGATCCGGGGTCACTCTCAGGTCTTGACACTCTTACAGTGTCATTCCAGAAAATTGTTCACAGCATGGAAGATAGTTTTGTCAAGGCCAGTAAAGTGCCTTTTCCAGGTGCAGAATCATATATAACAAAATACAAGCACAAACATGACATCCCAACATCTTTGCCTTCCATAAGTCAGTGAGATCCCATCACCATTACCATATTCTAAGTCATGGATTCTACCTGAGCTCTAGGGAAGGAATTATGTCAGGGGTGACCTTGTTTGCCACCCTGGGCTAGGAGACAGAGTATGAGTCTTTCAGGGAGCCATTTGTCCCCATATGTCCCCATATGTACTTTGATTTCTTAGTTAGAGCTGAAGCTCACTCTGTGCCTACATTAGTTCCTGGGATGATTAAATAACATTATGCATGCATGCATGCGTGATACAAAACTATGAGATTACAGTGTACTAATGAACGCAAACTAATTACCTAGATGAAGACTTTATTAGAACTACTTATTGTCCTTGGGATTGAACACATTTCTAATCTATTTGTCATCAGGGACTTAAGTGCTCTTGGATAACAAAGGGCTATATTTAATTTTGTAGAGGCATTTATAGTTTAATCAATTATGCTAATGGAATGTACATGCGAAAAACTTGACAACCAAGTGAGCCTCTTGAGAATACTTTTTCAGGATGATTTAAACATCATAAATATAGATTACATAACTTTTGCATAATAGCCTGCTAGACAGACACTCTTGCAGGGCTAGAATAAAAAAAAAGCAAGTTTTAGATCTAACTCTACCAGAGCCACCCTGAAAGAAATGAATTTGTTACCCTGTGAGGTTCAACTCAAAGATTCTAAGCAGCAAAATGACAGTGCCATTTCTGGATCCAACGTAGGATTTTTACTAAAAAAATGGATATAACTAGCATGTATCTCCCTAATTGGAATCTGTATATACAGCAACTTGCCCTGGAGGTGTGTGTGTGTGTGTGTGTGTGTGTGTGTGTGTGTGTGTGTGTGTGTGTGTGTGTGTGTGTGTGTGTGTGTGTGTGTGCGCATGCGCGTGTGCACGTGTGGTACTTTGGGGATTGCTCTCTTTTGCACAGTACAGCAGTCCTCCAGGTACTGCAAAAATTCTGTGAAAGGTCATAGCTAAATTCTTCCCCAAGAATTACTCTCAGTTGAAAACATGTCCAACTCTTTTTCCTGTCCAGTACTGTTGCTGTGTGTTCCAGTTATTGATCCCAAAGGTCCTCTGCATTCAACCAGAAGCTTCTCAGTGTCTCTTTCTCAGGGAACCTGAGCTGAGACTCCTCATTTGTTATCAGCATCAAATAAAAGCAAAGCAAAGAGAAGAGAGTAGTTGTGTCAGCCCTTTTGGAGCGGCAGCCATCTTGAATTGTAACCATCATGGTTGCCTCTGTGCAGCTCTGTTTGGTTTTCCCAGCATAGTTTTCCAACATAACTACAAATTGTTAAAACCATTAGGATGGTATTGTGGAGTTTTATTTATGATCTAGACCCTGGCATTGCGAATTGAGAATGCATTTGATGTCTTGGATTTTAGTGTAGCTCAGGATAAGCCAGGCACTTCTGCCTTAGAGGGAGTCACATTTGTTCTGAGCTGTATACACATTCCCTTTTCCTAGCCCACATCACAGGAGGGCCCCTGATCTTGCTCCTACTGAGGGCATCAAGACATCATTAGTACATTGTACTCTGTGCAATCCCAGTCTATCTTCAGTCTTATAGCTCCTACTGACTTCTCACACACTGCAGTTGGGCTGGTCTAGATATGTCCAAATTATTTCCTTAGGAGGAAAATATTATATACTTTATTATATACTTTAAAAAATTCTCCAAAATAGGTTAGTAGCAATTGAGTATTACTGTTTTCATTTCAAGTTGCTGAATTTAATTTTTGAAGGAAGATTATAAAGAGTACTTTTTTCTTCTTAGTTCAATGTTCACAATGATGTTCTCCTTATCTCTCTAGTATATATTCAGCATAAAAGAGAGGCACACTATCACTGTGCTATAAAATATAGAAGCAAAAGCCACAGGCTTATGTTTCAACATTAAACATTCATTGGGCTTCAGAGTGCTCCTCATATGTAAATGAGGGTGATAATTCTTTTTTTTTTCTTGAGCATATGTGAGGATCAAATGTCATGATATGTGTGAACATGCTTTGCAAGTTGTTTCACAAACTTTGGTTGCTGTTACTCCTGCAACTGAGCTTTTTCCAGAGTGGACTGTATGTATCTGCTACTGGGACCAAAGTGATCTTCTACTTATATTTTTGTATTGTAAGAATGGAAATTGCAAATTAAGAGTGATCATTTCCTAATTTTCACCATCCTGGGATGTTTTGGCATTAACACATGCCAAATAAATGGCTCTATGGTTTTATATTAAATGAAAAAGTAGAATGTTACCAATATTTTGTAATGTGATAATAACATTGTGATTCATCCATCATCTCATGGCAAAGTGTAAGCAATCGAATATAAAGATGACTTGTTGATTTCTCCTTTATGCAAAACATGTGTACCATGCTTACTGACATTCCCATGATGTGTCTCTCGCTGACCCATGATTCATCTAGTATTAAAAAAAACAATCATGGGCATCCATGATTCACACCTATAATGCTAACTGCTCAGGATTTTGAGATCTGAGGATCATGATTTGAAACCAGCCCTGGCAGGAAAGTCCATGAGTCTCCAATTAACCACCAAAATGCTGGAGGTGGAGCTGTGGTTCAAGTGTTAGAGCATTTACCTAGAGCAAAAAAGCTAAGCAATAGCACCCAAGCCCTGAGTTCAAACCCTAGGATGGGCACAAAACACAACTGAGCAAGCAAATAACTAAACAAAACAAGAAATAATTAAAACAAAGTATATTCAGTCTTTATTTTGCTTTTGAATTGGTAGACATTCTTAATATGGGGATTTTCCATACATGTACACAGTTCACTTTGGGCAAATTCACCTGCTCTACCATATTCCTGTTCCTTTCCTCCCTCTAGTCATCTTCAAACAGTGCTTGATGGGTTTCACTTACAATGTATGCATATTGTACATATATGTACTTTGATCCTCTTCAACCTCTCTTTTTTAACTCTTTCCCACTGATTCCTTCTACAAAGTTGAAAATTTAACAACATTGAGAAGTTAATTTTCAAAAGAACTCATTATTTCTGGGAACATTTTGAAACTGGAAAGATTTCCATCAGTACATGACTTTCTGTCACTGGATATCATGTGTGTCACCAATTCAAAAGTCTCTTGTGTATGCTTAACTTTGGAAACAGTGTTTTCCATTACATTAAAATATATTCAAAGTAAAAATGTTCACTGGATTTTAAATGTATTCTTCTTCCCTTCATCCCCTGTTATAAAAAGAGTAGAACATTTTCTGATTGAAATACTACAAGGTGAATTTTTCTCATATTTTTATAACATTGATTAGTTGCTAAAGGAAGTTTGGTTACATTTTGAGAAGTCCATACATGCATGCATTTTATCTTTTATTTCTTTTGTATCAGTATTAGGGCTTGAACTTATGACTTGGGTGCCGCCACTGAACTTTTTACTCAAGTCTAGGACTCTACCACTTGAGCCACACCTCCACTTTTGATCTTGTGGTTGTTAATTAGAGATAAGAGTTTCATAAGCCATTTTGCGTGAGCTGACTTTGAACACTGATCCTCAGATCTCAGCCTCTTGAGTAGTTAGGATTATAGGCAGGCAGGAGCCAATGACACCCAGGTTGCATATAATGTATCTTAAATCAGACTTACCTCTTCATCACTCTCTCAAAATCCAAGTGGGAGGTAAATTTTTTGCCAGTTAAATTTTATCAAACATATCTTTGAAATTGGAAGCTAAATTGAAAGTGAACAATGTGATAATCTTTTAATTGGACTGATGAATCTTTGAGAGGTATCTTGGTTTGGTTATTAAGGTCATTAAGGTCAAGTATTACACTGTATTTAAAACTAGATTTGCAAAGTAAGACCAGCAGTTGAAAAGTAAACTAGTGTGTTTGATTTCATTGCTCTAATTACCTATTAATCATTCATAATAATTTTATCTTGGTGCAATTTTTTTATCATTGATGAGAAGTAAAACTTTATGTGCTGGAACTTATATTGCAGGTGTTTGCGCAAAGATATTTGGAGACTGTTACATTAACACAGAGCTCCCCAAAGCTGAGGACATACCTCGTTTAAAATTCCATCCTTAGTGCTAGGCAATTAATGGGTACCCTTAAATTACTTAATGAAAGTGAGTAGAAGGTTGAAGTAATATTTGTCTTGCTATAAGAGAGATGGACTTTGCAGATTTTGATACCTTTGTTCAAGAGCTTACTGGCTTGGGAGTCAAGTATATGCATGTATGAAACACTTAACTTCTGGTAAATGCAAATAATGTAAGCGTAATAGATTGGACTGTTAAATACACTGAACTGAGAGCAGATCAGTGATGTTTACTCTCCAACTTCTCACGTCAAAGATTGCATAACCCACTGAGCATTGGTGACACCAATCCCCTCACTTGAGGAAGTAACTTCCTTGCTTAAAAATGTTTTCCAACTTATTTGGAGAGGTAGCACAAATGGTGGTTGAAAATTTGTCTTGAGGCTAGATACATGGGTTTCAATCCAGATTTTACTTACTGTATGAGTTTGAGCAATTCATTAATATTTAGAGTCTGTAACTTTCTAGTCTTTATAATAAGATTGATAGTAGCAATATTTCATAAGATTATTGAAGAACAAATTAATTTTTTAAAGCCTTAAGAAAGCACCTAGCATATATTTAGCACTTCAGTTGTTAATAAGTGATAAATGAAACATTTCAATTTAATGAATAAGATAAAGCATTATTCCTTAAGAAATTCCAGTTACTGCTCTAATCAGTTCATTGGTTTTGGTAAGACTTTTCCCTTTAAAAAGGATGACTATGGCTTTCATAAACTCAAGTCTGGAAATGTTTACAGAAGCACTCTCTTTTCTTTTCAATTGAGACATTGTCACAAAAGGGAAGGAAGATTTTCTTTTTAGTAATTAATTCTTAAACACTTGCTCAGCAGTCATAAATTTACTCTCTAGAAGACCAGAAGGGAATATGGACCTTCCTTTGGAGAGCCCCAAATTTCCAAAAATCAACGTTTATGTGTCAGGAACATGCTGAGCACTGGACAGATTATGACTATTTGACAGGCAATTATGATTTAAAGTGACTTTTATAAAATCAAGGAAGCGATTTTTCCTTTTGGGGTCAGGCATTGGTCAGACAAATGTTGGCTATGCAGCATATACTCATTGCTACTTGGTGTGTACTATGCATACAGTTTTAGATGTTGACATGAATTATAGATCACAAAACAAAAAACGGTAGGTGGAGTGAATACATATATTTTGTCTCCCACTGACAACTCCTTTAAATATCAGGAAACATGATTTTTAGAAAAGCAATAAATTTGACATAATGGGACTAGGTGCCAGTCACCATTCATTTTTACTGAAAACAGCTAGAAAATCTATACAAAATATTTTTAAAAATCTTTTTTGAGAACTCTAGGTTTAACAAGAGGGTAAACATTTTATCATACCCACATTCAGGAAACTGTACTGAGACCCAGGTAAATGACAACAATTTGGGGGATTTCTTTTACCTTTAGGAAAGTGGGTCAATTGTAGAGAGAGTTAGAAGGCTAAGGGTTACAACATTTCTGATTCTCAAAGGAACTAGAGTAACATGGGAACATGCTCTGGTGAAGATGAGCTAGAAGAAGGTCCTTTCTGAGCTAGGATTCAGCTTTGAAACACTTCATTCCTTGAAGCTACATTAAGGTGATATTAGAGTACTAGTGTTTCAAGGTACCTGGCCTTTATTTATATATTTATATTTATTATTATATTTATTTTTAAAATATTTTTAAACAAACTGTGTCTGAGACATGATTAAAAGCATTTAGATATGTAAACAGTCAAGGAAGGAAGATCATAAAGAACAGGAAGGAAGATCAGTAAAAACAAGAGAAACAACACACCCACAGTAGACTTTTAGATGCTATACCTCCCAAGTCAACAGGATAATAGACATGGTAAGTAACACAAGCATGAAACTGGAAACTATACAGAACCTGAAAATTCAGCAAATAACTTGAGGAACTCACTAGATTGAATTAGAAACATATTATAGAGATTCTAAACTGGAAGATTGTATAAAAGAAAATATCCAGAATTAAACCAGAGAATGCAAAGGTTTTAAAAAAAACCCTATAAACAAAACCAAACAGACTCAATAAATAAAGCATTTGAGCTCATGTCATAAAAAAATAGGATGTGAAATTTGAAAAGACAATAAATGCTAAATTTCAAAAATTATATAAGAAATGAAGCTATGGGTCAAGAAGCCTTGTATACTCTCACATGACAGGGAGTTACAAAGAAAAGATAAATCTATCAATACTCATGAAAATCAAACGACATAGAAAAATAGAAGTAACTAGATAAAATGACCCATTGCTTACAAAAGAAGCAAAAAAAAAAAAAAAGACAGACAGCTGACTTGTCAATAGAAGTTAAAGACAAAGGAAGGACAATTTTGAAGAACAAAAAAGGTATAAATCAATCCATGTAATATTTCTTTTTTCTTTTGTGTTTTCCCCCTTATGTTTTATCCCCTATTGCCACTCTGTTTGATTTTGGTACCTTGGGTATTGTATATATGCTCATCTGAATTAGGGATGAGAAGGGGAACAAAAAAAGGATGAGACAAAGGACAAAGGGAGAACCAATGCAACATTGATACTCACAAAACACTATGTTGGAACTGATCTGTACAACTTGGAGGGGGGGAGAGGGGGAGGAAAAGAGAGAGAAAAATGAGGGAGGGGGTAACAAGTTTGATAAGAAATGTATGTGCTACCTTACTTATGTAACTGTAATCCCTGTGTACATCAACTTGACAATAAAACTAAAAAAAGAAGAATATCATACTTTTTTGTGGTATTGGAGTTTGAACTCAGTGCCTTGCACATGGTTGTAGCTCTTGTGCCACGTCCTCAGCCCTTTTTTGCTTCAGTTTTTTGTGTCATAGATTTTATTTATTTATTATTGATTGCTTCAGGGCTAGCCTTGAACCATGATTCTCCTGCTATGACCTCCCAAATAGATGATATTATAAGCCTCTGCCACCATGCTTGTCCAAAAATATCATATTCATTGAAAATATTTTTTCAGGGAAAGCAAAATGAAGACATTTTTAGGAAAGCAAAAATGTAAAATTTTAGCACACATAGTAAGAGATTCTATACAGATGCACATATATGAGTAATAATTTCATTTACATAAAATATTAAACATACAGGTTTACAACCTTTTGTTTTGGTGGTAGTAAGCTTCAAACTGAAAGCCTTAGATTTACTAGCTTGTGCTTTACTATTTAAGCTGTGAGCCCAGCCCTACATTTTGCTGATGATTTTGGAGCTTGAGCAAACATTTATCCTCAGATCTCAGCTTCTTAAATGTCTAGGATTATAGACATGACCTATCAGTTCCTGCTTTTTAGTTTTTATGTTTTCTTTTTCTTTCTTTCTTTCTTTCTTTCTTTCTTTCTTTCTTTCTTTCTTTCTTTCTTTCTTTCTTTCTTTCTTTCTTTCTTTTTCTTTCTTTCTTCCTTCCTTCCATATCCTTCCTTCCTTCCTTCTTTCTTTCTTCTTTCTTTCTTTCTTTCTTTCTTTCTTTCTTTCTTTCTTTCTTTCTTTCTTTCTTCCTTTCTTTCTTCCTTTCTTTCTTCCTTTCTTCCTTTCTCCTGCTTTTAAAAACTTACTACTTACTTTTTTTTTTTGTGCCAATAGAAGGGCTTAAACTCAGGACTTGGGTAATGTCCCTTAGCTCTTTTTGCTCAATGTGGGCATTATACTACTTGAGCCACAGTTAAACTTCTGCTTTTTTCATGGTTAAGTGGAGATGACTCTCAAAGACTTTCCTGTCTGGGCTGGCTTTGAATTTCAATCCTAAGATCTAAGTCTCCTGAGTAGATAGGACTATATATATGAGCCACTAGAATATAGTTTTAAGATGAGCCTCACAGACTTTCCTGTGTGGGCTGGCTTTGAACTTTGACAGCATGATAAAACCTGCAGGGGCTGGGAAGGTGGCTCAGTGGTAGAGAAAAAGCCAGAGTGGTGCTGTGACTCAGGTGGTAGAGCACTAGCCTTGAGCTGAAGAGCTGAGGGACATTGCCCGGGCACAGAGTGCAGGCCCCACGACTGACAAAAACAAAAACAAAACAAAGCAAAAAAAAAAAAAACTCTGCACAATGTTCTTTGAAAAGTGGGAGGGAATGGATGGAATGGGAGTATGGTAGAGTAGGTGAATTTGTTCAAAGTGCACTCTGTCCAGTATGCAAATCACACAACCCTGTAATATTTTTTTACAGAGAGAATATGAAGGAAATTCATTTCATCTAGTATGATTGATTGATATTTGTTTATTAATGACATTTTAAGGAAGTTTCTTTCAGCTTCACCATCTGTAATTGGTAATGTCAACTTAGACAGATGCTTACCAAATTTCTTTCCAATGTGAATTATAAAAGGAGGGATTTTTCCACTGACTTGCTTTGGCACCTTTGTTTTGTCTCCATTGTTTTGAAGCCAGGCACCACAAAATATTCAGATCTTGATAAACAATATCTGGCTTGGAACATTATTTATATTATGTCTCTCTGTGGGTTGGAATAGTGGCAGTAAGAATATTTCTAAAAGTCATTTTTTTGGTCAGAGCTAACAGTAATGTAACCATACATGGAAGTGACTGCCACCACAGAAATCCATCAGAGAAAACCCACACTACAGGAATCCACATCTCAACTGAAGCTGAGTCTCCAAAATGCCACAGCCACTTCCTCATCAATCAACATGAGGGATGGTATGAAAGAGAGAAGGCTAGAGTAGAAAGAGACAATGGCTCATCCAAGTGTGGATAAAATATCTATTTTGTCTACTTCATCTGAGTACCTAAGTGAGTATATATCATTGCAAGGATGAGAAGTCAAGTAAGAAGTTCTGAAAGTTTCACTTGATTGACTTCATAGCCAATCCGCCCTTGCCATACACATAGTAGGAACTTAGGAAGTATTTGTCAAATGACTGAAAGTTCTGTACGTTTCTGCTTCTTATCATGTGGAGCAGACACTGGCCATAAACCATTGGTACAACCATCCACATAAGCAGTACTGTTGGCAGTACTGTTACAGTGGAATCTCAGAGAGTTATTTTGTCCTAAGAAACTAGCTCATAGGGAAGATTCATCCTTCATATATAATTAAGGCGTCTGAATCCAATTTGGAACCACATCATAGAGCATGACTCCTGAATTTATGAGCAAGACATGTGGGTCTAAATTTAGCTTCTTTAAAATTGCAATTTTGGCCCCAAATGCAAGATGTAATTTGGGACAGTCAATTTAGTACTGCCTAGAGTTAACAACTTACCTGATCTCTAAAGCCCACAGAAAACTCAGCTATGTAGCAGTTAATACCACTTTGTATTATATTATATTAGCATCTTGATTTATCATATATTTGAACAGATTTTCTTTCTACCTATGCATGGTTTTGAACAGCATACATTAGCCATTTGAGAAGTATCAGCTGACTGAGTTGTACCGATCTCTTAATTGTTGACATTTTTATTATACAAATTCAAAAAAATCACATTTATTACCACAATCACCACTGATTTGATCATGAGTCATTAAGTATTGGGAAACTGTCTGAAATATAAAACTTCACTTGGAAAATTGAATTTTATTGCTGGCAACAAACACTGTCAGCTGTTTTTTTTTCTTGAAGTGACTGGTTTACTGCATTCATCTTCAATGCAATGCCTGCCAAATACCGAAGTCTGAATAACCATAATTTATCTGTTGGGGTTTGTTCAGGGGAAATGGTGTTTCATGAAAGATGCAGCTATTTCAGCTGGCAACTCAAATGATTGCACAAGTGCTTTTCCTGGAGTTGGCCATTGTACCGACCAGACAAGGAGAGTGTTTTATAAATACTGCCTGTCTTGTTGCATGGGACACAAAAGATGCATTTTTAATGGCCACAAGGAAATAAAATTTACAGCTTTTTAAAATACCTTCATGAAACATATTCTAAAAAGGAACAGGTATTTTTCTAAGGTACTGTGGTTGAACTCATGCTTGCTAGGCAGCCAGTAAGCTGCATGACCCATCCCTTCAGACATTAAAACAAAACAAAACAACTCTCACTGATTTTTGAGATAGTGTCTCACATTTTGCTTGGGATAGCCTGGAATATGATCCTCCTATTTACAATTCTTAGACTAGTTGGGATGACAGAGCATGTCACCAGACTCAGATTTTTCTGTTGAAACAAGCTCAACCTGGTCTTAAATTGTGATCCTCCTGCTCTCTAACTCTTGAGTACCTAGGATTACAGGCGTATGCCACTGGTGTCACCAGCACTGGCTTTTTAAATGTTCAATTTTTTTTTTCTATCATCAGCATTACCACCACCACCACCACCACCACCATCACCATCATTATTTTACTATGATTTTAAGAGAGTGAGTTATACAGAGACAATACAGGTTGATGTCTAGTTTTGGATTCCAATTCAAGTTTCATTACTTTTATCCATCACTAATTTTTACAAATGTGAACATGGTTTAAAAAAGGAAATAGTATTAGAGACATTCTACAAAGGTTTTTGGGAACTCCTGGGCTCCTCAGGTCCAGGTCACACTTTGGGAACAAACACTGGGATGTATGGACCTTTTCTCTGTTCATGAGCGTCTCAGGACATTGGAAGGCACTGTCCACAAACACCTGGTCAGAAAGATACCAGCCCATGAATGGTACTCAGTTTTAGGACCTTCCAGAGTTTCTGATCTATGCCCAGATTAAGCATAAGTAAGCTTACTGCATGTCAGTCAGGAAAATACAAATGAGTTGAAAAATTTAATGACACCTATAATCTCTTGCATCAAATGGATTTTGTGCTTCAGAGTTCATTGGACAGTATCTCCCAGAGGTCTATCATGGACAGATTTTACACAGCCTGGAAATTAGCCATCTAAGCATGCAATGGGATTTTTTTTTTGTGGGGGTAAGATAGAATCTTTTTTAAAAAAAATTGTGAAAATACCATACAGAAGGGTTATAATTATATGGGCAAGGTAATGAGTACATTTCTTATCAAGCATTGTTGCCTCCTCCTTGGTTTCCCCTTCCCATCCCTTCCCATCTCCCCACCCCCCACCTCCCCCACCCCCACCCCCAGCCAAAATTGTATAGTTCGTTTTTCGACATAACGACTTGTATGTCTCATTGCTGCAATGGGATATTTTTTGAAGGGCATATAGTATAAAGAGGGAATAGAATACCACCAGGAACTGTTTAGTTGCACCAGTTCTTAAATTCCTATTGAAATGAATTTCTAACAACCTGTAGACATGAGTTTACAGACTCAGAACTAAGAAGCTGTTGATTTTCCAAAGTATCTGTAACTTTGGTTTTACAGCTCTCTGGTTTTAAGATGAAAGCTTCACTGAAGCTTGGCTGGCAACTGCATGGTGACCTTGAAGCATCTGATCTCTCTTGGTTCTCTGCTGACATTTTGCTCTTTTCAGTTTTTGCACAGCCCTGGGAAAAACACGATCCACTCTCAAGTCTGTAAATGCCACTTCTATTCTGCCCTTATTCTTGGCCTTAGGTTGGATTATTCTTCTCTTTGGGGTTCCAACAGGGCTTTCTGACTTCCACTCTGGGGGCTTCCCCCATCGTGGACGCTCTACTTGGAAAGAGCTGTCCATCCTTTCACCAGCGAAGCTCCAAGGACCCTAGGTCAGCAAAGCCTTTCCTGATATTCTAGACTAGATCAGGTTTCCTGTTCACTCTTTTAGGTTGGATCCTTCACAATGGAAATGGGTCATTATTTGTATAAAGAAGTCACCCTTTATTTGTAGTTTTATTTTCTGTGGTTTTTGGTTACCTAGAGTGAATGGTACTCCAAAAACATTAAAAAAAGAAACATCAGAAGCAAGCAATTGATAGGTTGTAAATTGTGTGTTGTTGTGAGTAGCCTGATGAAATCTCAAGCTATCCCTCTCTGTCTTGCCCAGGGCTCAAGTATCCTTCCTGTTTAGCATATGCATACTGAATCCATTACCTGACCATCAGTCACTTAGTCTCCATCTTAATTTTTGGATGACTATAGTGATATCACAATATTTGTGTTCAAATAATTCTCATCTTAATACTGTCTCCAAAGTATAAGAGTAGGAATGCTAGCAACCTCATTGCAGTAGTTTACAATGGTTCTGTTTCATTATTAGTAATCATGGCTAATCTCTATATACACCTCATTTAGAAATGAAGCTTTATCATAAGAAAAATGCATAGGAAAAACGTAGTGTTCACCAAGTCTACAATATTTGTGGTTTCAACCAAAACGAGGGTCTTGGAATATATTCCTCTTGGATAAGTGTGCGTGTGGGGACTATTGAAATAAGTACTGTGATTTCAAACTGTGAAAACTCTGATTACTTAGTTATTTGTTTCCTAGTAGAAGCTCAATTAGACCAAGGACCCTGACTGTCTTATTGACTGTAGCATCCACAGCAAACAGCCCAGTGCATGGAACAGAGAATAAATCAGTATTCATTGAAGGAATAAATGAAGAAGATTATGTCCACATCCAGCCCAAATCTTGATAACTGAACATCTCTGCATGGATTTTTGCAGCTCAAATTCATCATCTCCTGGATGTCACCCTGTTGAAACCCAGGCCACCGTCTCTCTCAGTTGTTTTGCTGCAATCACTTTCCCAATGGCCCCTTTTCTCCTAAACTCCTGCTTTTAGCCCTCTAAATATCCTCTCTTAATACAAATCAGATTGGGTTCAAATGCTTTACACTATAATCCCTACTTCTTTTTCAGCCTTGTCTCATACACCTCCCCCGCCCCATTCCACCCTACCCGCTAACACCCCCACATTCATTCCTCTCTTATGATCTGTGCCCTGATTGTTTCTCTGCCTGAAGTTCCCTTTCCTCTGGTCTACACATAGCCACATCTCTCTGGGCCTCAGACTACAGTTCTGATGTCACATCTCAGACCTGAACAGTTTTCCCAACCAGTCTTTTGTTCTGTAAAATATTATGGTTGATCTTTTAATGACTGTGTTCTTGAAGCTCATTGCATTATGCCTGTAGTCAGATAGATGTGGATTCAATTTTCAGCAGTAGCTTGCCAATTTATGGGGTTCTGACATATTATGGTAAGTTTGAAAAAGATGTTTAGGTGACTCTTATGTGAATCCACATCAGAATGCAGTGGGAAGCCTTTGGTCCAGTCTACTTTGGTGTTGAGAGTGTGGACCATGGAACCATCAGCATTAGCATCAACTGGCACCCTATTAGAAACACGGACTACTTGGCCTTACCCCTGCTTTACTTATTCAGAATCTTGAGCTCTGTAAGATCCCCGGGTGACTTGTGTGCACACTACACGATATGAAGAACCAGGAGTCACAGTCTTCTTGGGCTGTTGTTAACAGTCACAAATACTAGGTGAACTTGAGAATTGCAAGTCAATATAGCCAAGGGTAAGAGAATCTGTAGGCCTTTGGGTGACTTCAAGGACAACTGGGAAATACTGCAATGAGGCTAGGGCTGAATTTGGGTCAGATTAGAATAGATGGTGCGTGTTCCACACTGTCTTAGGAACTGGCAGGTGCAACAATGGATAAGGTTCAGTCCTTCACTGAATATTGTCAGGAAAATGGATGGAGAAAGGATGGGCAGTGTGGAGGAACACTGACCTCAACTCCCATCTTTCTAGCAGCCCAGCCACTGAAATATATGAGCCTGTTTCCTCAGTTGCAAAATGGGGTAGGACTGCCTGGCCTAGGCTCCTTTGGAAACCAGCAGAAGTTTGGGGATTACTCCACCAGTGAGGGTTGAGCTATCTCATTCTTCCCAGGGTACTGAGGGAGCAGGTTGTAGAGAAGTCGGCCCTTCCAGATCGAATGCTCTGACTCATGCATTTATAATAGTGATAGACAGCCAGAGAGGGGATAGTCAATACCAGCCAGAATTAGACAGGGACATCTTGGCAGCGGTGGGATGTAAAGTTAGAATTAAATGGAACTATTAAAAAATTTGAACTTGGAGGTCTAAGGAGAGTAGGGGATGCAGCAGACACAGGGAATCATGCCCTGAAAACCAACCTCTCTTTGTGTGCTTCTCCATGAAGCAAAGAGCCGTTCTGTCCATGTGAATCTGGATAGATAGAGCTGGAATACCCAATTTTTGCAAGACTCTGGTTGCAGAATGGTCAACAGTCTCTCTGGGGAAAGCATTTGGAATTTATAGAGTGGCATTTATAAAGATGGGTGGTGATCAATAGAAAGCCCATGGATAGGGAGAAGATCTTCACTAGCCATACAACAGACATGGGTCTCATATCTAAAAAGTTAAATCCCCCAACAACAAATCCTCAAAGAAACAACTGCCCAATAAATAAGTGGGCTAAAGACTTAAAGAGAAACTTCTCTGAAGAGGAAATAAGAATGGCCAATTGACATGTGAAGAAATGCTCAACCTCTCTAGCCGTAAAAGAAATGCAAATCAAAACAACATTGAGATTCCACCTCAACCCAGTTAAAATGGCTAGAATCAAGAACTCTAATAACAACAGATGCTGGAGGGGATGTGGATAGAAGGGAACCCTACTGCATTGTTGGTGGGAATGTAAACTTGTTCAACCACTTTGGAAAGTAGTATGGAGGTTCCTCAAAAGACTCCACAAAGAGCTCCCCTATGACCCAGCAATCCCACTTTTGGGCATTTACCCAAATGATCACAAACAAGACCATACTAAAGCTACCAGCACAACTATGTTTGTTGCAGCATTTTTACCATAGCTAAGCTATGGAACCAACCCAGATGCCCTTCAGTAGATGAATGGATCAAGAAAATGTGATATATTTATATGTATATATATATATATAGAAATTTTATGCTTTCATCAGAAAGAATGACATTGCCCCATTTGTTAGGAAATGGAAAAGACTTGGAAAAAATTATATTAAGTGAAGTAAGCCAGGCCCAAAGAAACATAGGGCCTATGGTTTTCCTTATTCGTAATAACTAGTATATGTCTGGGACAAGCAGAAAAGGTCCAAAGCTATGTACATATGACCAGATAAGATGATGTTAAGCGAAATGAACTCCAAGATAGGGACACAAGTGTTTTTTTTCTTTCTTGCTATTGTTTGTAATGTATTTATAAGGTACCATGTGATTTTTTTTTGTTTCTTTGTATATTCCTTCCCCATGGTATAACCCCTGTTTTCACTGTATTTGATGTCGGTATAATTTGGGGAGGAGAAGGGAAAAAACAAAATGCTTAAATAGGGATACAGGCTGACCCATTGTAATAATGAGATGTACAAGATACTGTTGAACAACAAACTTTACAATTTAGGCGCAGGGGTGGGGGTAGGGGAAGTGTAATTGTGGAAGTGAGAGGGAAGGGATGGTAGGGGAAAAACAAAGGAGGAGGCAACCTTCCTCATGTAGCTGTAACCCCTCTGTACAGTAATTTCACAATAAAAAAACATTAAAAAAAAGATGGGGGGGGAGGAGAGCTTTGAAGGGTTTCTCTGCCAAGGGAAGCCATTGCAGAATGAAGACACACTGAATGGCAGAACCTGGGGCTAGCTACTTCCCTAGCGCAGGCATGGTGCAGGTAGTTACTGTGAGTGGCAGATCAGTAAGTAGGAACATGTTAACATGTGAACCTGTGGGTTTCCAGACCTTTCCTTATGCATTTGATCCTTTTTGGTTATACTTACAATTTGTTGGGAAGTCCTGCAGGAACAGGCCTTATTAGTAACAGCAAGGAAGACAAGGTAACCAGTAACTAACTGATCAGAAAGAAAAAAGTAGAGTCCTAAAGGTGAGGTCATCCATTCCTCTTTTCCTGTGCAGATCAATTTTCAGTTCTCCCACAGTTTGACTTGAATGGAGGACCAGGAAACAATTCGTTGCTGTGATTTCAGCTTCCTGCCCAGCCTGCATCCCTCTCTACATCTTCCTCCCACTCTCCACTTCTCTCTCCTCTTTCTGTCTTTTCTTCTTTCTCTTCTCTCTTCCTCCTCTATTTGCCTAGAGAGGCTTTTTGATATTCCAGTCTTTTTTTTTTTTGAGAAGCATCTGCAAGAGAGGCAAACTTATCTCCTTATATAAATGAATGTACATATATATCCATAGATATATCCATATCTACATATATTTCCCCTTATAGAAACTCTTTATAACGTTACTTTGGGATATTATTGTGCTTGCAAGATGTTCTTTATCCCCGTCAAATTGCCAAAGAGAGTCCTCTGGGTAAGGAGGAAAGGAAGGAAAAGAAGATTTGGATGAGGAGAAAAGACACCCACATCCCACAACATATACAATTTATAGATTTACATCTGTTGTTCTTTGAGTGCTTAACAGAACTGCAGTCATACTGCATTTGATTAGATGATTTTACAAAAAATCTTTGTCATAAATGCTTTCCTCTGCCATTATCAATCAGGTGGTTTCATTTCTTTACCTTATTGAACTAAAATTTACTTATAGTAAAATGCACAAATCTTCAGTCAGTAGCTCAATGACTTATGACATATATTCCTACGTGACTACAACTTATATCAAAATAGGAAACGTGTATTTCTGTAGAACATTTTCTCATGCCCTTCTGTTTTTATCCATTTCCTGCCCTTGTTTCCTAATTGTGTTGTTTGGCTTCTCTCACTATAGAGGACTTTTGCCTGTTTTTCCATTTCATTCACATGGAAATATGTAATGTATATGCCTTTGTGTCCTCTTTTATCCCTCACTACAATGTTTTTGAGATTTACATTGCTATTCAATGTATCTAAAGTTCTTTAACAAACAATGATGAAAGGCAAGTGCTGGTGGCTCATGCCTGTAATCCCAGCTACATGAGATGTTGAGAACGAGAAGATCATGGTTCATAGGCCATCTAGAACAAAAGAGTTTGTGAGACTCCATCTCAACCAATAACTAGATGTAGTGGTGTGTGCTTGTCATCTCTAATTTTCCACTCTGGGTCAGATACCTAGTTTTGAAAATGGAGTACCAGGAATTGTTTCTCATCTCCTATCAATAGATACTTGAGTTGGTTTTAGTTCTGGACAATTTGAACTAGCGGAGGCTATGAACATTTTTGTACAAAACTTTTGTATACATACACTTTTGTGTATATATTTAGGGAGTAGTGTAACTGGGTCATAGCGGTCTCTGAGTGGGTGTATGCTAAAGTTGCACTAGTTATTTCTGAGGTTGGGTCTTATTTTATGCCTGGGCTGGGATCTTCTTTACTTGTGCTTACTGTCAAAATTTTCCCTAGTGGTCGTATCAATTTATACTCCCACAGGGTCAAGTTTTCAGCATTTCCCCACATTCTCACCATCCCGGGACTGTCAATCTTTCTCACTTTACTCATTTGTCACACATTCTTTGGTTGTGGTTTTAACTTCCAATTTTTCTGTCAATCAATAAGATGTGACATCTTTTCATGTGGTTATTGACCATTCAAATAGCTTTCATGAAGTGTCTCTTGGATTTTGCCCTTTTAAATGTTAGGACCTTTTTTTTTTTTAAAAAAAAAACTCTCATTTACAACAGTATTTTAAATAATCTAAAAGTCCTTTTTTAGATACATGCGTTATGAATATTTGTCATCTTGGTTTGTCTTTCTACATTCTTAACAAGGTCTTTGGGTAAACAGAGGATTTAATTTTCCTAGTTTCATCCATCAAGTTTAATTCATGATTATTTCATTTTATAGCTTCAGATATTGTTGTCTACACTAAATTTAAGATAATCCTTTCTTATGCTTCCTTCAAGAAACCTTCTAGCTTAACATTCACATGTAGATCTATAATTTATCTTGAATTGCTTGTCTGTAGAATGAGACAGAGACCAACCTTATTATTATTATTATTATTTGCATACATGGTACCATTTTTTGAAAAGACTTCTCTTTTTCATCTGATTCCCACCTGTCACAGAATAAGGGGTTAGATATAAATGTTGACCTAGGGCTGGGAAGGTGGCTCAGTGGTAGAGCGCTTGTCTTGCATGCATGAGGCCCTGGATTCGATTCCTTAGCACCACATAAGCAGAAAAAACAAAAAAGCCAGAAGTGGTGCTGTAGCTCAAGTGGTAGAGTGCTAGCCTTGAGCTGAAGAGCTGAGGGACAGCGCCCAGGCCCAGAGTTCAGGCCCCACGACCGGACCCCCCCCCCCAAAAAAAATGTTGACCTATTCCTGGAGTCTCTAACCCTTTTCATTGGCTTATTTTCCTACTTATAATTAACAATTATTTTGTTCCTGTAGATTTATTGTAATTGAGATATAACACTGTAAGCCCTCTTTGTTCTTCTCAAGCATTTTCTGGCTATTTTAAATTCCTCCTATTTCAGTATGTCTTTCAGAATCAGCATATTAACATCAAATGCTTTTTGAGATTTTGATCAGAAGTTTACTTACTATATAGATTACTTGGGGAAGAATACTAAATATGAATTTGTTGCAGTATATATCTTTTAAAAAAGTTTTCTTTAATTTTTTATAGAAGTTAATATTTTGTAGTTTTCAGTAGAGATCTTCATATAGTTATTAATTTATTCTTACATACCTGTGCTATATTTTGACTAATCAAGTTTCATTATAGCTAATGTAATGCTCTTTCATTTCCTTCTGTATCATAAATATTGCAGTTCATTTTAGGTATGTTTTATAATTCACTTAAAGAACCCTTTACTATGAAGATTTATTTAAAGACTCAGATTGTTCTATTCAGTTATAAGAAAGTTAAGCTGAGCATTTAAGCAAATTACATGGAGTGAAGTATGGGTCTTACACTTTGTATTTTATCCTTAGAAGAGTCATTCTGTTCATTTCGGATTCTTTCCTTAGGACGCAGCCTTAGTAGGCTTTCTGAGAAAAGCATGTATTTGCAAGGTGATTATAGAACAGTGGGAGCTTCCTGGAGATGTTTTGGTGCAGCCAGGCTAACAGTGCTATGGATTCTGTATTGGGGAGTTCAGTAGATGACATCAAAAACATAGCCCAGGTACAGTCGCTCATGCTTGTAATTCTAGCTACTTGGGAGGTGAAGGTTGGGGGGATTATGGCTTGAGGCCATTCTAGGCAAAAACAAGTTTGAGACTCGCTTAACCAATGGCGGGGCTCTGTGGCAGGCGTCTTGTTGTCTCAGACATGAAGGAGGCGCAGTGGCTGGGTATAGTAGGGTGTGCCTGTCATTCCCAGTAACATGAGAAGCACAGGTAAGAAGGATGACAGTCCAGGTTACCCTGGCATAAAGGAAAACCATGCCACAAAAATAACCAGTGCAGAAAGGGATCGAAGGAAGGCCTCCAATGACAGACCACCTGCCTGGCAAGCACAGGCCCCTAATGTAGTCCCCAGTACGGAAGAAAAAAACAGAAAGACAAAAAGAGAAAGAATGCAGCTCACGAGAAGTACTGCACTAAATCTGTATAGGGTGAAAGCACGAAGGAGCATTTGGATGGACCAAAAAGAGGGAAGGTCAGCGGCGTTGCTGTGAACTTCCTCTCGGGCAGGGCCAGCTCTTGTTTGTCCACCTGTGTTCATGTCGATCAAGTGGAGGAAACAGACATTGCGAGATGTCAGGGATAAAGAGGAGCAAGAGGGTGAGTCTCTCCAACCCTCCCACCAGTCATGCAGGGAATTGTTGACAGATTGGAGGGGAGGACAGAGGTGAGTGTGATCTTAAGAAAATCTCTCCAAAGCAAGGATAAGAAGAAACAGAGAGAAACTTAAGCCAACATCTGGAATTCTTTACAGATGGTGTCTTCCGAAGTAATTTTCCAACCTGGATTGTCTTTAAAGAATGACAGAGGACAAGCTGGTAGCAACCTGGTTGGAATTTGGATCTAGACAATTATGGGTTCAAATAACTTCCAGCACTTTCATACTATGTGGCTCTGGATTCATAGTTTGAGTTCTCTGAGCTCTATGAGAGAAATAATGATAATAATAATAATAATAATACCTGTTTGCAAAGTGGTTTTAAAAATTACTTGGTTCCTAGATGGTCTCTGTCATGGTGTCTACTATTAACTCACACCTGCAAAATGGATCTTGATTTCAAATGGGTGACGATGATGCGGTTGGGTCCGGATCACCTTCCATATGTTGGTAAAGAAGCCAAGTTCCATATGTTGGTAAAGAAGCCAAGGAAATGAATTGAGAAACTAACATGAGTGGACACTTTGTACCACTGTTTCATGCCTCATCAGCTACCAGATTATTTCCCACACATGTATGCCCCTTATCCTTCCACAGAGCTTTGGTTGGAGGAAGAGGAAGAACCTATCCATGAGTGATCATGAACATGAAGTAAAGGTTCTCAGGGTGACAGATTCTGTGACAATACACTTCACACAGGCCTCTTGGACCAGGCCAGGCCTCCATTGGCAGAGACTGTCTCTTTTTCTTCTCTCATCTGTGCCAGGGCCAGTTGGCTACTGAGCTGTTGATAGAGAAGGCTCCATTTGGCTCCATTTCAGACAAGTCCCAGGAACATCATTAGCAACATAGAAAAAGGGTGATGGACGACTTGGATGAAGTCACAGAAAGAGTGCCGGTCACATTTGCATTTGACTCAGGACAAAGAAGGAGAACTGAAAGGCTGGGTGATGTAATAGACGCTTGGCTTGTCACCATGGGTTGAAATGAATGGGGCCAAATTAAATAGGGGGGAAAAATCAAGACCCTGCATCTAGATTATTAAAGGGATCAACTTCGTAACAATGACAAAGACTAAATCCAAAAGAAAAAAAAGATTGATGCATTTAGCTCTAATGGACTATAAAACATACATGTCAAAACCACCACAAACAAGATGGAAAGGAAAACTATAAACTGGGAAGAATAATGGCAATGTACGGTAGCAGGAGTGGGCTGACATGGTTAAGAGGTCTCTCTAATCAATAAGAAAACTAAAAACACTCCATTATCAAAATGAAAAATGAAGGTAACTAAGCATGTCAGAAGACAAGAAATCGTAACGATCAAACAGCATGTGGAAAATGTTTGCCCACAATACGTTAAACAATACAAATAAAAGCAAGAAAAATACTTTTATTTTTCCTATCAGACTCCCAAGGTCTTAGAGGAATGTCGCACGTGCTGTCTATGCCTGTAATCTTGGCTGCACTGGAGATGGTAGAGGTCACAGGTCAGGAGGACTGAGGCTCCAGGTTGGCCCTAGGCAAGTTTGTTTGCTTTTATTTATAAACAAATTACAGTAAAAAAGGATGGAGGTGTGAGATAGTGCCCTGTAGAGGAAGTTTTGAGTTTAAAACCCACTACGTCCAGAACAAACAAACAAACAAAACAATGACTTAAAGGTGCAGAGATAATTCAATTGGACTCAGGAGACAGGAGGAAATGTCCACATCGTAATGGAGGCCAGTTTGCATGGGTATCAAAGACCTTAAGATACAAATTAATATCCAAATGCCTTTGCCTATAATTCCACTTTTAGGAATTTATCCTAAGGGGGGCTGGAAGGGAAAGATACAAAGATGTCATGGAATTAATTTACTTGTAATAACAGAAAAAATGGATATCAGTCAAATGCTTCAGAACAGACTAGGAGATGAATTACTCTGCAACTATCAGGAGTCACTGATGAGGCAAATGTTCCTGGTGTGTTATGTGGTTGGTGGACACTGAGATCTGCTCAGATCTTCCTTCAAGGAAAGACTTGTGACAAGGTGGATCAGTTCTTTCATAACTGGGTTGGTTCTACCAAGAGAGTAGTCTTAGCCAAGGCCACATGCTTTCTAACCTGCCCCCATCTGAGGTACAGGTATAAAAGCCATCATTCCAACCTAATGCATAACATTCTGGCATGCCATTTATATTCCCGAGCTCTCTGTGATAATGGGCCTTGGTTATGTCAAACCTGCAGCTCAGAAGATAATTCTCCATCAATGTTTTCACAAATACTGTGGGGCCTGAGATTTCTGAGTGAAGATTACTAGTACTCTTTGTTAAAAGATGACTGAACTATTAGCATGCAGGGAGAGGAGAGAGAGAGAGAGAGAGAGAGAGAGAGAGAGAGAGAGAGAGAGAGAGAGAGAGAGACAGAGACAGAGAGAGACAGAGACAGAGAGAGACAGAGAGAGACAGAGAGAGACAGAGAGAGAGAGAGAGATAGAGAGAGAGAGAGAGAGAGAGAGAGAGAGAGAGAGAGAGAGAGAGAGAGAGAGAGAGAGAGAGAGAGAGAGAGAGAGAGAGAGAGAATATTGCTTCAAAGAAATGTTTTGATTTTGGTTGGTCATGGTGCCTGAACTCTGGGCCTGGGTGCTGTCCCTCAGCTCTTCAGCTCAAGGCTAGCACTCTACCACTTGAGCCATAGCACCACTTCCAGCTTTTTTATTTTCTGCTTATGTGGTGCTGAGGAATCGAACCCAGGGCCTCATGCATGCAAGGCAAGCACTCTACCACTGAGCCACCTTCCCAGCCCTGCTTCAAAGAAATTTAAAGACACATCTATCCCTGAGACATTTGTTCATCTTCTAGGGTAATAAATCTGGAGATGCCTCCCTCTGTTCTACAGAAACTCACATTTACATTCCAGACTGAAGAGCTCTCTTTTTACAAAGGAGAAGATGGATGGATTTCCAGCCCCCTAGATAATCTCTGGACTTTCCGATTTTTGGTGTTACAGCTTTGTGAATACAGAGGGTAACATCTGGCCTTACTGAAGTGTCTTGTGTTGGGAACCAGTGCTAATATTATCTCTGTGTGTGAAAAACAGTCTGATTCTAACCAAGAGATTTCATGTTTCCTGTCATACCTCCCCATCTATTTCTTCCTTTCTTTTTCAGTTTTTGCATAGTGGGTAGATAGATGCATGTGTCTAAGTATATAGGTATACAGATGTGCACACACACACAATTAACAGCTGCCAATTGGAGTGATATCTTTAAAATGTTGTATTGTTATTATAAAGGTGATGCACAGAGGGGTTACAGTTTTATGTCAGGTAAAGAGTACATTTCTTTTTGCACAATATCACCCATTTCCTCTCTTTCTCTCTCCCAGTTTTTCCCTCTCATCCCCACCTACAAGTTTTATAGTTCATTTCCAACATAGTGTCAAGTGAGTACCCCTGCTGCATGTTTTCACCCTTTGGCCCTCCATTTCTGTGCCCCCTTTATCTTCCCAAAGACAGATAAAAGAACAAACAAGACAAAAAGAAAAGAAAAAACAGCAACAAAGAAAAAACCTCATGTTTCCATTTCCTGGATGGAATGACGTCTTTGACCCTCCTTGTCTTGATTCTTTCCTTCTTTCTCAGGTGCAGATCCATAAAACAACCATCTTGCACACTTCCAACTTGTTTGCTTTGGCGAACCTTACCTGCCATTCTTGCTGAGTTAAAAAGCAAATCATTCTATAGAACCATATGTAAACATAATAAAATTCTTGTACTTAGTATGAGGTACATTGAAATCGAAAAATGACAGGAGTATAATATATTAGTAATGGCTTCCTTTTGGTAGTATGAATAAGAATAATTGCTAATTCTTGATGCTTTTCTGTACTTTCCAAGGGTCTCGAATTGAGCATTTATTACATTTAATTACAGGTCTGCCAGATGCTATTGCCATGATCCATATTTAGTAGGAAGTGAAGCCATGGATGGGGCTGTACGAGCTAGGATTTGCAGACTGCTGAGCCGGTGGCTGGCAGTGTTCCCAGCATGTGGAGTGTCTCTCCTTACCTGCTCAGTTCAGTCTTATCGAGACTACAGTCTCATTTGTATCGTCTCCTCATAGAGGAAGAAAGAGGAGCCCTGGAAATGATAAATAATTTACCCAAGGCAAAGGAAAGACTCTGAACTCAGGCTGCCTGTTCTTAGGGCCTGTGTTTCTAACCCTTGTGGAATTCACACCTTCACCCTGTTCTCCAATGCACCGAGTGACTGGCTTTGTCCCCCTTTATCTCTTATTTCACATGCAACTCCCTTGACCAGTCCTGCTAGTATCCACAACCCACTCATGCCATCTCCTAACTCTGTTAGGAGTTCTCTGAGCTCCTAACACTTGGCCCTTGAATACCACTTTTTCTTCTGCCCTTGGATCCCTAGGCCTAGAATGCTCTTCCTTCGCTTAGGGTTTGGGGCCTCTACTTCCATGTTTCAAGTTCCATTTAATTATCTCCTCTGAGTACTGTGTTCCCTGACCTCTATGTGTTTCTCCTCATCCCTGCTCACCCCCTCTCTTACTAGTTCCCTGTTTTGTTCCACTGGACCTCTCAGCCTTTGGTAGGCTCCCATGTTGTTCACATGTCTGGAGAATCACTTCAGAATAAGTGGGTGCTGGGATGGGGCTGCCTGGGTTCAGATTTCAGTTCATGTTTTCTAACAATGCATCACTGGACAACTTAGTTGTGTCTCCATACCTTTACTTGTGTCTCTGTAAATGTTTTATTTTGAATGCCACTTGACCAATAGTTTGTTTAAAGCCCAGGGTACCAGAGACTATGCCTCATTCCCATGCACTGAGCTCCTAACACAATACCTGGTATCCCAAAGGGCTCAAGAATCTCTTTTGAATCCAAACAAAACAACCCATACCGCATGCAGAGGTCTGGTTCCAGCGGCTTGCTGAGGTCTCCCAGGAGGCCCATTCATGCTGGTGTGTGTCTGGCCATGACTGTGTGGACGAAGCCTCTTTCCTCATTCTTAGTTTTCTGTTTTGTCAGAGGAGAGAGCCAATGCAATAACCCTATGCCAAGCTCACCTGTGAACTGCCAAGCATCTGAGCATGCAGTGCAAACTCGGGCTCACCCATGAGACTAAAGTCTCACCCATGAGACTTAAACCTTTGAAGCAAAATAGACTTTTGAACTCTTTCATGGGGTTTAGTGCTTCATCATTCCAGTAGAACCTTTGACTTTCCTTCCTCTTGCCAAGGTCTATGCCTAAAGGGAAAAGGTATTGAGAAGCTCGTTGGAGATGGTTTTCTGTCCAATCTTCATTGATCATTTATCAGAACAGTCTTTCAGTGAAGGGAACTTTAGCACGGTACTGATCTCTCACTTTGAATCAGGATCTGCTCTGGTTTCAAAATGGTTCCTTCTTTGTGGTGCCTCACACAAAGTGGAGTGCATGAATGAATGACGGTGGAGTGGCTAAATGAATTAACTAATGAGTGTACTAATTCATACAGTTCACTAAAGGCAAGATCATGCTACACTTATCCCCAACACTGCAGGTTCATGGTAGCAGCTCATTAAACTCATGCATGCAGCCACTTACCAGCCGCCCTGGGTACATAGTAGGTTTAGGAAGAATATCGGAGTTAAGGAAATAATGATGTAAGCATTTACTGTAAGCATTTACTCTGCCCTGATAAGATAATGTGACTGATTAATTGAACGAATGAATACATCCTGTCTTAGTTTGCAAAGTAGCAAATGCCCTACTCAAACCTGAGGTTTCTTTGGAATACTGCTTCCCCTGGAGAAAAGTTGAGGTTCCTGTGTGGTTAATAAAGTATGTCCATTTAGCTGAATGGCCAAGCAGAGCAAACGTCAAAATACAGACAGAGTTTTCGAAAGACCAGGGAAGCCTTGGCTTTTGCAGTATCCACAGAACAAAAACAGAAGAGTCAGAGAACTTGTTCACCAAGAACCTGGGCTTGGTCAGGCCACAGTAAGGATAAGTATCTCAAGAATGGAGGCTGTTGTGGCTGAATCCAAGATAAAGTCTGACTGGCCCCAGCAGGGGCATTTGGACAAGCCTTCTGGTTCTGGCCGGGTCAGCGGTCAGTTCACTGTGAGTGAGACCACATCCCTCTTAGCACAACAGCACCAACCCTGTCCAGCCACTTGTCCCGCTAGGAGTCCCAGGATTCATGCCATGAGCACAAGACAGTCTTTTCCTTGGCCACGGGCTCTCAGGTGGGAAGCTAGGAGCCCTGCCTCATGTTCACCACGAAAGGGCCCAGGATGGCCTTCCCAGCAGCTAAAATGCTGAAACAAGACCGTTAAATGGTCTTTCCCACAATGCTTAACCTGGCCACGCAGCTGCCCAACGCTTTGCTGCAGCCCAGGATGGCTAGGCAGCCCTCAGTACTTTCTTCAGCAGCCTTCCTTCCATGTGGCTGGCTCCCATCTGCTAATAATTGTTGAATCTTTCTTATTTGTTGGTTCTCAGGTACCAGGGTTTGAATTCAGGGCCTCCTGTTTGTTCTTCAGCTGACATTCTGCATTCTGAGCCATGTTTCTAGTCCAGTTTTGTGCGTTTTCTTTTAAGAGATAGGGTCTTGTAAACTTTTTTGACCAGGGAAGCTTTGAACTTGGGACCTTTTAGATTTCAGCATCCTGAATAGCTAGAATGACAAGAGTTGAACAGTTTGAATGTTGAAATGTCCCCTTACCTCCACCTTATTTTACTGCTCAGCGTTCATTTCTTTGTCTCTCTCACTTGGAGAATCACTCTCCAAAATGTAAATCCTACTGTTCCTTTGTTTTTGAGAGTTGGGAAGCTTTGTCTTGTCTCATGGAAACACTCAAGCCTGTCTCCAAGGCTCTCCTGGGTCCAACCTCACTTCTCCAACCACACTGGAACCCCTACCTCCCCTACTCTGTGCCAACTGCACCAGATTTCTCTGGTTCTTTGAAGGCACCATAGTCTCTCCTTTCCGACCCACCCTTGTCCCTGACCAGCCATGCTCTGATCCACACCCCCCTCCCCCAATCCTGAGGCCTCCGTGTTCCTCAGACGCTGCTTCTCGATGAGTCTCACCACTGCAGGATTCCTGAACGGACGCGCTCCTCATATGCCATTCTAGTAAATGTGCTGTGTCTGCCCTGAGCACCGTCCATTCTTTAAGCACCAGAGCCATTTCTACCAGTTCCACTCTTCTGTTTCAACCATTTCCCATAGTGCCAGAAAAATTATAACATGAGCAACATCTACATTTTACAGATAAATGATTCTCCCGCTAAGATGTGAGCTCCTTGGGATCTGGGTTTTCTAGAAATATCCATCTCTTCGCCCCTCCCACGAGGGTATCATTGAGTGCTCAGCGAGTATTTGTTGCATCTTGGAATCTGAACACAAGTGCAGCTGGATGCATAGGGACCGGTTAACGTCATGCATGCCATTAATCTCAGTGATTCTGGGCAAGTTGCCTTTTGTCTGGAGCTCAGCTTTTTCACCTGTAAGCTAATATGGTAACATAGCCAGGCAGAGCAAATTAAAAAAAAAAAAAAAGAGAGAAAGAATTGGCTCTTTGGGATGCTTCTCTGTTGTCAGAGTGTCTGACACACCAAGTTTTACCTGATTAGCAATATCAACATTAACATGAACAACATCAAACTGTCAACATCCACAACTTTATTGCTTTCCCTGAGCACAGCATTAGACACAGCCCAGTCAGAGACAGTCCTCTTGCTAGCCAGAAAGCAGGGCTCAACCTTTAAGAAAGAGGAAACCCCCTAGGCCTCGGATCAAGTTTAGGGTATAAAATGGAGGTGCTGACACAAAGCAGATGCATTAGTGAGACAACACCCCAGGGTCCCTGGCAGCCCTTACGTGTCCTCAGTTCCCTGCTGGGGACAGTGGTAGGAAGATGGCTTTGATCCGGAGGCAGACTTGGGCTTCGATTTTCTGCTCTGCTGCTACTGGCTAGGTGACTCGTGCAGAAAGCCATTATTGCTTGTCCAGTGTCTTGGCTTCCTCCTTGTCACAGAAGCTAAACAAGATGATGATGAGAGATTGTTGCTCAGTGAAGTTCGGAGTCACATAAGAAAATACAGGTTTGTGTTTTGGTTATGGACAGTCACATGAACAAAGTTGTTCAATTCCTACATCTGATTTCCTCCCTCCCTCCCTCGCTCCCTCTCTCTCACCCTCCTTCCCTTCTGTCCTTCCTCACTTCCTCCCTTCTTCCTTCCCTCTCTTCCTCCCTCCCTTCCTCTCTCCCTTTCTCCCTCCTTTCCTCCTTTTGTCCTTCCTTCCTCCCTTCTTTCCTTCTTTCCTTTTCCTTCTTTCCTTCCTCTCTTCTTCCCCTCCCCCACAAGCAGACACAAGAACACAGAAGCAAAGTAAACTTCAACTTTTTCTACAACATCGTTTCTGAGGGTTATTAGCTCAGCCATTTTCCATTCACCAAAATAAATAGCTCAAAAACATCTGGGCCGCACTCGTCAGGAATGCACTGGGCGCCGGTGTTTCACTTTCAAACCCAAAGCCATATTGGTTCTGCTGCGACACCCTTAAGAAAACAGAAGGGCTCCTGAGCTGGCCAGGGTTCCCTCTGCCCCTTCTCTCATTTCACTCGTGAACAGCTCAGAGGCAAGGACAGCCAAGCAGCACTTGGGTGGGCTGCTGAGGAAAATCCAACCCTGGCTGCAGACTTCTCCCTTTCTGCCGGCTCTCTGTATACCCGAACTAACTTAAGTACTTGGGTTGAAGATGGTCTTTGGGGCCTGAGGGTGCCATGAGGGTGAGCAGCAAGGCTCAGTAAGGCTTACCTCTGTTTACCACTGGCCTCTGCTCAGGCAGATCTCCCTGCTCAGTCTGAGATCTATGTGTTGAGATGGGGGACTTGGTCCCCCGGGACCGGATGGACCCTGGAGATGCAGGTGTGCCAATGCCTCTGGTCTATTTGCTCTCATCGACCATGTGCCTCAACCCTTGGCAGGGATGTAGCACCAGCTTTAAGATCAAAAGAATGGGCACTTCTAATGGAGAGGGCTTCTGAGGCCATCACAAATGAAGCTCCAGCTCACAGATCAGAAAGTTGAGGGACGTGAAGTGTCCAGGGTGACAGGATCTGAGGTTGAGAGCCAGTTCTGCAGCTCAGCCTGAGCTGCGGGGAAGGATGAGGAGGAGCTGTGTCAGGAATGTGTTAGTGCTGCCACACTGTCACTAGGGTTCCTAGATGTTTGCGCCTTCTGCTTACATGCGATCAGGTCGGAAGAATCTAACCAGCGTGAGGATAAAGGTGAAGGGAATTGCTTAGCTGTTAGGATTTATTTGCATGTACACATGGATGGGGAACACACAAGTCAACTATGTGGTAGACAGGCATGGCAGTGCATTCGTGTAATCTCAGCACTCAAGAGAAAGAAGCAGGAGGGTTGTGAGTTTGAGGCCAGCTTAGGCCATAGCAAGATCTTGTCTCAAAAAAAAAAACCCCAAAAGACACCAGCAAAAAATCATTGAATGCTATTTCCCAGAAGAGGGCGAAGCCTGATAGCAGGTGAGGGAGGGAAGAGAGCTTAAGGGGCATAGAGAAGAAGGGGAGAGAGGATGGCAAAGGAATATTGGTCAAGGAGAGCAGTGCTGGGCAGAGGCAAAAGTCGGGCACTTAGGGATCAATTAGACAAAACAATTAGCTTTTTTTTTTTTTTTTCCTGAGAAAGGACTGACTTTACCCCTCCTGTAAAGCAGGACTGTGGCTGTCAAATCCCGTTGTGGCAAGTGTAGACGATGAGAACATAGCCGACTGGAATCAATTACCTCCTCCCAAGACAGTTTCGACAGTGGACTGACTGGGTTGGGCCTCCAGCCCTCCCATCCTCAGTCACCTTCCCGTCTCTCCAGAATAATTTCACACCAGCTGCCAGGTAAATCTCCACGACGCACACTTCCGTCCCGATAATTCCGTGCAGTGCTTTCCTTCACAGCTCAAGGAAGCATATCTGAGCTTCGCAGCTCCTGGCTATACCATCCACACTGCCAGGTGAAGGTGGAGTAACAGAATTTTACTGTTGGAGTGAACAGAGTGGCAACACATGAGACTGGTTCTGAAAGTTTCCTAACTTTGATCTGGTGCAAGTTACTTTTCTCCTTTCTGTCCCAGTTTAAAGGAGAGATGGCCAAGAGGTCCTCAAAACTTCTGTCTGGCTGTGGTTTTCTGTGACCATCTGGTAGACCAGGCTTATCACAGGAACACCATCTGTAAGCCAAGGTCCCACCCCAAGGTGGATGATTCTCAAGGAATTTGTTCTATACCCTGTCCAGGCTCAGCAGTTGTCCTGTTTCCCAGGCAAGATTTCAGCCCCCAGCCCTCCATCTTGACTGCATGGTCTGGGATCAATTTCCTCCCAGAGACAAGAGCCAAAACAATAAATCATGTCCTACTCCTGATCAGTCTGCATCTTTTATTCCCCATGAATAGCAGGACCACATGAATACAGGACCACTGGGGCTACTGGGTCCTGACACAGGGGCAGTGGCTCTTGCAGGCATATGGCGGGCAGGCGGGCTGCCTGTTGAGTATTATTTTCAAAATTGAAGCTGAAGCTGCTTCAAGCCAGAGAGCACATTAGGTGGTCTCAGTTCTTGCATCATAAATCACTGGAGCTAGCTGTTTTTCCTGGCCTCCCTTCTGACCCAGAAATAATGTTGAGATTGGAAGGATGAAGGGGAGGGAATTTCCTGCACTTCTGACCCCCAGGGTATTTAAATCTCTACTTGCAAGGCAGTGGAGACCATGTGTGATATGATGGAATGCCCAGAGATTGGAGCCTGCTAGGTGCTGGGACAAGTTCTCTGCCTTACACCAACTCTGAATGACCTTGACCACATTACCTACATTGCTTTGTCTTTAAAGTTCAAAGTCTCTTGTTATTATGGTTCCATTTGTTTCTTGGTTATTATTATTGATCTCTGTTTTAGATACTTTTGCATAGCTGTGACCAAATAACCTGACAGACAGAGCAAGATACCTGGCAGAAAGAAGGATGTTACTTTGGCTCAGGGATTCATGGTTTCTGAAGGTTTGGTCCATGGTCCCTTGGCTGTGTGTTTCTCGGCAGAATTGTGAGGTAGAACAAACACCATAATGGTGGCATAGGAGCTTCTTCACCTCATGGTGGACAGGAAGCCACAAGCAAGGCGGGAGAGCCAGGGAGGAGATATTCTTAAGGAATCGTCCCCAGTGAACTACTTCCTCCAACTTCTCATCTCCTAAAATGTGTAGAGCACCCGACATAGTGCTACCACCTGGGGACCAAGTGTTGAGCACATGATCCCATGGGAGACATTTCATATTCAAACAATAATCAAGTTGCTGTGCCTAATGTCTAAATAAAATTCTATCACAGGTACATATGAATAGAGGGAAAGTGTACATAGGGTCCAATACTGAGATTCAGATACCCACTGGGGTGTTTGAATGTATGTCCCTCAGGTGAGGCAGAGCTAATGAATAATTCACCTGCATTTTCTGAGGCAAAGTTTCCTCATCGGTAACAGGAAGAGTTTGAATATGAGGTTCTCCTTGTCCCCTCACATCTCACTTTCTGGGTCTCAATGCTTCTATGAGAAAAGATGTCCATGGAACCAACTCTGAAGGTCAAGTGATCCAATATGGTGCCCTGGCATGGAGGCCCCTTGAATTTCAGTGTCTGTCTACCTTCTTCTCCAGCCAGCCTTTCACCCACCACACCTGGTTCTCCCTACTTCCTAAGCTGTCCTAAGCTCTGGCACATGTGCTTTTTGTCAACTTTGATTTTTTTCTCTAAGTCTTTTCTACTTGGGGGAACTATTTTATCCTTCAATCCCAGGGTCTCTGCCTGCTTTTCTGTGAAGTCTTCTCCAATTCCCTGTGGCCTATTGCTAAGCCTGCATGTGTTCTGAGTGCACCTAGGACTATAGATAATTACCTCCAACAGAGGGTTCATTTCAGTGTCTTCCTGGAGCAAACTAGACCCTGGGCTGACCTCTCCTGACTCCTAACAACCTCAAAAAACTCACTGTAGAAAACCTCCAGTGCCTCAAAATACACTTGCATTGAAGACAAGGCATCTTAAAGGAACATCTTCTTCCTGTGTCTGCGCACCATCTTCCCTCTGTCTGTGTCTAAACTTTCTCTCCTCTTAAAGTCACTTAAAGTGACGTTACAGTCTTTTAAAGACTGGAGCTCCACCCCCCCATCCATTTAATCTTACTTACCCTTCTCACTCAAATCACAAGTAGACATGGCATATACTAATCTGCATTTGTCTCTAGAATATTGGATGAACATTAAAAGTTGAAAACGATTCTTCATGTCTATGGCCAGCATGATGCATTGAATTATCACATTATTCAGCTTTAATGAACTGACATCATCTTGGCATCAATTATTTGTATTTTTATCTTGTCCAGAGAATTTATGGGAAAATAGCCAAGATGACTATCAATGCACAACACTAAAATGATTACTGGACCCATTTCTCATCTGCACCCACAAAATAACAAAGAAATTCCAATTATTTGTTAAAGGATTCAACCATTTTTGTATATCATTGTCTCATGTACTTTTCCTCTGTGTGTGTGTGTGTGTGTGTGTGTGTGTGTGTGTGTGTGTGTGTGTGTGTGTGTGTGTGTGTGTGTGTGTGTGTGGCATTAATGTTTGGAATCAAGGCCCCCCTCTTGCCAGGCAGCTGTTCTACAATTTGACCCCATGAAATGTTTACCTGTGTTATTTCTCAAATAAAGTCTCTCATTTGGGCCTGGGCTGGACTGGACAAAGACCCTCCTATTTATACTTTCCATGTAGCCAGAACTGCACCCAGCTTTTATAATATTTAAGATAGGGCACTGAGCAGTTTTGCCTTGGATTGGCTTTGAACCACAATCCTCCTAGGCTTTACCTCCTGAGTATCTAGGATTAAGGCATGAGCCACTCTGCCCGGCTTATTTGATTCATCTTTGAACTCACCCTAAGCAGTATGGCCATGGCTTTGCCTCTTCTGCCATGGTTAGCAGTTCTTACTCCTTCCCTCTCATCTCCTCTTTAGCTGTACTGCCACTGGCACATCATGACCACCGCCATCCTGGCATCTCTACAACCAACACTAGCACATCATATACCCTCAAAAAAATCTCACAAGGTTAACAACCCCCAGGACATTGCTCGTCCCAAAGTAGGCTCTCAAATGACTTTTGCCAAATGAAGGAATGGACAATTGTATGCCCTAAGTTAAAGAATCAGAACTGCCAGGAAGCCATAGTTTAAATTCCTTCTCAGTCCTTGTAGATGTGTCCGTGGACAATTTTAATCCACCTCTTAGAGGTCTAGAGCCTTGGCTTCCTAGAATGTCAGTCCCGCTGGACCGATCCAAGTTTCACTGAGGAATACAAATGATGCAGGCAAAAGGTAGGGCAATATGAGCAGGTGAACCAGCATTTGACTCACACTGTTTGTCTCTTGGGCAAATCATGATACTGAGCCAGTCTTAAAAAAATACATTCTTAAAATTCCAGCAGTTTAAATATAACACTCAGGGGTTTTTGTTTTTTTTTTTTAGCTTTGACTCTTCTCCACCTGCTTCTTCACTGCTCAGCTCTCGGAGCACTGTTCCTTCCTTTCTACCAACCAGAGACCTCAGAAACATTTCTTCTGCCCCTGCTCTTCCAGGCTTGGGCTGTATCCTCAAATACAGATTTTTCCTTTTAATCCTGAGAAGAAACTGGGATATGTCCTGATAGTCAGGGCCAAGACATCTGGAGCCCTCAGGCTGTTGACGCATTTCCTCTGAGCCACAGTCCTGCTGGTGGAACTTAGAATTGATAACAGCTTTGCAATTACCTATGGAGACCAGACCAGCTCTCTTTCTATTCCAGGAGGCAGGCAGGCAGGCACCAGCGGAGCAAGCATTCTTTTCAGTTCTGTATCATAAATCACGACTTGCTGGGGCTGGTGCGTGTGAGGGACTAGCTGCTTTCACACCCCATAGAGCCAAAGTGACAACTCGGTGGCCAGATGCCTTGTTTTTTCCCTAGCAGTTCTTCCTGTTCCAGCATCAAAGCACCAAAGCCAGGTGGCCTCTGTGAGAGCACTCAAAAACTTACCTATTCTTCTGCAGGCCCGAGTCACTCAACTTTTTATGACTGTCCTCTGTTCTGGGAACATGGTAATGACCGAGTCTGAGCTCATGGCTATATGTATGTGTGCCATCTGGCCCTGTGTACCTAGTGGGCTTTTAAGATCATTTACAAATTCACCTGTGCATCCCATAGGCCACCTGTCTATTGCCCTCCATTGAATCTTTGGCACTGTCTTGTTCATGCTCACTCTCTCCCAGGCTAGGTTTTGCTGCCCAGTGGTGCTGAGGTCATTGCATTAGGTAACATCTCACAAAAATGATCAGGGATAATTTTGGAGGCATCTCCGTGATGTTGTGGAAACAGTACGTAATGCTCAGCATCCGTGCCTGGCATTCAGGCCCCGGCTCATCTGCTTATTAGCTAGGTAAATGACCTGACCCTGAAGTCCCTCAGTTTCCCATGAGTCCAATGAGCATAATGATGTTATCAATGTGATGGTGATTAAATGAAAGAGCTAAGTAGCTGCTTAGAGCAATTCATGGCACTCACTAGGACTCACAAAATAAAAAAGTCAATTTGCTTCCCACTGCCCTTGAGCTTTTATTATAACATCTTGTTTGGGAAGAATTAAAATGCAGCTGAGTCTGCGCCCATGAGGAGACAAGGGATGCTATTTCTCAAGTAATTGTCTCTGAAGGAGAATCAGCCTGGGAAGGAGGACATGAAATCCACGGCAGGTGAGGGCACAGGGGTCATTTATGCCTCCTGTGTCGCTGGTGCTGGGTTGAGGGTCCCAGCCATGGACCTCATGTGTTACATGTTGTTCAGCTTTTGTGTGAACCATCTGACCACAGGTAAGCTGATCGTTTAGACCACCAGACAGTTACCTGTACTGTCAAAACTGGGGGAGGAAGAAAAGGAAGTAGCTCGAACCACAGAGTACTGGGTGGGAGACAACGCTGGCTATGGGGTCGCAGGGCTGGTTTGTCTTCCATGATGCTCAGTGCTAGTGTTCTAACCTTGGCAAGTCACATTGCTGGGCACTGGTGGCCCACGCCTGTATTCCTAGCTACTTAGGAGGCTGAGATCTAAGGATCACGGTTCAAAGCCAGCCCTGGCAGAAAACTCTGTGAGACTCTTATCTCCAATAAACCACTAGAAAACTGGAAGTGGTGCTGTGGCTCAAGCAGTAGAGTACTTGCCTTGAGCTGAAGAGCGCAAGGACAGAGCCCAAGCCCAGAGTTCAAGCCCACGACCGACAAAAATAAAAAAAAGAAACCTTGGCAAGTCACATATCTCTCAGAATATCAGTTTCCCTGTCCAGTTTTCACTCGTGCTGGCAAATTCTAATTATCTCCAAGATGACTTAGGTGACAAGGAAGGGAAGATACAACTCCAAGTGGTTTAATAACGAAGAATACATTGAATTAGATAAGTGATAAGGTCAGAGGCAGATCAGAGATGTGACTGTACTTCACATCCTTTAGCTTGATCCTATACTATATGTTGGCACTTTCATTAGTCTAGATTCTAGATGGAACAAGACATTTGTTAGTAGTGAGTTTCTTATAACCAAGGGAGTCAGCTTGGGTTAGACTATTTAACCTACCATGTCCACTGCTGGATGGACCAGTGTGGCATGGAGACTGTTTTCAGCTCTGAAGTGGGCATTAGAGCGTAGAGCGACTTGAATCATCTGCTATACAGTGAGAGGTGAGAGATTTGGAGAATAGAAATATTGTTCTACTCAATTTTTTTCTGACAGTGTTGGGAATTGAACCTAGGCAAGTGACCTATCACTGAGCTACTGTCTCCAGGTTTTGATTTTTTAGTTATGCATTTCTTTTATTGGTATGGTAAAGGTGATGTGCAGAGGGGTTACAGTTACATAGGTAAAAGGGGAAGAGTACATTTTTGGGACAATGTCACCCTTTCCCTTGCTCTCTCCAAGCTTTTCCCTCTCATTTCCCCACCGCCAACAAGTTGTATAGTTCATTTCCAACGTAGTGTCCAGCGTGTACAACTGCTGCATTTGTTTGCCCTTTGTTCCTCCATTTCTGTGTCCCGACCCTCATGCCTAGATCATAATTTTTTGTGTTCCGACCCTCATGCCTAGATCATGATTTTTTGAGGTAAGATAGCCTATGGAGTTCAGGTTGGCTTGAATTCACTGTCCATCCCTGGTTGGCCTTGAACTTGTGATCATCTTCTCTCTTCCTCCTAAGTGATACGATTACAGGTCTGAAGCCACCCCACCTGACTCAGTGGGAATTTTAGGACTAAGGAACTACCAAGGCAATCCGTAATCTACAGTTTTAAAGACATGATTTTGTATGAGGCTGGCAGCACCTCATTTAGCCCACCTGGACCCATCATTGTGAATATAACTATCATTCTCTGCTAATATTTCACATGTCATATTTCTTCTCACTGTTGTATATTCGCCTGATGATACTTCATTAATTTATATTGTTCCATGAATGAGACACAGCCCAAATGTTCATGTTCTTGCATCACAGCTTGGGACTGTTACTTGTGTAGATTGCAAAGGTAACTTGCAGGTTTCTTTAGCCTAAGCTTTTGGATTATCTGGGTGGGTTTTATGCGTAACTGCAGTGTCCTGCAGTGACCTGATGATGGAACACTGCATTTCAAGGGGATGAGGCCACAAGCGAGACAAGTAGCCAGTGGAAGCTGTAAAAGTCAAAGAAGCCAATTCTATCCCCTCTGCGCCTCTAGAGGAAATCAAGCTCAACAGTACCTTTGGGCTAGTGGAATACAGCTCAGATTTCTATCCTCCAGAAAAAAAGAGAATGAATCCATATTGCTTTAAGTCATTATGCTTGTGATAATTTGTCACAGCAGCAATAGAATACAAATGCAATATAAATAATAATAATAGTGATTGGATTGTGAACCAAGTACTTTTGTATTATTTTCCCTACTTCTAAATAATGATTGATGATCATAATTATCCATTTCCATTTTGTGGATGGGCAAATGGTACTAAAAAGACCTTGTACAAATTTTTATTCCTAGTATGAGGGTTTGAACTCAGGACCTGTCCTTGCTAGACAGATGTTCTACCATTTGAGCCATACTTGCAGACCCTTTTGCTTTAGTTAATTTGAGTTTGGTCTTGCATTTATGCCTGGACCAGCCTCAACCCTGACCCTCTTTTGTATAATTCCCGCATAAGGAGGATACTCAGCTGTTATTGGTTGAGATGAACTTTTTGGCCAGGCTGGCCTTAAAATGTGAAACTCCTGGTCTCTGTGTCCAAAGTGACTGGTATTACAGGAACAAGTCAAATAATGTGATCTTTTATTCTTCAATCAATTTCCCTTCCATTTGAGACACTGGCCTGCTCTATGAGCAGAACTTTCCTGGCTCTTCCCTGGCTTTTTTCATCTCTTGAATCTACCTTACCTCTACCTCTTCTCAATAGTCTGTCATCCATTGCAGTTACTGGGATGGTTGCAGGACTTCTTGGCCTCCACCTGTGTTTAAAGAGCAGTGTAATCAGGCAGTGTAGGTGATTACATTTGACATTTATTGTGTCTCACAATCGCTCCAGACAGGGCTCTCTTGTTATACCCATTGCACAGATGGCAAAACAGAATTCACAAGAATCCTGGAATGTGGTTTGGCTAGCCAGTGGTGATGGTTGGATCCAAAGCTAACAGGGAGCCATCAGACCTCATATCTTTCTTGTCAACTGCTTTTTTCACTGCAAAGTGGTCTAAAGACAAGTTGGTCTAAAGTCAAGTTGGTCTAAAGACAAAATAAAGACCAATGATCTCCATCAGCAAGTAAAGGTCACCTGGACATACACTCACAGCCCCTGTATGCGATGACATAGTGCAGTTACTCTCTGAGTTCTTTGAACAGAGGTACCATGCCTATGAAACAGACAAAAACAATAACTGTCTCATTGAGCTATTAAGATTTCATTATAACATATAGATCTCAACTCTCAGTGCCTGACAGAGAGTAAGCATTCAAAAGTTAGTTACTGACTTATAGTTACCAGTTTAAGCATGATATATATGCACAAACATAGTATCACACACATTTAAATGCATGATATATATCATATTTATGTATATGTGGTGATTATATTATGGGCACATAATAGTTTTCTTCCTGTTCTCACATTTACACACGACTAGATATATTTTCATTAAGTGTGTACAGTTTGAGGTGGTTTGGCTTAAATGTTGATAGTACAGGATCCTAGGAAGTCACGTGGAGGATTCTCATGAGGGTATGTCATGGAGCTAGCAGAAACTGAGGCCCAAGGAGAGGCTGGTGTGGCTGCGAGTGGGACAGAATGCCACACATGTTATGAGAAAAGAAATATCTATTTCCAGGACTAGATCTCACGCCTAAGTACCAAGTCCAGAGCTATGAAACAAACCTTGTCATTGTGTAACTCAAGGGCTTTTAGAGGTGTGCCCCGAGTGAGAATCAGACAAGTCAGTTGACATAAGTTACTTCTAGGTAGTAGGGCTTGGTGTCCAGCTTGTGAGTACAGATCAGGAGCAGCAGCTTAGACTAGCTTTCCTGGAGTTAGCGATGGAGGGATTAGGAAGGTGGAGGAGAAGATAGATAACTTTAAGTGCCGAAGTCCATCTTCTGAAAGGTGCATTCTGGTGGCTGTAGCCCACTGGCTGAAGTGTGACTGGATGCTGGGTCTAAGCAGGCCCAGGGGGAGAGAGAACCAGGAGGAAGAATAAGTTCAAAGGACGTAAGCAGTGGGCCTCCCTCCGTGGGATGCTGCAGTGGGGGTTGCTGAGAAGTCTGTGGGTTTCCTCTTGCAAACATGACAGACGGAGGCTGGGCCTGACATTGCCTAATGAGCTTCCATTTTAAATTTCTCCAAGATATTGACACGGTACTGCCCAAAGCACAGAGCTTTTTGTATTCATTATGGATTGATTTAATGCCAGTGTTTTCCCCACCAAAGACACCTATAAACATTTTCCCAGAGAACTGCATGTTTTCCAAATATTTTCCAACACAGACCATTTATAAAATCACATTGTTTTGTTTTTGCAAGAAATAAGGAGATAAGTGGAGTGGAGGTACTTTGAGGTGAAAATGCAAAAGGCTATTTTAATCAGCAAATGTCATTCTTTTTGAACCATTCTAAGTAGCTTATTACTTTATTCATACTCCCCAATTTAGAAAACATTAATGGATCAAAGGAAGACAAGCAGACACAGGGCTTAACTAATCTTTATATTTTTATATATTGACGCAGATGGACATATGCATTATGCATTAAGTAAATGTATTATGTATAAAGCAATGGAGAAAAATGTCTGTGGTGGTTAGTTTTGTAAGCCAGCTTGGCTTTGATTTTGCTGTACCACACAGTTATTTAATCAAACACTAATCTAGGTATTTTGCAGTGGTAAATGTTTTGTTTAGCTGACTTTAAGTAAAGCAGATTGCCCTTGATATAACATGGGTTGGCTTCATCCAATCAGTCAACAAACCTTCCAAACAAAAGCCAAGTTTCTTTGAGAAGAAGACATATTGCTTTAAAACTCTGCCTCAGTTTCCAGCCTGGACGTTTGCCCTGTAGATGGTGGATCTGCCACATACACATACACATACATACACAAGCATGCATACATTCATGCACACACAAGAATCCTACTGGTTCTATATCTCTGGAGAAACTTCACTATTGACAGTGGCCATGACCAATAAAGTCCAAGTTAAAGAAACAAAAAAGCCCCAAACAAGTGGGAGAAAAATGAGAGAATGGGTAACAAGTTTGATGAGAAATGTACTTACTACCTTACATATGCAACTGTAACCCCTCTGTATATCACCTTGACAATAAAAAAAAAAAACAACCCACAACAATAAAACAAAGCCAAACTTATTGAGACCCACAGCATGTACATATGCTCATCTAGATGCTGACATGCAAGAGTCTAAAATTAAGAATATCTTATTCATAAACTACAGTTGTTCATGGCAAGGAATAGAGAGGCTCAGCCTCTCTACTCCTTGTAACATAGCTGCAGATCTGCTTGTGCAACAAACCTCATCGTTAGACCTAATAAATAAACCCATCACGCATATGTTCATTTATCTGTCAACCAATTTAGAATGCTTATTATGTGCAAAATATCCCTCAAATGAATAAAGATAGTCCTGGGTATAATTAAGTGCAAATGCATCTAAAACCATTTCTGAATAACCAATAGAATCATAAGTATAATAACTCTCGTGGGTATTTTTTGTTGTGATTTTTGATATTAAAAAGACTTCTTTGTGCTAGGAAAAGTTGAGAATCAATAATATGTGGGATCTGGCTTATAGATACACAAACGATGGAATGAGGTGAGGAAGAGATGCAATATATTCTGATGACGTTAGTTTCACTTTATCTGCTCTGATCTCCCATACAATTGAGATATGGATCCTAGGGTCCCATAGAGATCAAAGTGACTAACTTTAACTCTAGCAAGGCTATTAGAGAATATAGCTTGGACTAAGGAATCAAATAGCTTGCAACTCCATACCCTTGAAATGAACTTACCACTGGCCTGAAGACTGATCAGGTGTACGGTTGCAGGCCTGTTTCCATGCCAGCCTTGGGTGGAGAATGCCTTGGGTGCTTACTTTAAAAAAGATAGATCCAGGGAATAACACAAGGCACATTAGATAGAGAAGGAGGGAGGAGGGGAAGAGGAGGAAGAGAGGGGGAGGTAGAGAGAGAGAGAGAGAGAGGAACAGAGACAGAGAGACAGAGACACAGAGAGAGACAGAGAGATAGAGAGGGAGAGAGAGACAGTGTGAGAAAGAGAATGAGAGAGAGACAGATAAGGAGGGAGAGAGGGAGGGAGAGAGGGAAGGAGAGAGAGAAATGGAGAAAGAAACAAAAATACTGGCCTTGCCTGCTCAGTGCTTCTTCTAAACAATGCCATCCATGTGTCTTCCCTTTGGGAAAGAAGCAATTTCTGTTGTGGAAGCTGAGCCACATGTAAATGCCCCCATGAAACTTAAGTCTGCTTTCTGTCAGACACAAAGAACAATTAATACACTTAATTACAAAGAACAATTAATACACTTGATTTTCCAACTTGGTATTTCAACCTCCCAGTTTCTCAGAAAAGAGGATTTGAAATGGAAGACCCTTGGAAGTCCTTCAAGGCGGTAGAAAAGACCTGGGATGAGATAGATATTATAAGACAGAGTTCTACTTACTAGCCAAGTGACTTTGGACAGTTCAGGTAAACTCTGGTTCTCTGCTTATGAAGTTTGGAACTGGGGATAATAACACTTACCTTCAATATTGCTTTGCAAATACTTTAATTAATAGATGAAAACACCTATATAACAATACCAGCAAGGTAACAGTCAATGAGCAGTTGGTAATTATCATTAAATTGAGATAGTCTTATTGATAGTAGTTAAACCATGGACAAAGTTTTAAAGTGATTATGAACAAAACAAGTGTTTATCCTTAGAAACATTTCATATGGCAAGGTACTGGTAGCTCATGTCTGTAACCTGGCTATTCAAGAGGCTGAGATCTATCAATTGTGCTTTGAAGCCAGCCTACTCAGAAAAATCTGCGAGATGCTTATGTTCAATAAACTGCCAAAAAGCTGGAAGTGGAGCTGTGGCTTAAGTGGTAGAGCATCAGCTTTGAGCAAAAGAAGCTCAGAGATGGCGCTCAGGCCCTATGTTAAGGCCCCCTCCCCCCCCCCCGCCATTTCAATATTGCATTCTTCACTGAAAGTATGCATTGGCCATGCACTATGTGAGAAATATACAGAGATAAAATAGATTCATTCCGATTTTAGCAAAAGAAATAGTTAATGTACAAAACTATAATGGTAAAAAAATTGAAAATAAGGTAAATTCCAAAGATAATACTGGGAGAGTTAACTTTATGTGTCTCTTTGACTGGGCTACAAAGTCCACATACTGGTTAAACATCCTGGTTGTTCCTATGAGGGCATACTTCGGTGAAATTTAAATTGGTAGCAAAACAAAATCCACTCAGTAATGTGAAGACCTGAATAGGACCAAAAGGCTGAGCTGATCTTCCTTAGAGTAATAAAGAATTCCTTCTGCCCCATTCTTTTTGAACTGAGATACCGGTTTAGTCTCCATTTTTGATTACTGAATTTTTTTTTTTTCAACCAGTGTGAAATGAGTGAGCGATTTGATTAGAGGAATGAGGAAGGGCCATCAGCATCTTTAAGATCCCAGGGAAGCTGGTGACCAGGAAGAACCATGCTGCTTAGCCAAGTAGTCACAGGCTGTCAAGGAAGACTTTAAAGGTCCATGAGAAAGCTATTCCTCTCCCAACTCCTCATCATTTCACAGATAAGAAAACTAGGGACCAAAGAAGAGGAGGGGACTTGAGAGGCATTTCCTGTGAGTCAATAGCAGAACATATCAGAACCCACATCTCTGGGTTCTGATTTTTCTCCCACAGGGTGCAACAGTAGTTATTCCGTTGTTTTTATTTTTGTAAAGTAGAGTAGTTTGGTAGCGTTGCTTGTTGCTGACACAAGCAATACTTCTACTATTTTTCTTTCTCATGAGTGGATTTCCTATCTTGCAGATGAAATGAAGTGTTCTCTGGGCATCAGTAATCCACATAACACTGTACGATGGTCAAGATTCGATGCTATGCTGCTCACGTCCCATTACTCAATGAGATGCAGAGCCTTTGTCTCCTCATTATTCTATGCAAACAAACATATGCAAACCCGGACACTGCTGAGGCTATGTGTATCCACCGAAACACAAGAGACTTCTGAAGAGACATCCAGAAATGCTGGCTGGGGAAACGGAATATCTGCTGTTGAATAAAAAATAATAATACGGCATTGGTTGATTGAAAATGTAAAATTCAGATCAACAGAATAGGTAGAAATTTGACCAAGCATGAGCAAGTAGAAAGCTCCTAATGCACTATGAATTAATCATCAATACATTTGTTGGTAGCAGACAACTTTAACACATACATCAAAGGAAGGGCGAATCAGACATAAAAAGCCTTACCTAATCAGAATAAGTAGATCCTTTTCAAAGTGACATTCACTTTATGGGGGACAGGAATTCAATTCTCCTAGGTACTTGGTAGCCTAGGGAATTTGTGTCTCAGCCTGTACATGTAGGGGGCTCACAAATACTTTCTTGGCTAAATGAGAGCAAATAATGATCTAAACATCATTTTAGATAAAGCAAATAATTATTTGCTCTAAAGTTCTGTACCTTATTTCCAGCCTTTTGGTTCTTTTCCAGATATACAAACTGCCCTTTGACATAGCCACAGCAAATTTACCAGAAAACTGTTCAGTGTCTCCTGAAAGTGTAGTGGGGTGTTGAATGACATGCCAAGGCAAGTCATGCATTCCTTTAATTACTGAACTCCATCCTGTACTGAGCACTTACCTCCACATGGGGGCACCACTATGTAAAAGCTGGGATTACAAAGACAAATAGAGTGGGATCTCTTGTCTTCAAGTAGTCCCAGAAGGTCGGTGTAGCTATCTCGAGTCTGGCATCTGGAAAGAGATTTCAGGCAGGTCATGAAACAGAATAGACAAGGCACTTCCAGAAGTGAAAGTGGGTTGTCTCAGAAAGAGAGGTTGAAGCCAGGTGCTGGTGGCTCATGCCTGTAATCCGAGCTATTCTGGAGGCTGAGATCTGAGGATCACGGTTCAAAGTCAGTCTGGACAGGAAAGTCTGTGAGACTCTTCTCTCCAATTAACCACCCCCAAACTGGAAGTAGAGCTCTGGCTTAAAGTGGTAAAGTATTATCCTTGAGCAAAAGAGCTCAGAGACAGTGCTCATGCCCTGAGTTCAAACCGCATGTCTGAAATTAAAAAAGAAAAGAAAAAGAAAGAGAGGTTGAGAACAGCCACCCATGCAGGCATGCCCTGAAGTTCAGGGAGCTTGGAAGATCTGGGCCCTCCTCAGCTCAACATGTGCAGTTAGACCTGGAAGCTGTGAAAGAATTAGATCCCGAGAAGCGTTCTGTGCATGCAATTACCCATGACCACCTAAGAAAAACCCATGGGGTGGTGATTTAAAAGTACAATGAGGTTACAATGTCATGGTCATGAGTTAAAGGCAAATCCTGGTCCAAGTAGCCCACCTTACTTGATTGAAATCAGAATTTATTTTTCCTTGGAACCAGGTACAGGGGGATATAATGATGTTTATCTTGAGAAGGGTCTAGCCTCCTTCTTATCAATTTGCACAAAGCTGTCTCCCCATCTGACCTATGGGGTCTCTTTTATGTCTCATAGTTGTCTCACCAGAAATGTGGAGCCACAAGCTCTAAGAAAAGTCAAGAAAAGTTTAACTTGCAGCACGGAAGCAAGCACGCCATGGGAGAGAAGGAATGAGGCTCTTAAAAGGTAGGCATTGGCCTCCTCCAATTTAGGTTTCTTTGCCTGTCCCCATTGACCATGTCTGCTATCTATCAAAAGCAAAGATAGATCAGGGCATGTTTTAGATACTCATGGATGCAAAACTACAAGGAGATTGTCTCTGCTCCATAGGGAGGACGCTGGAGAGATGAGGAGACCACATGGAAACAAGAACTGTTAACACTTCAGCACTGCCTGTCTCAGAGACTGGTAGTAATGGCTACCAGGCCCTCCCCACCTCATCAGTCAAATGCTGGGAGGAGAGAGCACAGGGTAGAGACAGAGGCTGGAATGCTTTTGTGGTGGAATTTTCTCATGTAATCATAAGCACTGAGAAAAAAAATCTCCAGCGAGGAGGATCTGGAGAGATCTAACGTCAGGCGGGAGTCCAGACTTCATGGAGGCTGCCGTTCTTCCCTTGCTTTCTCTTTCCTGCCTCCCGCTCTGCAGCTCTGTGAGGGATCCTCTGCTTTCCTCCACAGATCGGATTCCTCTGTGCTGTGGGAAGATGGCTAGTAGCCATCTAACATCATTCCAACCTAGAAACCTTGGTTGAAAGAGGAAATGTCACTTGCTTTTCTAGAGTTCAGCTAAAATCCCAGGGAGGAAAACTAGCCCTGCTTGAGTCATGTGACCTTTCCTTGGACCAATCATAGTCAACTGTTACATAGAGCAAGGTTGTAACTGTTGGGAATCTTTTTCTGGGGGTGGGTGGGGGTGAAGGGTAGGGAAGAAGAGGGCAGAAGGGGTAGGGGTGGGGAATGTGGTGGGGGGAGAGGGGGCAAAGAGATGGGGGAAAAGACAGTGATAGAGGATTAACCATAATGAGAGACATTATGTGTCTGTACATAGATGGCATAAGAATTTCACTGAAAGCTGTTGAACAATAGGGGCAGAAGATGTGGGGAAAACAGCAACAGAGGGGGTTAGTGCGACTAAATTACAATATATGCATGTGTAAAAAAATACCACAGTGGAATCCATCCCTACAATGAATATACACTAAAAAACGGAGAAAAGAATGACAGGAAGGTAAAACAGGCTCTATTGGGAGGGGAGGTACCAGTGGAAGGAGGGTGGGGTAGGGGAGGGACAACACAGTGGGTCACTGAGGAAGAAACAGTCCAACTACTTTGTATGTATATCTAAAAATATAGAATAATGAAACTGTTGAAATTGTTTTAAGAATGTAGGGGAGATGAGGGCCAGTGCCATGGAGGGTAAATTTGGTTGGGGTACATGCAATGCATGTGTAGAAATATCACAATGAAATCTACCTCAGGCAACTAGTATATGCTGATAAAAATCTTAAGAAAAGAAGCAATAACCACTGTCATACACAAGGAGCTATACAAAAAGGAAGTGCTAGGAAGGTCATTGCTGTTTTTGTCAACACATCATTGACATCATCAGTAGTCATCATTGACGTCATCACAGCATCATCAGTAGAATCGCTGGAACTGATCTCAGTTGTTGACTTTTTTATTGTTCAGAGGAGGAAAGGCTAGGCCTCTGCTCAGCTGTTTGAGGGCTAGAAGTATTTGGGAAGGCACACTCTCTGAAATTTCTTAAAATCAACTTGAGAAGAGAATAACCTAACACTTCAATGTTACTGAATAGATAACAAAAACCAAGTGCAGTCCAGGGGGAGGTCCTAGCCAGAGTCTATAATTTCTAGCGGTCCAAGATGAGAGACTCACATGAGCTGGGTCTCAGAGGGCTGCAGTAGCATATTCCTGTTAGACTGTGGTAGTATATTGTTAATTGCTTTTCAAATGCTGTGACTAGATTTATTCACACTTTATGATAAGTCTGAAGTGCAAGTTTAGAAACCAATTAGAAGGCTAAAAATGATGCTGAGAAGAAAGTCTACTTTATTCATATTTTTAGAAATCCTGCATAGCTTAACAAGGCTCTAGCACTTGTTTTATCCAATGACAATAATATCTCCAAAGACAAATATATGAAAGTGTGGGCATAGATGTGTGTGTCAGCTTCGCTGGCTCCTGTCCCAGCATCTGGGAAGAAAGAATATCAGCCTTAGAGAAATAAGCTTAGTACATGGGCAGAGATAGAGTATGATTTGCTCACTCATGTATCCCCTGTGCCTAGAAGAGTGATAGGGCATAGATAGGAACTTAATAAAGACTTACCAAACACAGAAATTGCTCTCATTTTCAATTTCAGTATGCAAAGTGCTTGATTTCTTTTTCAAATACATAGAGCCTTTGATCAGTAGCAGTGCCATATTAGTGGATCTTAGTAATTGAAAGTGTAGCTGAATGGACCAGAGACATAGTTCAAGCCGTAGAGCATTTACCTAGCATATGTCAAGTGCAAAGACCAACACCAAGTTCCTGCAAAAAAAAAAAAAAAAAAAAAAAAAAGCTAAAAAGCATGCTTGACTGGTACAAGCATGTGTAGGAATTTCATAGGGTTTGACTTTCATGGTAGAAAGCCAGATTCCCTGTCCAATACCTGAGATCAAAGAATAAAGCCTCAGGGAAACATTTGGTATCTGGTCTCTTATCTTCCAGAATTTCCAAATTCTTAATTTACAGATAGTTTTCCTCTGTAAGAGGAATAACAGGCTTTTAAAACTTTCCCACCCAAGTACCCTTAAGGGTTGGGCAGTTATGGGCTGCATCAAACAGCAAATTCTCTGTTTTTATCTTCAAAGCAAGTGAATTTCTCTCCACTGTATAATTGTTTAAATATGAATACAAGGAGACTCCCAAAATGTCCATGTAAAATGAATCCTTCAATGGGCACGTTTTATTCAGGATTGAATCTGACTTCTGCCAGGAACCATCAAAAGCTAGTATCTGCCAACCTTCTCTTACTACCTTGTACCACTGTGGACATTCTCCAGTTATTACGCCTTTCATTCCCTCCCAATGTCAGGATCTTCAATTCTTGACAGCCGGATCTCTAACCAATATTTCCTTCTGAATGAGTGGTTCTCACTCTTCTCCCTTGATCAACATTTTGTTTCAGGACTTTCCCCTTCACCTCTGCCATGTGCTCACCAAGTCTCTGCTTTGGTCTGGATGCAATGCATTTTATTGCTATGCTTATTAAGCCATCTCACTTGGCCGAGGCTGAGCTCTATGGTGGGAGTCTCACTGGGTTTTCTCTCCCATCTCCTCATGGTCTAGCTCAATACTGGGAACTGAGCCTTGTTTGTCAAGATCCATAATTATTTTGAACTCTCATCCCACCTCCTCCATTATCAAAGAAGGCCTTACAGACCAGGAAGTTCTAGGATTCTTTGTCATAGGAATGGATTTACTTCCTGTTTGTTTGGTTTTGAACATTTACATTTCCCAGTGTGCTATAGTTTGGATCTTGAATTCCTCTACAAAGGTTTATGTGTTACAGGCTTGGCTTCCAGTCTTGGCTGTCAATCTGTGGTGCTGTGTGAAAATGGTGAAACATTTAGGAGATGTGTTATATTAAAGGAAGTTAGATAATTGGGAGTGTGACATGAATGGGCTATGGCCACTTCAGATGCATCCTTTGTCTCCTCTTTTTGCCCCTTGCCAGCTTGAAGTGATCAGCTTTACTCTATCGTACCCTCCATATTATGGGGTTCTGCCTCAGCAGAAACCAATGAGCCAACCAGCCACAGACTGAAATCTTCACATCTGTGAATCAGATAACCTCCTTTTTTTTCCTCCTAAGTTGCTGGTCTCACTCTACCATGGTGGATAGTAAAGTTGATTAATACACATGAGGAATAACTTAGGCTTTCTAAAGAATTATACTATTTGAATGCTTTATGGAGTTTATTTTACTCCAGTTAATTTATTTGTAGCTGCTTGCATACCACCTAGTACGTTTATTTGTAGATTTACCGGCACATTCTAGCTATGACAAACTTTGTTTCACTGGGCCTGGCTTACTTCACTTAGTATGATTTTTTCCAAGTCTTTGTTTCCTTACAAATGATACAATATCATTCTTTCTGATGGATGAGTAAAATTCCTTGTGTATATATATCATATTTTCTTGTTCATTGAGGGTATCTGGGTGGATTATATATCTTAGCTATTGTAATAGTCCTATAATAAACATGGTTGTGCTGGTTGCTTTACTCTAGCCTTGTTTGTGTTCTATTGGCTAAATGCCCAGGACTAAGTCAAAGCCCAACAACAAAAGTATCAAGAAGGGGCTGGTGTGGCCAAGGAAAGAAGGGTAAAGGAATGAAGTGGGGAGGGATGCAGTTAAGAATTCATTGCACATATCACAAAACTAAGAAAAATAAAGGAAGGACTGGGTCAAAGGGGGATGAAAATGTTGAAGGGGTGATATAGATCAAGATGCAATGTACACATAAACTGCTTTGTTAAATGACAAAAAATTTAATACATATCCTACAAAACTAGGAAAAGTGAGGGAAGGGGTGGGTTGGAAATGGTGGGTGAGAATGTTGAAAGGGGTGACATTGATCAAGACACACTATTATGAACTGCTTTGTTGAATGACAACTCCTCTGTGCAACAACTTAAAGACAATAAAAATATTTAAGAGAATAAATTATGAGATGTTTCAATAATATTAAAATGACATAGAATTAAGAAAAAAGACAATAGGTTACCTGATTTATTATTAGATTAATAGTGTTCATGGAAGTTAGACATCTTAGCTCCCCCAAAGCTTCATGGCAGACACTGATGTAGCCCAAATAGATAAATAATTAACTATCTGAAAACTGTCATGAGCAGCTATTACCAGAGAAGAAAGTAGTGTAACCATACTGTGACTGTATTTTCATCTTCCTTGGTCTTCCTCAATTGCTACTATTGGCTGCTGAGTATGTATTTAGTACAGTGTCATGTACTGTTGCAAATGGCTTCTTAGTTATTTTAGTACTGTGATTTTTAGGATGGATGCTACTGAAATATTTTTTTTATGTAGAATCATTATTTTATTTGACTTCTTGAATGTGGCTCAAAGATGAAAAGTCTTCTTACTGCCTAGAAATTATATTGCCTTGGGCCCGTTTACCACTGAGTTGAGAATGATCATTTCTAAGTCTGTGCTTAGAAATGTGCTAAGCCTGTGCTTAGTACTTTCATGATGTCCTTAATTCTGAGACAGTATTGACTGAGTTTAGAAATGGATACCTGAAGGTCCAACCAGATATTGATTGCCTCCTAACAGGCAGTAATGACTGCAATAAACACTGGAAATCTCACTTGAAACAGCAGATAAAGAAGCTTGAAGCTGAGGATGTCTGTGACCGCTGTGAAGACTGCTGTAATCCCATTCTCAGAACTAGCTCCTGAGTCTCTGGTGGGAAGATGTCTTCAGCTATTAGGAGTTGTGTGACCTGTGCCATGCCAGAGCTCAGAAAAGCCTAAGCAATGGCATCTCTTTGTGTCCCTTCTCTGGGGAAAACACAGGTGTTTGATAGTGACCTTGGCTTCTATTCTTGTTTTTCCTGGAAATTCTCTCTAATAAATTATTTCCATGTTCATATTTATGTCAGAATTTGCTTTTGATGAATTCAACCTATGAAAACACTTTACAATGAACTGGGAAGATAATCCTCTAAAATGGGTTGTTATATATGCACAAAGAGTATTAATCTAAGTTTGCCTTTGGTAGGACCTTAAAAAATTGTGTGGCAGATATAACACATCTGAAGAAGCTGCTAAGGCCTCTGGGAAATAATATTGTTCTTCCTCATCTTCAAACTGTGATCTTCTCTAGTCAACTTTCCTAATATGTCTAAAATAGACATTGTATAGGTGCTCCTGTATCTTTCACTTTGGCGTCTTGTTAGTTTTCTTCAGGACTCTGAGGTATACTAAGTGTAATTACCATATTGATGTTTGTTTCTTTGATTTACCATTATCTCTGAACTGTAGGTCTTGTTAGACCAGAAGCTCAAGTTAGATCAGGCGCCTTATTTTTTTTTTCCTGTTTTCTGATGTGTGATCTGTACCTGGCTCAGTGTTCAGCATTTGTTGATGAAGGGAAACTGTTCATGATATGATAACCATTGTGTCCACCAGGGCTGATCTTTGCTGACATTCCACACATGGCTTTCTACATTTAGATTCTATATGAAATTAATAGAGATTCAGTATACAGAAATTTTGAGAAACTTACCTGTCTGCAATAAACAGATGAAGCCCATGTATTTAAGGGGTTGTTTAGCTTGGAACATACCAGCCAGTAAACAGATTGCATCTGACAATCTTCATGAAGGGCGTGGAAGTCAAAGTGTTGCTGGCACTGATTTGGTTCTTGGAAAACATGAAGTCCCTTTTCCCTCTTAGCCCTCTGCCTGACTGTGCCTTATCTCTGAGTCAGATTCTCCCAATCCAAAAGGCTAGGAAGGAGAGTGTTTTGTGGGTTGTACATGAACTCTTTTGGGTAATTAGTATTTCTCTAAAGAAGCAAAGAGGAAATGAGTTCTGAAATCCTCAGCCTTCTTGGATAGAGGAAATAGAACAGGACTTTTCAAAGTGGGTTTCACAGAATACAATTACTAGGCATATTAGTATGATTTCACAGAAACAAAAGCACACGAGGGAGACAAAATATATTTGGAAAGGATCTTTGACATGTTAATATATTTTATTTGTGATCATGGAACTTGAGTGGTCGCATATCACATATTCCTTTGGATGATTGCATGAAATATCCTGTAGAGCTTCTGAAATTTCACTTTCACATGTTTGTCTTCATGGTTCTGTGTCCCCACTTTTGAGCTGAGCAAAGTCCTCATTTTCTGCATGGGGTACTTTCAAGGCCTCCTCAATCCCTCTCTACTTCATATCTTATTCTTCTTCTACATCCAGAATGCCTACAGTTCATAACATGACACCAACTTTCTTAACTATTTCTTTCCAACAAGACATTGTAAAATTCAATGGTTTTAAATGGCAACGATTGCACTGGAGCAGGGTTCAGCAAGGCAGGATCATCTCTGCTTTATACAGCATCTGCTGGGGCTGCTGCATTGACAGACTCTTTCCAATGTACTGCATTCACATATCATCATTGCTGAGGGATGGTGGCTGGGATTTCAGCTGGGCTGTCAGTTGGAGCATCCATATGTGTCTTTCCCTCTGGTTGCTTGGTGTCCTCATAATATTCCAAGTGAGTTAAAGCATATTCAAAAATATAGGAAATGGACTGGGCTTGGAAACAGCTGTTCCACTTTCACTGGATTCTGCTGCCCAAGCACTCACAGAACTCAGACTTCAAGGCAGATGATGTCATTTCCACCTCTGTATGTGACAAAGAAACAGGGAGCCACATTCTAAAATGGCAATAGTCATTCTGTGAATTTGTTCTTAAAATTCATTCTGCTTGTAATTTTCTTCACTCCCACACCCATTTTGCCACCTAGAAAAACCACTGTTTCTCCAAGGCCTTCAATCCAATATCACTTCCTCTAAAAATATTCTTTTCTGTGCTTGCTTAGCATGTTATTTTTCTTAATTGCTAGTCTCATATTTAACACATCAGTTGTCTGCTTAGAGGTCAAGAAGCATTTTGTTCATCCATTATTCCAGTGCTTAGCATAAGGTTTGTGCCAAATTAATTAACTGATTAATTTTCTAGACTGTTATCATAACAATTGTCATCTTATAAATATTTATTGTCCAATAGGCCCTAAAATATGAGTTTTATCAATATTTTGTCTCACAAACAGTAAACCATCATTATTCCTATCACACAAATGGCCAGGACTCTATTTATCCTTCTCTCTAGTCCCTCTGTAAGGTAGACCTTATATCAATGAGGTAGAGCAAGGTATGAGATCTTATGGCGTTCTGTTAGCCCTAACAGTGAAGGTGAGAGTTGAACATTTGTTCCCACTTTGCAGTAACAAATCAGCATGTCAGTCCCCAACTTTCTCTCTCCTGGTATTAGTGAGGCATCATGGATAATGGAGCCTATTCCCCAATTTGGGAATAAGATGGTGCTCTGCTAGTACCTACCAGAGCCAGTGGGACTGAGGGCACTTTTTTTTTCCTTTTCCAGTGAAGCAATGTGAGTCAGCCAAATGGGGCCCAGTCTAGGAAATTGAACATTTTATAATACAACACTATGTGGCATGGCGCACACACACACACACACACACACACACACACACACACACACACACACACACACACACACACAGAACAGACCCTTAATCTACAGCTCAACAGGGAACCATCTAGTAAGAACAGAAGATCAAATAAGATCCAGAATCTTATAATATACTCTTCAAAATGTCTAGCATGAATCAGGAAAATCACAACTTGAATGACAAAAACAGGTAGTACATACTAACACTGTGATGAATCAGATATCAGAATTATCTGACAAGGATTGTAAAGGATTCACTTACTGATGTTTTAGTGAGTACGTTTTGGTTTGTTTTTCTTTTTAGATAGGGTCTCACAGTGTAGCTCAGGGTGATCTCCAACCTTTCAATACCCTTGCCTCAGCCTTCTCTGTGCTAGGATTGTAAATGTGCACCATCCTTCTCAACTTTAACTTCCAAATACTTATTTTTTCAAGACAAATGGAAAAAATAGAGAAGAGAAGCAAAGAAACAGAAATATAAAAGGAAGGATGGCAATTATAGAACTAAAATAAATCATCACTAGAATAAAAATCTCATCAACTCAGTTCAATAGTAGAGTGGAGATGACAGAGCATAAAATTTGAATTTAAAAACAGCTCAATAGAATTTACCTCACAACAGGAGAAAGTAGATTAAAAAGAAAAACAATGGATAGAAGCCTGGTGCTGGTGGTTCCTACCTGTAACCCTAGCTACTCAGGAGACTGAGATATGAGAATTGAGGTTTGAAGCCAGCCTGGACAGAAAAGTGTGTTGGACTCTTACCTCCAATTAACTGCCCCACCCAAAGCCAGAAGTGGCTCAAGTGGTAGAGTGCTAACCTTGAGCAAAAAAGCTCAGGGACAGCTCCCAGACCCTGAGTTCAAGCCCCCCCCCCCCCACAAAAGAAAGTGGATAGAGCTTTTTCATCAATAATGAGCTTATATTTGTATCACCAGGATCTGAGAAGCAGAAGACAGAGTGAAAGTGAAAAAGAATTAGAGAAAACATTAGCCCAAATCTTCTTATATTGGGTGAAATATATTACTTATAGATTCAAGAAGCTCTGCAAACCCCAAGTAGTATAAGCACAAAGGATGTAAGAAATATTGGAAATTAAATTTCTGAAAACTAAAATAAAAGAAAAACTATCTTGAAAACAGCCAGTGAGAGACACCAGATTATGTACACGGGAAAACCCACTAGAATAACAGAGGATTTCTCACCTGGAATTATGTCTGCCAGAGGAAGTGCTATAGTTTGCAAATATTGAAGGAAGAAAACTGCTGAGTCTGTATGGGGAGACTATTCTTTAGGAATGAAAAGGAAACAAAGACCTTCTCAGTTGAAAGAAAACTAAGAGAAGCTATTTCCAACATTTTCTTTCAAAGAGTAACTAAAACAAATTCTCTGACCAGAAAGGAAATGACAACAGAAGACTTGAAACCTAAAGAGGAAAGAAAAAAAAACAAGACTAAGAGATTTAGTTTTTAAAAATCTCAATTTCCAACAACATTTTTAGGAACAACAAAATATTTTCGGAACAGTGTGGATTAAACAACAACAACAACAAAAATACCTAATGATATTAGAGCTGACCTGTGTTACTGCCATGAAAATATCCCATATACCCACAAATGACTGAAAATTAAAATTCTTTTATTTTAAAGAAACTTGCTCTTATTAATTTCTAAATGAATAAAAGTTATACATTTTCAATTTGTTTCTCTGTTTCCACTCAAGACATATTCTGTCAAAATTTTTGGAATGTTTAAAAATTAATATAATCTCATTATGTTCCTCTGTCACAAGTATGGTATGAATTTTGGAATTTCCTGTTAGAACAGTGCAACTTTGAAAAAATAATTTCTTTTAACTTTATATAGACAATAACACGAGGAAGACTTTACTATTACAAGCATGAAGAATCATTTATATGGCTTGAATTTTATTTCCAAGTATGTGGGAGGAGATTATTGCAATCTTCAAACTTGGAGTAATATTCCAATTGTAGATTGAGCCACCACTACCATTATAAGGATTAATCACTGTAAAACCTTAACAAATAGTGTTGAAACAGGAATCTCTGCTTGAATCAGAGCAGAGAAATTGAGATAGCATTGCTGGTTCACTTGAAACCTGACAGACATACCTTAGGGGATAGAACCAATACTAGAAACAAATTGATAAGACACACACTTCACAAAGTGAAGTTGACAGACAATCAAAAAAAGTGATGTGCCCCTCCTGCATTCTAGAATGTTACACAATGAATATACAGAGGTGAAATAAGGACTCTGACTTGCAATGTCTTGTGAGAACATAACTCTCCATGGTCTCTTGTGGCTCCCCATGTTGTATAACCAGAGGCATTGATTGGTTTTTCCTGGACTTTATTATCAAGTAGTAATACCAAGCAGTCTTGGAAGCCATAGCACCCTCTTCTAGAGCAAAGGATAAGTTTTTCTCCCCCTCGCAACAACCCCTGGAGCAAAAGGCAAGTGTCTTTCACGACCATTAAAAAATCAGTTCCCTTAGGTTCTGAATTCCTGGCAAGTGTCTTTCACGACCATTAAGAAATCAGATCCCTTAGGTTCTGAATTCCTCTCCTGTAATATAACATAACACAACAACCAAAAAAAATCACTAAAATATATAAAGCATAATACATTATACCCAACTGAGGTTTATGACAGGAATGGAAAGTTAGCTTGGCATTAGAGGACCAAATAATGTATACACCATATTAAAAGACTTAAAAATAACTATTTTCATTAGTTTACTTGGGCAGCCATAATAATATTAGGTAGACTGGGTGGCTTAAATAACATGTTAATTTTCTCAGAGTTTTAGAGCCTAAAAGTCTAAGAACAAGATTCTGACGATTTCTGGTGAGGTGCTTGTGCATGTGGAGAGAGAGAGAGAGAGAGAGAGAGAGAGAGAGAGAGAGAGAGAGAGAGAGAGAGAGAGAGAGAGAGAGAGAGAGACAGAGACAGAGACAGAGACAGAGACAGAGACAGAGAGACAGAGAGACAGAGACAGAGAGACAGAGAGACAGAGAGACAGAGAGAGACAGAGAGAGACAGAGAGAGACAGAGAGAGACAGAGAGAGACAGAGACAGAGACAGAGACAGAGACAGACAGACAGATGACAGAGAAAAAAGACAGAAGACGGAGATGAAGAAGAAGACTAAGAAGAAGAAGGAGGAGGAGGAGAGAGAGAGAGGAGGGAGAAGAGGAGGAAGAAGATGAAGAGGAGGCAGAAGAGAGAGATTGATTTAGTTTCTTTTTTGTAAGGACATGAATGATATTAGGTACCATCTCATGATTTCTTTTAACTTTATGTCTTCATGTTTCTTACTTGAAAGGCCCCATGTTCATACTAAGGGTAGGACGCCAGCATATGAATTAGAGGAGATGAAAGCTTGAAGTGCATGCCCTATGTTATCATCATGAGAGAAGAAAATATTTGATGAAATTCTTCATGATAGAAAATGATGGCTTGCAAATAAGAAAGACATTCTTCTTTTTCCTGAGATGTAATTTTTAATGAAATCTGTTCATTTGGGTACTGAGGCAATGAGGCAATGAGCCAGAAGATTTTGATGCTCTGATTGGTCAAGACCGATCACAGGATGTACCACTGGAGCTGAGGATTAAATCTACTCCTCTCAGAGTATTTGAGTGTGCAAGAAGTATTGTGTCTATAGAGATAATTAACATGGAATTGCTTGAAGGATGTCTAGACATCAAATGGAAAGACAACAAAGCCCCATCTCTAAGACTCTCCAGTGTATCCTCAAACTTAATATGTGGCAAAGTCCAACTCAGAATCCATAGGAATCCAAATCACGGTCTAAGTGTCTTTCTGTTGCATCAAACTGGTTTATAATGTGTCTGTGTCTCACCAACTAATTCCAGGACCTCTGTGGCTCAGCTCTCTAGATATATTAACGTATACTTTCATCTTTGAAGTTACTGAATATATCTGTGCATACATAAATAAATGCTTAGAAGACACAAACCTCTCTATTCCCATTGGTGAGGCCCAGATGCAGGGGCAAGAGGGAGGGCAGGGTAGGAATTGAACTTCCCGTCCCTACTAGGTCTTCTTGTGCCCCTCACCCCCATACTCCTGGGTTGCTTCTCCAGCTGCTCCTCTAACAGTACCCAGTCTGCCTTGTAGGCCACCTAAAGCACCAGTCTTCTTGTAGCACATGAATTGCTTATAGGGATTCTTACTGATCTCAGAGAGAGTTCTAATATCCTTAGTGCCTAAAGTCAGGAAGTTACGGCACCCTTTCCTGACAGTGTGACCAGCTCATGTCCTCATCTACCCTCTTCCATTTCTGAGTGCTCTTCTCCGGTCATGATAGATCATCACATCTTCCTAAACACTTGAAGCACTAATGGTTTGCCTACCTGGGCTTTTACCCACACAAACTGTTTCCCCTGCTTTAATGACTGCCCCTTACCTACTTCCACCCTTGTAAATTCTGCTCAGGCTTTAGGGCCTACCCTCTCTCTATGAAGGTTGTTAAAGCCATGTTTCCATTTAGAGCCGGTTCTGAGCCTATCTCTTCTTCTGACCCGAAGGGGACAATGGAAGAAGCTATGTATCTAAGCTTTGATGGCATCAGAATCAATTGCAGTTTCTGAATCTATCATTTACTAGCTGGGCAAATTGTTTAATCTTTGTGGATCACAGTTTCCTCATCTATAAAACAGAAGTAATAACAGTAATTATGCACATCTTGGAGTTGTGAGTAATCATCAGGCAAATGTATACAAAAGCCTGTCATCTAAAAATCCCATGCAAGAAAGCCTATACTAATTATTATATTAAAGCACATAACATAATAGCTCTACACATGGATTAAAAAATATTTCAACAAACAAATAGTAAAAATAAGAACTCTCCAGCTCTCTTAGATATCCAGATCATTTCTTGTGACAATCACAGTTGGGAATAAAGTCAGGTGCTGACAAAGCATCATAGAGAAACCTTTGGGGGAGCCAATAACCAAAAAAACACAATCATTGTGAAGATGAAATTACCTTCTCCTCATTCAAAATAGAGTTTCAGCAGCATTGCAATAACCTTGAGGGAAATAGACAATTAAGTCATAAAACAGACTGCATTCTGACACATGAAATGGCTTCCAAATGAAAGAACTACTTTCCTCCTCATCAAGTAGGAAAGAAGAGACCAAAGAGAACCAAGTTTTCTGAACTGGGACAAAGGAAAGTCATGACCAATGGCCTGTGTGCTTTTGTTTTCAGTAATTTTGCCTAATGACATGTAGATGGGAGGAGCTGGGAGGACTTCAAAGTCAGCACAAGTGCAGTGTGTATACCTACATTATGAAAGACACTGCCAAGCATAGGTGGCCCAAGATAAAGCAGACACAGTTGAGGAAGTCATCATCCAGTGGAAAAAGAAAGATGGATAAACAAGCAACTGCCCCTTTATAGCAATGTATGGATAATAGGTCTGGGCCTCACAGTTGGGGTTTTATGCAGAAGGTGACTATGAACTCAGTCTGAACCTGTGAAGAACTTCAGTCATTACAGAAGGCAATAGATGTCATCTTGGTGGGCGAAATGGCATTCATTGAGCAGGCAATATGGCAGAATTAATCGGTGAGATGTTTTCCATGGACTCCGGCTCTCTAGCACTCTCCAGCCCTTCCTGAATTCATCCGCTTGTGTCCAGACCTGAAGCCAGGCCAGCAGCATGCTAATGTGGAGTGATGGAGAGCCACTTCCCAGTGCAGAGCATCCAGAGTATGTTGTCTGTACAGAATTACAAAACATTAAACTGAATGATTAAATGTGAAACTGAAAATGATTAAGCATTAATCATCAAAAGTACAGGCAAATATTCTTTTCATAGATGTTCTGGGGTTTTTCCCTCAGAAGCACACAGCTCTACCTCAAGAATTGTGCATTGATAGTTCTTTTCAGATGGACACGGGCTTGATGAATGCATTCTCTCTAAAGGAGTACTTCAGTGAAAACAACGTTAGCAATTTCTGTCTATGTAGATGCCATGTGAAGTGTAAGTCCACTAAAAACAGACTCGCTCACATTAGCACCCTTCTTGCTATCTTCTCAACTACTGGAATGTTTGGCCACTCTGGCAGCAGACACAGAAATGTCTGGCCAGGCCCAGCATGCCCAGAATCATTGGATGGGGTGAAGGAGATGGAGGCCTGGGGTCTCCTGGAGACCATCCACTCTGGCTGTCAGCTCAGCTCTCTCCTGAGCACAGTCTGAGCAGATAATTGCACTGTCGCCAAGGGGTACTGGCTCAAGTGCCTTTCAGAGTTGATCTTCTCTCTCCTGGAATATATAGACTGCTGAGATGTTAATGCAGATGGAGTGTGTGTGTGTGTGTGTGTGTGTGTGTGTGTGTGTGTGTGTGTGATTGTGCTGTTGGTGGAAAGGTGATGCTCCTGTTTTTGAAAGATGCCAACAACAGAGAAACAGATCTAGAAGAAATGTGCCAGCAGCACCACACTTTCATTCTCTCCTTTCAGGCATTCAGCTAATGAGTTTGGAATTGCTTACCTTGTGCCTAGTACTAGGTATAGAGCAGCCCAGTTGGCTGGGGATCAGGAAGGTTGGTGGCCAGAAAACTAAACTTTGTCAGCCACCCACAGCGTCTTGGCCACAATGTCCATTACCTTGCAGTTACTATTTCATAATAACCACAGTTGTTTTCCAGATGCTGCCCTAAGCGGTTAAATGCATATTACTTTTAACCTTCTAGGTTAACAGTGGGGAGACCTATGCAAGATTTTTCACTTCACAGATGGAGAAAAAGAGGCTCATGCTTAAGGCACTCACGGGAGTCATCCAGCTGCTTGACTCTGAAGCTCATACCCTCAGCCTGCACACAGCACCATCTACCCTCTCTAATGGGGGCCAGGATGATTTCTGTGGAGGTCCAAGGTTCATTTGAATATTCCCATTATGCCTTTGGTATGCTTTGCATGGGGCTGGCACATGGCTGCCCTCATTTTTTTTTTTTGGGTCCGGTCGTGGGGCTGAACTCTGGGCCTGGGCACGGTCCCTCAGCTCTTCAGCTCAAGGCTAACACTCTACCACTTGAGCCACAGCGCCACTTCTGGCTTTTTTTCTTTTTGCTTATGTGGTGCTGAGGAATTGAACCCAGGGCCTCAGGCATGCAAGGCAAGCACTCTACCACTGAGCCTCCTTCCTAGCCCTGGCTGCCCTAATTTAATAGGAGCTCTTTTTTTTTTTTTTGGTCCAGTTGTGGGGCCTGAACTCTGGGCCTGAGCACTGTCCCTCAGCTCTTCAGCTCAAGCCTAGCGCTCTACCACTTGAGCCACAGCGCCACGTCCAGCTTTTTTCCTTTTTTTTGCTTATGTGGTGCTGAGGAATCGAACCCAGGGCCTCAGGCATGCAAGGCAAATGCTCTACCACTGAGCCAACTTCCCAGCCCCTAATAGGAGCTCTTACTACAAGATGGCTTCAGGTTTAGTCTGACTCAGGCTCCAGTCTCTAGGGTGGAGACTGCTGGGCTCTCCATTCTCTTGCATTCTGAAGGTCCTCTCCTTGCCCATTCCACCTTGAAAAAGAATGAAAGCCAAGACCATGTTAGAGCTCCACAGCTTTGGCTGTTATCAGTTCCATCTCTCTGCATCTGCAGAAGGTTCTGGAATGGTTCAACTATTGAACTTAAGTCGTGGGTGGACAGAACGGCGTGACCCTTCAGCCTCCTTTCTGTCACCGACTCCATTACCAGGAGTGCCTGCACGAGCAGCCCTCTTGTCCTGCAGAAATGCATGGTGGACACTCTTGCTTCTCTTTTATAATGAGGGATCCAGAGTTCAGGGGTGGGAGTCCCTGGAGACTGGCTGTCCAGCGCAGAGTGAGCCCTTGAAGGAACCCCATGCCTGGGCTAGAAGCACCTTCCCATTCTGTGGGTGGCAGGAGGTGGCTGGCAGGGGGGAGCGTAGAGCTGATCTGCAATCCCACTTCAGGCTTCGCTGCTTCTTGCCCACTTCTGTGGTCTCCCTGCTAAATTGCTGCAATATGTGCTCCTTGGCACCGACCCCAAAGACCACCCAGGAATTAAGGCAAATGCAAAATGCAGCCCCTGTCCTAATGCGGGTACCTCTTGGAGCCAAGCACGCACTGTGGTCTCCTTCGGTGCTGGGTTCTCTTCTCAGGCAAATGACCAGCTATTCCAGGAGGAGAAGGAGGGATTGCAGGGGCTGCATTTTGCATCCAAGCTGCGGACACTCACTAGCTTCTGGTGCCGGGTGGGAGGTCTGTGGTCCTGACAGAGCGGCCACTCTGCTTTGTGCCACCAACACCTTTCGGCAAAGCTGCAGAGGAAAAGGATTCTTGACAGCAAGGGTGCTTATTAGAAGGGCTTATGCTTTTTAAGGCATTACCTTAAAATCCTTTTGTGAGGAGATTTCCTGTTTACACAGTCCAACCCAGGCTTTTTAGTTAAAATTTGTGGCCCCAGGACAAGCCCCACTGATTGGCAGGGCGAAGTAGCTTTGTCCTTCACTTACTGGCTGTTTGGCCTCGACCTTGGGAGAAGCCATCAGACCTCTTATACTTGCTATTAAACGGTGCAATACATTTGAAATGAGAGTCTACAGCCAAGCACTGATTAAACACTCAGTAAGTGGTAGTGGTTATTTTTTGGAGGGAGGTGGAGAGTGGGGACTTTATGGTTTTCTTCTCAACAGGACTGAAAACTTACCTAACCAGACTTCTTGTAGAATTGTTGAGTATAGACCTTGGAGCAAATTAACGTATTATTTATTCATTCTTTTCAATGTGTATTTGTGAGTATCTGCTGGAAATGTACATCCTGTGTGGGAATAAATGATCATGATGTAGTTTGGCCATTCTTTTATGGAGGTCAACATGAAGCAGAGTGGGCTTGGAAAGTGGGTCTTGTGTCCCTAGGGAGGCCAAGTGGACTTTGCAGAGCAGGTAGGCAGAGTGGCTAATGCATATTGAGTTTTGACCTCATGCCAATCCTAAGTCTGCCAGGCAAATGAGTACAGGAGGAGGGTGTAGTCAGAGGAAGAAAGAACACAGATAATGGAGTGGGGCAATTGTAATGAGCATGTTTGGTGAAGAATCTGCGGCTGTATTAGATTAGCAGTAAAGCTCATAGGTATGGGTGTGGTCTCCACCATCCTGCAGCTATGATCAGGATGGATGGTGGAGGCCACACACATACATTTCTAACACCTCCCAGATTTAGGCTCTGCACAGTCCATTCTTTCCTCTAATCTGCCTGCATGAATCATCTTTCTTAGATTCCTCAAGAAACTGAAAGTAGATCCTTCATGTATGCTCATGCTGTAACACTGTGCATCTTCTTCAAGAGGGGTATCATACTCATAAGCTGATATGTTGAAATGAAACCCCTTTGCACAACTACTTAAAGATGATAAAAAGATTAAAAAAAGAATTTTTAGACTATCAGATGAATGATACCAACTAGCCACAAAGCAATATACCTAATTCAGTACTAATAGGAACAGGAGAATAAAGTAGATGAAAGAAGTGAACAATTATTAGCAAAATTTGTGCTCCCCAAACTCAAATTCGAGAGGATGAGCAAGTCCCAACCCCACAGTGCAAGTGATAGTCAGTCAGGAGTCATTCCAAAGAAAAGCAGGGTATTTCACTAGTATCTTCTAAGGACATTGGGAATCAAAACATTTGGTAATAATGAAGGGTTAAAATACTTGAGGCAGTGACCATTTGTTGCTTGTTTCAGAGCAGAGCAACAGGTGGTGCTAAACCACCTGGTTATGTGCCTTTATAAGACCTGCAAATCCTTAGCTCGGGGCTCTCCTCCTGTGTTGGGGACTCCTCCGCTGTGTTGGAGTGTAGGACGTGTAGGACGAGGCCCTAGCTGCAGCCCATTTAAATAAAACAGCTGTAGAATTTGACTCTCGGTGGTCTTCTTGGTGGGGGTCCTGCGACCTTGGCATAACAATAAGACTTTCCTTCTTCCCCAATGTGAAATCTTGTCACTTGGGTTAGCATTTAAGGTATATCTATACTGTGGGGGTCAGCTATGCCTTTGGATCTACATAGCTCACCAGATTCGATGTTGCTCTAAGGAGCCATGGTTGGCTACATGGAAGTCCTTTTCAGATGCCTGGCCCTTCTGCCTCATTCCCTGGCCCTTCTAAATTCAGTGGCACAGTCCTTCATCTAGAAAGCTCCCTAACTTTGGCTTACAAAGCTTGAGTGTCCCTGGAGTCATGTGTCTCCTTCCAAATAAGTTTACAGAATCATTGTCTGATCTTGTTTTATTTAGAATGTAGTATTTTGAGGGCAGGTATATCTTCTTAGACTCTAGAAATGTGGTCAATGAATGCAATTTTGAAGGAATGAATGAATTTAGTGAATGAATCCATTGATTTAGATGACATGGCTACTAAGATGTTTTTCAGCCCCCAAACGATTCTAGGATGGATCTCCTGACACTGTTGACAGGTGAAGCCCTGGCACACAGACCCATCAGGTGGTGAGGGGGGCATTATTGAGCTTGGTATGTATGAAAAGTGACTGTAAAATGATAATATTGCTTTCACATTTCTTGTATTACATTCCTCTGATAGTCTCCATGAGGCAAATCTTCACCTTCTGAGGGTGGATTTCATTCTTTTTAAAAAATATACATAGTACATTCTGAATTGCTTTTTATGTATAAGATGAGACAGAAAACTTTACAACACCATTTTGCTGGCCTAAAATGAAATAGAGTGCTGTCTGTGGGGCCATAAAATGGATTTTTCTCACTTGGCTTGCAAACCAGCTACCAAGGTAATTTCCCAGAAACATTCCAGTCATGTCTTGAGCAGAAATGGTATCATTAGAATAAGCTGTGGTTTACAGAAGAGAAGGCGAACACTAGAAGGACCACCTCTTATTGAAACTGTAGGCCTGGTATGTTACATTAAGAGACCAGCCCCCTCCTATAACAGAACAAATCTAGTATTTGCAGAGGTCTTAAAGTTTTAAGGGACTTTTTGTGCTTGTTAACTCTTCATACTTTGCAGTAGTTTTGTAAAGATATTACTTTACAGCAGATATTACTGGCTCCTTTTGAGAGGGGAGGAGGTGGATATGCACAGAGCTTGAGGATTTGCTAAAGGTCACAGGACCTCATACATTTGTCCTAGCCTTTACTATCCAGGAGATAAACAAGCCATGTCAGACACATGTAAGAGAGGCCAAACTAGCAATTGCTTAATGCCGCTGGTTGTCTCCACTGAAATGGACAGAGGGGATGTGAATATTTTCTGGGAATCTGAGTGGTGTCCCACTTTATACACTTTTCCTGTCAAGAAAACTGATACCAGAGCATACAGGAACATAGATTAGGAGCCAGATGTTGAGCCAGATGTCCTGTGTGTGCACCGTAGCTCTGCAACCAGTTAGTTGTACTTGTCATTTAACTTTCTCCATCCCTCAGTTTCCTTTTTCTGTAAGAGACAACTTATAGAGTGCTGTGAGTAATGTATTCATATATGGTTTATTGCAAGAAGATTGAGCTAGTCATTACTTCATTTGAACTTTACAACAAGCATGAGTTGTCAGTGGTTATCCTCCATATTTCAGATGGGGAAACTGAGGTTAAGTAATTTGCCCAGAATGCTACAGCTGAGGTTTGGAAGTAGACCTCTGCATGCAATAATGTACTATTCTAAACTCCTTTGATTATGTGCTCTTGCAACTGGGTTCACTGATTTTCAGATGACCATGTTCATGTTAAATATTTTATAGATATAGACAGAAAGTCCTTTCTTTCCTTTATTATATTTTCCACAAATGTATCTGAAAGGAAATGTTTGAAACTCACATTCTATCCTCATATATCACCAAGAGGACTACAAAATATAATTGAATCCTCAATTACCACTGTCTTTATAACAGTCTTAAGCAATACAGTTTTGGGATCATGGGCACATTATTTGAGTTTATCTGTTTCCTTTGTAATTCAATATATAGTTCAAGATACCCTGTATAGAGCATGTCTATGTTCCAAATGCCTTAAATTTATGAGATCTATGCTTTTCATTGTTAATGTCATTCTTTTCAGAGCAGCTGATTTCCAGAAAATAATGAATGCAACGGAGACATTCAAATAGTTGAACAAACAACCTTCACTGTGCAAATAGGGCTCCTCTGTCAACACTGCGCTGTTGTCTCTCAGGACATTCCATCATGAGATAGCTGGAATTATTCATTGCATAATTATAAACGTCTGTACTGAGCATACCAAAGAAAAACAATACTTTATGTCAGCTCTGATGAGAAGGTAGAAGTAAGAATGAGTGGAGGAGAGAGGAATGTGTTTGGCATGAGGAATAGTCAAGCATTCTATTATGTATTATTTAGGTTAAAATGCCTTTTACTAAGGAGACACCATCAAGTTAACTAGCTGACTGAATCTTTCAGAACTCTGGCTTGTAAGTCATAGGAGCCTCAATTTTGGGTGTATTTAAAATATCCATAATTCTTTTCTTCATTGTTTTCTTCTTGGCTTCTGTAAGAGCAGAGTACAACTTTATTTTCTCATTGAATTTACGTATTGGCAAGAAGTCTAGCTTGAGCCAGTGGTATGTGCCAAATCCAGGTTGGCATCTTGACAAGTAAATTTGTACAGCTCTTTGGAACTCCTTTCTAATTTTTTGTAATTATAAAGGTGATGTATAGAGGGGTTACAGTTACATAATTCAGGTGATGAATGCACTTCTATTTGGACAATGTCACCTCTTTCTTCACTCTCTCTCAGTGGAACTTCTTCTTGACACACACCAAGTAGACACCAAGTGGTTTTACTTCCTTCAGTCTGAAGAAGATCTGAATAGAAAGAGAAGAATTGAGGGTTCAAGACTGGTTCAGTTGACATGAGAGTACACTGTAGTCTTTTTTTGTTGTTGTTCATGGGGCTTGAACTCTGGGCCTGGGTACTGTCCCTCAGCTCTTTAGCTCAAGGCTAGCTCTCTACCACTTGAGCCATAGCTCAAACCACTTCACATTGGAATCATTTTTGTGGTAAGTCACTAGAAAATGGAAATCATTGTTAATAATATAACAGCAATCATGAAAACAAAATAACAACCACAAAAACCTGATCAATGTGAAACTCAAACTAGCCAAAGGGGAAAAAGTATTGACTCATGTAACAAGTCTGCATTAGCTTAGGATTCCTACTGTCCATCATCCATTCACCCATCCGTGTTGTATGTATGTATTAATTCATCCTTCCATCCCCAAATTCAGTAATCTAGGTGTTTTTCACTCCAAACATTACAGTCCAGCATAGAGCAAAGAGTTCACTTGGGATTCAGCATAGCAGTTTAACTGTTTGCAGCTTGCCTGTGGATAGAGAACTTAGACCTAACCACATACCAGCTTTCTGCCTCCTTCCTTTATACCTTTGCTCATTGTCTCCACTCATCTCCACTCTACAGTACTTTATACCTAATGTATTCCCTATCTCTCGCCCTCCAATCCTTTGGTCTCTTGTGTGCAGCCTCTATAGTGGTTTATTAGTTGTTTCATTGCAGCTTTTGGGTAGAGGAGAAGAGTTTGCTTTGAATCCTGAATGAGTCTGGATGCTTTTGATGGCAAGTCAGAAAAAAAAATCCCTGACTCAAGCTGGCTTGAGACAATAGGGAATTTATTATCTCACATATCAGGAATTCCAGAGAGCAAGGCAGATCCAAGGTTGGCTGAATGAGCCATTAGCCAGTGGCATTCAGGAACAGTTTCTCTTTACTTCTCTGCTCTGCCATTAGTGGATGTCTTTCAAGTTCCTAACAAGATGGCAGCAGCAATTCTGAGTCTTATATCCTTCCATGACAAGATTTAAGAAAAGAAAAGGTGCAATTCTTTCTGTGGTTAGTTGACTAGATGCAAAGACTTTTCTTTTCCTCCAATGCCCCTAAGTTACCACATACCCTGGAAGAGGCATGATTCATTGGCCAGTTTTAGGGGATAACCATTTCTCAGCCCATCTCTGGCAGGAAGACTAGGCAAGCCTGTTCCTGGGATTGAAGGCCAGGACACTCACCGTGGAGCCCGATGCAGTAGAGATAGAACCAAACCTGGGGTACATTTAGAAGGAAATAAGAAAGAATGAATGGAGGATGGACACAACAAAGCAAACTCGTAGGAGCAGAGAGAGGAAGAGGTCCTTGGAATAATGACTTCAATTAAGCATTTTTGCCCAATATCAGCTTAGTGTTAGCATTTATTTTATTATTTTTTATTTTTTTGGGTCCGATCGTGGGGCCTGAAATCTGGGCCTGGGCACTGTCCCTCAGCTCTTTAGCTCAAGGCTAGTGTTCTACCACTTGAGCCACAGCGCCACTTCTGGCTTTTTTTCTTTTTGCTTATGTGGTGCTGAGGAATCGAATCCAGGGCCTCATGCATGCAAGGCAAGCGCTCTACCACTGAGCCACCTTCCCAGCCTGCATTTATTTTTATTTTAATTTAATTTAATTTTTTAACCATATTTTGCTGAAATAGACTTCTTCCTCATCCTGAATTTCAGGACAAAAACCCCCTCTCTCACTTTTTCTAGGAAAAGAAATCGAAGAAGGAAGAACGTTTATCCTAGAGTTCAGCTTTAGTAGCAGCAGAATAAGGAGAGCTGGGAGCTAACCTCTACTGCTTCTTAGAAATAGTGGTCAGCCAGTTATTTAACCTCCTTCTTTTTCAGTCTATATTTCTGTAGCAGAGATACTAATAAGACTCCTCACTCTCTAGGTTAATGGAGAAGATGAAAGACAAAAAAGAATCCATAAATGCTTTACCACACTGCTGTGTGCGCGGCAAGTATGTAATTAACATAGATTGTTGTTATCTTATTAGTTTATTATATTATTTTTACACTTTTCTACCAGTACTAGTGTTGTAAGGTAAATCATCCCAGAAGCCACATTTTAAAATATAGAATATTGGTGTCTTTAATATATAGTTAACAGGCTGCAGGCCGCCAGTTGTTACAAGGCCTGCAGCACGCAAACACATAACACAGCTAGGAAACATGCTAAAGAGGAAAGAAATAACAAGAACAATACCAACAAGCCAATTCAGCTCCAAAGGAGAGCTGAACTGGGACGCCATGATTATTGGAGACGAGCCAGGAGACAGGACACAGGACATGATCACAGAGACACTCGTGGCATGGAGTCCTGTGGCTAGGTTGGTCCAGGCCTAAATAGGTCGGCTCAGGATGCAGATCCTCAGGAAGTTCCCAGTCCCAGGCACTAGACTGACAGATTCAGTAACCTATCAGCCAAGTGCCTGCCCCTGCCTGCAGGGGTCCAGGCACATCCATTACCTGGGAGACAGGTGATTGGCGGGGGGTTCCTTCCCCCAGCGTGAAGACAAGATGCTACACCCTAACATCCACCATGTGGCCAATATGGCACAGGCCAGACCTGGCCTCCTTACTTCACTAGGACTTGAACACTGGGCCTGGGCACTGTCCCAGAGCTTTTTCAGTCAAGGCTAGCACTCTACCACTTGAGTCACAGCTTCACTTCTGGCTCTTTGGTGGTTCATTGGAGATAGGAGTCACAGACTTTTCTGCGTGGGCTGGCTTCAAACTGCAATCCTCAGATCTCAGCCTCCCGTGTAGTTAGGATTACAGGTGTGAGCCACTCGCACCCGGCAGATTGGTATTATTTTCAGATGACTGGAGCATAGATGGTATTATAATGTTACCTGGAGAACCCTACAATGGAGCCAGTGGGGGACAGCTGATGTTTCTAGCCTTCCACCCTCATTCCGCCCTCATTCCACACTGCCCCAGGGACATGGCACAACGAGGAGAGCCAAGAACTCAACGGCCACTCGACTCAGCAGAATGTCTCAGGCTGCCAAGCATGCTTTGGAAAAGTTCTTGAATCCCCTTCCCTCCCTCTGGGAGCATATTTTGGACTCCTACTTGTCACATTGCAAAGTGGATGTGACAAACCAATCTGGGATTCACTGACAATCCTTCCCTTCATGATGCAGCTAGGAATGCCTTGGCTCAGGCTGTGCTGTCAGCCCCAGAAAGCCAGCAGGAAGGCAGTTTGGAGTGCAGCGTACCACCTCCCAGGACTGGCCAGAGGTAGCGCAGGGCCAAGAACTTGGGTTAAGCCACAAAGGCCCCTTCCCTTTGTGTCCCAGCCCAGACAGATCACAAAAGTTTTCTGTCCTTAGAAAGCAGATTGCTTCCCAACCTTAACTGGGCATAGAAAAGCAACCCTTTGTGGCATGAGCAGAGTCCATTTAGTGAGCCCTGTGTGAGGTTTTTCATTTTTGTTACTGGCATATGAACTCAGAGCTTTGTGTTTGCTGGGCAGTTGTTAGACAGCCTGAATCACACCTTGTAGCCCCTTTTACTTTGGTGATTTTTCTTTTCTTTTCTTTTTGTCAGTCGTGGGGCTTGAACTCTGGGCCTAGGCACTGTCCTATTCAGTTCAAGGCTAGTGCTTTACTACTTGAGTCATGGCGCCACTTCTGGTTTTCTGGTGGTTTACTGGAGATAAGAGTCTCATGGAATTTCCTGCCTGGGCTGGCTTTGAACTGTGATCCTCAGATCTCAGCTTCTGGAGTAGCTAGGATTACAGGCATGAGCCATTGGCACCTGGCCAGACTTTGGTTATTCTTGAGATAGACTCTTGCGTCTAACCCAGGCCAACATGGACTGTGATCCTCCTATTTATACTTTTTTTTTTCCTTAGCTGGTATTGACAAGTGTAGTATAACCATGCCCAGCCACATATGAGTTTCTTAGAGTCACTGTAACAAGTTACCAAACCTTTAATAGCTCGAAATAATCAATTTATTCCTCAACTCTGAAATCAAGATATGCACAGGACCATGCTTCCTCTAAAAGTTCTATCTTCCCTGTATTTTCTAGTTTCTGGTAGCTTGGAGCTTCTGAAAAACACCAAGTGGGCTTTTATCTTCTCATAGCCTTGTCTTCTGATATCTTCTCACTTCTGTTCTTTTATAAAGGACACAGCATTGATTTGGGGACATTCTAATTCTTGATGATCTCATTTGTAGATTCTGAGTATCATCACACCTGTGAAGCCCTTATCTCTTACTTCCACATTCATATGTTCTGGATGGAGACATCTTCTGTTGAGTCACTACTGGAACCCTCCAAGCCTTTTGTAGGTAGCAGGTACCAGATGAAACATGCTGGACTTAAGGCTATTCCCAATGCAGCCCAGAGCTTTTCCTGCTTCAGGCCCCTTTCCAGATCTCCATCACTATAGGTGATGATTCTTTTCTTTCCCTCATACCATCTTGTGCTAGACACCTTTCAATCCCCCCTACCCCACTCTCACTTCCCAGTGGGAAGTCCGGTTTGAACATGGATAACTGTCTCCTTTGCGAGGGGGCAGTGAGTTTGAAGATCTGCCCAGCTCTCTGTCACAGTTGCAAAGTATAGATTTCTCAAGCTCTCTCATTAGGTATATTCCAGCATGTGTGGCAGCAATAATTAGTTTATCCCCAAACTGAGTGACACAATTAATGTTTTCTCTGTGGGGCTGAACAGATCTCCCCCACAGTCACAGTGGAGAACTGCAGGTAGGAGCTAAATTTACACTTTCTTTCTGGAAGAAACCATATCTGATAATTATGACCTTGCAGTTCCTGCTGAAAATGAGTCAACAAATCATCTCCGTCGTTAACCACAACCAAGGCAGGAACATCTGGAAGTATGCTCAGAATGGTGAAAACAGAGCCGACTTTTGAATTGAGATGTGGTATCAGGTGTTGCTCTGTCGTTTCTGATTACAGGGCTCTCAAACAGGACTGAGGCTATATCTGTTCTGGGGAACATGGATGAGCCCACATATAGTGTCTGGATGCATGGCCGTCATTTTAGGCCATGTGGTACAAGGCTGTCCAGCGGAGGATAAGAGAGAAGAAAGAGAGGAAGGCTTCAGGTTCTCGATGCTCTGGGGGTTTGGTTACCTGGAGTTGAAAGTGTGTTAATTGGTATATTGGACAGTCAAGAAGGAGCCACTGAGACAATGTATGTGAATTATTTCATGTGTGGTGAGAGAGAATGCCTATGATTTTGCTGTGATATTTGCTCTGCTGGGATGTTGGATTTGTTGTCTGGGATCTCATATCTTTTGCTCCCTAAAAGTAATTCTTGTTTATTTTTTAGAATTATATGAAGTATTACATTAAGTTACATAATAGTTACATAATACATATATTGTATTATAACTATTATATATGAAATGTATTTCAATAATGTGTTATAATAATAATAATGATAATGATAGTGATAATAATGTGTTGGTTGCTTATACTTTCAAACAGACATCTTACTGTGAAAGGAATTGCTTGGTTTTCCATTCTAGGACTGTGCATACTATGCATAAATACACATGCCTATAACGTGCTACAGAATTACAATAGAAATAATTAATGGAGTAATGGTTTACACATTCAAACAGATCTTGTACTTGGGAATAAAAGGTTAATTTTCCATTAAGGGAATTTCCAGCAAGCAGGGTTGAGGTGCTGGGTGAGGGCTGGGGCTGACACTTCCTGCCTCCCAAATCACATCTCGTAGATGGTGATCTACAGAGAATAGAACCCAGACACCCTTCCATCATGCTCCCCCATTCCCTTCTGTTCCTTTCCCCAGATTCATTTCACATTTCTCACTCCCTTTATCATACATGTACTTTGAGTATTCTGGGTATACTTGTCCCTTGTTCTCTTTTCAATTCATCCACCATCCTTCACTAGCCCTGTCCCCTTATAACCTCATTTTAGCTTGGGGTTTCACTGCTGCACATACTACACTTTAGTCAACTAAATCGTGTATATAAGCATATACCTCTCTGGGTTGTATTTTGGGTCTAAAATTCAACTATGAAAGAAAGCATGTACCTTTTGTCTTTCTGGGTCTGGATTATTTCACTCAGTAAAAGGATGACTTTTTCCAAAGGTTCACGTCTGTCAGGAAAGATATCCATTGAACAAGAAATCAGAGCCATGGGCTCTACCAGCCTTGATAAGGTCTGAGACAATGCAGAAATTTCTAGAAAGGTCACAGGAGACCTTTACTTAGGTATTTGTCTTCTGGACTCCACTGGTCCTGCTTCTGAATGTATCCTGTTACAATTAAGATCTTGGGGGAGACACATTCTTGTGCTAAGGAAAATATGAAGCAGTTGCAATTGTTTATTCATTACATACATATTTATAAAAATATATCCCATTATCAAGCACTGTGATAGGAGACAGAGTTATGGGATGAAAAAATAACTTGTGCCCTCAAGCACTTCGTAATTTATAAGAGACCACAGACAAAAACTTAATTGTGAAACCCACTCAGACATAAAAATGAAATATTGGAAAAGGACTTGGCATGATAAATCAAAGGCTTTAAGTTATTTTTACTCTTTGGCACCATGATTTCTCTTCTGAAAGCATATCCAGAAGAAATGATCCAAAGTGAAAAAAAGATCTCGTTCAGGAAATGTTGTCTGTATGCAAATATAGGACAGCTATGTTAATTCTCATAGCTATGATATACCCAACAGGTAGTGAATTACAGGGCCATAAAAATTGTGGAGATAATGACATATGTCAAATAAAATATAGAATACAGACTATACTTGCAATGGCATTAGACCTATCTATCTAACAAAATCAAGATGGGAATAAAATACTCTTAATGTTTCTGGCAGTTTAGACAAGAGTGGGAAGATGAGAGAAAACATATATATATATATATATATACATATATATATGATATAATGACTGATGTACATATTAATTACATATGTGTTAACTCTCTTTACTTGGCAGTCCTGGGACTTGAACTCAGGACCTTATCTTTGCTAGGTAGATGTTCTAGCACTGAGAAACACCTCCAGGCCATTTTTGCAGGGATTATTTTGATATAGGGTCTTCCTTCTGGTCAGGGTTTGCTCCTGGATTGTTGTCTTCTTCTTCCATACCTCCATTATGGTTGAGAAAACAGGCATGTGCCGCTATGCCCAGGTTCTGTTGAGACGGATTCTCGCAGATTTTTTGTTTTTTGTTTGGATTGGCATGGGCCTGCTATCCACTTGATCTCAGCCTCCCCGTAGCTAGGATGACAGGCATGTGCCACCCAATTTGTGTTGTGTCTCTTAAACACACAAGGAAAAAAAAAACAGCCACAACGACTCCTCAAGGTGCTTAAGGTCACTGTAAGAGAAGGAAAAGGAAGCTTAGCAAAGCTGAATGATAGCCACGAGGAGGCAGAAATTCCATCTGAAGTGTGTGTGAAGGGTGTCTGACTCCAGAGACCAGAGAGCACCTTCTTTCAACTAGAGGTGTCAGACTTCCACTAAAGGTATTTTTGACAGTTTTTATTTTCCTTGCTTCCCCTTATTGGAATGTCCAAATTTTTCTCCATACATTTTATAACTTAAAATTTTAAATATCTTTTAACCTTTAGCCACCTTGTTCTTCCTCATGGTGCCCTCTTGCTTCCCCTTGCAAGACCAGCGTGTGCCTGCCTGTAGAGGACCTCGGACTCTCCTCCTAGCTGGAGGAGACACAAACCTCCACTCCCATCCCGAGCCCTCCAGAGAACATGGGTATGAGGTCATTCATCTTAATAGAACAGGAAGAAACTGAACCCCAGGGAAGTTAGAAGTCTTGACCAAAACCACACATCCTTCAGTGTAGAGCAAACTCCCATACCTACATTTTTACCCTGCCTGAGCATTATGGCCTTTCTTTGCACAATAACGGGTCCAACATGTGCAAGGTGGTTCCTGCCGCAGTGGATCTTATTGACATGTTGGGGCATGCATGAAAGTCCTTTCTTTCCATCCTGGCCTCTTTCCCCCACCTCATTCCTTTGTAGTGTGGATGGGGAACTTCTCTTTGTGTCTCCAACTTTCATCATGTAAGGCATGATCTCTTCTAGATCCTGGCTCTGCCACTTGTTCATTATGTGGCTGTGGACAAGTAATTTCTCCTTTGTCGGGCTCATTGTCTTCATCAACACTCTGGATACTGACATTCACCCATGGCTTGGGAGTATAGCTGTCTGTTTTCTTCAAAGACGGAGTACCAGTGCCCATCTGTGCATCCACACACCCTTCTCTACATAGCTCCATTGAGGTGTGGGGTCTATGTCCCCTGTCTGGACTTTGTGGGGCCTGTGAGACTTCCTGGAGCGATAGAGTATGACAGAAACAACTCCATATACTGCCAGAGGAAAGAAGACATCTCTCTCTCTCTAATCCATGTACCTTCCTGAGCCAACCTGTAGGAAGAACCTATATGTTAGAGATGGTGCATGGGGGGATAAGAAACCCAGAAAGACTGATGTGCTAGGTGTCTGGCTGTTCAACTCTCAACTGTTTGAATCTTCAGCCTAGGAGGCACAGGATCCAGGGAGCATTCAGATGACTGGTTCTCACGTAGCTCTTGCTGATGTCAGAATGAATCCTTAGATGAATGAGTTGTTGAGATGAATTATCATGTGGAACCCTGCTGTGTTCTACAAATTCTGCCACAGATTTCTGTTGTTTGAAGCCATGAAGTGATGGGTGGTTGGTTGTATAGTCGTAATATTTTGCATGGTATTCATTAACTCACTAAGGCAGTTAAGGGGCTAGTGCTGAGTTCAGGAAGTCTGGTTTGGAGCAGACTCAGCACCATGAGACTCCAGTTGCTGGTTTTCATAAATCAGAATCAGAGGAGGGTTGGGGTTTTTGTTAGTTTTTTTTCTATGTTTAATTTTTTTGTCATCCTGGGATTGAACCTAGGGCTGTGTCTGCCAGCACTTTACCCACTTGAACTATGCCCCCATCCCCTAAACCAGAGTTTTTCTAGTTATCCACCCACCTCAGGAGGTAGGTTTTAACCAACTTCAAGCCCACAAGCCCACAGGAATGTAAAACTCAGTTCAAAATACTGTAAACCGACTCATTTTCGTGAGGTTATTAAAAAAAACTTGAGCACATGCTTAATTTTCTTAAGGCTTCCAACAACAATAGGAAAGTCTTTCAAATGGAGCCATGTGTGTAGAAGATCTGTCTAGAATCCAATTCCTTCCATAATTTTCCTTAGTTAGCCTAAGGATATTTCTTTTGTTTCATTGAACTTGGAGGCAAAGAAAATTGTTGGACTAGAGAAATGGCTCTGATAGGTAGAATCAATTGGTGGTCACTCCCTCCCCCAATAACTTGCCTGCCTTTCTATGTCTAGGTCTTGATTGTATCAGTGTGCATTTGGCTTCAGGTATGTTGAACCCCAAGGCATGGAAGGTTGAGGGAATGTATAAACAAAGAAGTGAGATGTTTATTGTTAGAATGAGAAGAACTGTTATTAGTCCTGTGCTTGAGCCCTTTATTTCAAGAGGGAAGAATTTAGAAGCTGAGCGAGTGAGTGGCATTTACATGGGTGGAGATGAGAACCAGGGATGTGTGACTCTTTTATGAAATACTTGTAGTCTTCCTGTTGTCATCTCTCATTTTAAACTTGCCTTTGGGAGTATTTAAACCCTATGGGAAATAATCTGTGAGCCAATCTCAAATACCACCAATACATGGAGAAACAAACAAACCAGAAAAGTTTCAGAAAGTGTGAGTTGATAGATGCGTTCACTAGCTGGATCTTAGTAAACATTTCACTGTATGTACACACATAATCAAAGTCACATCGTGCACCATGAGCTCGTATATTTCATTTGTCAAGTCTGCCTCAAGGAAGCTGGGAATTGTGAAAAGAGAGTCAGTAGACAGAAAGATCTATACAATGTTTTATATATATATATATATATATATATATATATATATATATAATATATATAATCCATCACTTTCCTTACTTAGCATACATTTGAAACTTACTCTCTTAGACTTCATTTCATATTATATTTCACAAGTGTAATGGAATTCTGATTTTTCAATGAAAATAATATTAATAGTAAAAAGTCTACCTCATGCTCGTGTCTTATGCCTGTAAACTGAATTACCTAACAGGCTGAGATATGGAGGATCACATTTGAGGTTAAAAAAGTTTGCTGGACTCTATCTCCAAAATGACTAGAGGAAGCAGGGCTGGAGGTATGGCTAAAGGCAGTACCGACACTACCTTAGAGTGTGTGCCCACTAAGCAAAAGGCTGAGTTCAAACTCCACTATTGCCAAATCAAAAGAAAAAAAGTCATTCTGCAATCGGCAGGGTGGAATTGCAAAGTGTGGATTTCAAATATAGGGCCTGGGTGGGTGGAGTAGGCAGAAGGTAGGAGGTGGGCTGCGTGCGGATTTGATCAATGTTTAAGCTGAGACTGAAAGAGAACTATTGTTTGACCAGGGAGGGTAGGTGAAGCGTACTTTGGCACTGAACGTGGCTCATGGCACCCTGGAATGAGAATGTGGTTAGAGATGTCTCTGAGATAAATAAACCAGGGACATATCTCAAGCGTCTGTTGTAGTGAGGAGCCTGCTTTCTCTTCTGAGAGCAATGGGTGCTAAGGTGGTTACACAGAAGAAGGATTTGCATACATTTTTTCTCCCCAGAAAAGATGGCAAAGATCTAGGGGGGAAAACCTGTTTGGAAGATGGTAGAAGTGATTTTTGGTAAAAGGAACAATCTCTTGGAAGTTCCCTGTCTCTCAGAGAGCACTGGAAGAATTTAGATGGCCTCTTTGTAGATCTGAGAAAGGAGGGTGAGATGAGATATAATTTTAGCTCTGAAATCATCTTCTTTTCAGCACATTATGTTATTAACCTTATTCAAATCTTTGGACTCCATCTTCTCTTAACAAAACCGTTGCTTTTCTTCAACTGTGGTGTATTGTGTGGCACCATGTGCAGCCAACGATCACTTAGCACATTTTCAATCTGCAGGATGTTGATGGGTTGTTTTGTAGGTACACCATGATGCAAATCTTCTTAGTCCCAGTTGTCCCGGGAAGATTCAAGGACTGCATCTCACCCATTCGTTCCTGCTTCCTCGCTTTTGTGAGGTGATAGCAAGGTAACCTTTGATTCTTACCCGTATTTTCACTCTTCTCTCAAAGCCTGGTTTCCAGTTTGGCCCTACTCTTCTTTGGAGTAAATTATTGGTTGCTGAGTTCTTTATTTTCTGCATGGTAATTGTTTAAATCTCACATTTCCAAGTGTAGACTTGATCTGTTTCAGTGTTCAGATGTTGGAACCTGAGATTCTGTAGAGTTAGCTAATCAGACAACTGATGGGGACAAATACTGGAAACTGTAGGCTCCATTCTCCTCAAAGGTTCTGCCACTGACTTTGTGACTTATTTATGCTTGCAGAACACAACATCTCACATACAAAATGATTATATTGCTGCCTATTTAAAAAGATTTATAGGGACATGAAATTGGACAAAGCATGAGTTATGTAAGAGATCTAGCCCAGAGTTAGTTGTTCCTTAATGGAGTGAAAATGGACCATATTGCTGGTGGCTGGTCTTTGAGCAAAGTCAACTTTACAGTGGTCAAACGGTTCTGGGATTTGATCCTTTAGCAAGTGGACTTCATCAATATATCTCTCAGAAGAGGGGGGTACTCAGCTAAGACCCGGCAATGGAACAAAATGCTAATAGACCTGCTGTGTAGAGTAAGCCTTTCTTACAATTGGAGGCAAGAGTAAACACTGTAATAAGTAGAATTTAAACACAAAAAATAGAAAATGGCAGGAGTGTTTGAACCTCTGGTATAGGAAACCTCTGTCTTGCTCTTAAAGTTCTCAGGATCCTGAATCGTCATTGGCTGTTAAATAAGTGACTATAGGCATGTTGGGATGCTCATGGATCGATTTGGGGCTGGGGAAAATGTGCTTTCAGTCCTAGCTCTGCTACCTTTTTTTGTTGTGTAACTTGTATGACTTGAATATAGCTATTCAAAGCTTAGCCCTTCAACTTCTGTGAGGAAAATTGAGACCAATTGCAATTGTTGAGTTTAATGAAGGTGGTCAAACAAGTTAGTGTATCTATAAATAATGATACAAGTAAACTTATACAAATAAATTACTGCATAGAATTAAGGCAGTAACTGGGTAGATAAAGTGAGTCTTACAGAGGTCAGACAGAAAATGGAAGTTTTGCTGAAGGAAGGAGGGGTTAGAATCTGAGGCCACATTGAGAAGTTCCATTCTACCTAAAGAGGAGAATCAACATTCCTCCTCTTTGGCATACATATATTACCATGAGAAATGGAAATCCAGTGCTAGTAACAGTTCTTTTGGAGTTTTATATGATGTATCCAAAATTTCAAACGTTGACAACAAATTCTAACTCAAACAATGATAATGACATGTGGGCTAAATAAAACGTATCTCCGGGCTAGTATTGGTTCTTGAATCCCCAATGTGTGCCCTTGGCTTGAAGAATGTCTCATGCTTCACTCAGGCATGATGTGACCCGAGAGTCACTCGGGACACAGTGTAGACCTGGTAGGTGTTTGGAATTTTCTCTGAGGATCATGGGCTCCGTGGGAAGTTGTAGGTGGGAGAGATCTTTCAGGGCAGGGAAGCTGTTCCTTAAAGCAAGATGTAGCCCTGACATTTATACTAGGAGGAGGAGAGAAGAAGAAGGTGAAGGACCATAGGTCTATGGCCCGTTGTTCCTAGGTCCCTGTTCCAGCTTTCTCATTTCCTTATTTCACTTCCATGACTCAATGGTGAAGAAATGATTGACTTTGTTTTAAAGACAGGAAATGAAAGCTCAGAGACATTGACTCATTTGGGCAAGTCCCTGCACTGATCCTGTAGATCTCAGCTGGGACCCCAGGCCTCCAGACCCCAGTCTCTGCTCTGTGAAACACCAAATGTCCATTAGGGGCTGGTTCCCCATTCTGTCTCTCAATACGCCACTCCCAGGGTGGGTGGCAATTTCTTAGATCCTCTGCCAGAGGCACCCCTTCCAACCACCTCTGAGGAAGCAGAAATGTACACTCTCGGGGACCTGGCAGACTAAATAAAGCATGTTACCAACGGGGTATCACCCACAGCGGAGCCATCTGCTTCGCAGAGCAGCTGTGAACGTCATCCACGAGGCTCCCGCAGTGCTTGTGATGGGTTTGTGCTGCTCACATAGGCCTGCCCGTCAGCTGCAGGTACAAATTGAGGTTCATGACCTCAGCCACTGCCAGAGATGTGATTCTCTTTGTGTTTCCGGCAGGGACTCTGGTTCTGATTGCAAGCGATTGCTAGGTGTCGGTGGTGGACTTGTAATTCTAGTCTACGTGGTCATCTTTGCCTGGGGCTGCAGCTAAAGCTGTGGGAGTTTGGCTGGTCTTGCAGGGTACCAACAGGGGAAGGTGATGGGAGTTCCGTGTTGCTCTTCAGGCTGATGTTCTCATCTGAGCTCTAGCTAGGTGTCCATTTCTTGGTCCTGACCATCAGCCAGTTTTCTTTGAGCACTCATTGGGAAGAACATTCTACTGCATTCTACTCCACTCTGATATAAAGGAGATTTCTAGGTTCCTTCTGCCGTCTTATAACTCTGAGGCTCAAGGAAACCTCACAAGTGTCTAGATCTACCATGCAGATGTTCCTTTACCTTCTATACCATCTGAATTTGGACTTGAATAGTCTTGTTGCCCCCTCCCCTATCTCCCCCTCCTGCTCTGCCAATTCTTAGGTTTTTCTAAATCCATTTCTTCAGTTCCCTTCTCTGCTTGCTCTCAAGGAATAAGCTTTGAGTAGAGAGTCCAAAGAATGCTCTGTCCTCTCTACACATCCATCTACCTCTGGCTTGTGTTAGAGGGCCCACCTTTAAAGAGGGTCAGCTTTCCATTGGGTCTTCTCTTCCTGGCACCAATGAACATCTTGTGACCTACTGGTTGCTTAAATGTAGGGAAAGAATCAAAGGGCACAGGAAAGTACTTGGATCACAGAACAAAATAAAACCAAATAGAAACCTCGTATTTCAAAATGCGGATTCTTTCACCTTATTAGTTGCTTGATGTTGGAAGTATCTGGCCTGAAGTCAGGCAGTGCTGACTTGTCAACTGAACTACAAAGTGGAAATCATTCCTTCTATATGATGGCATGCTGTGAGAGCCGTCAAGGACAAAAGGGGGTAAGCTGCTGAAACACTGTGTCACTACCTGAGCATATTTCCTGCTATGGACAACACGGTGTTTCCCCACGTGTGCATTTTGAGAGGCTCCTGAGGTTACCCCCAAGCTCAGTAATTTCCTGGAGGCTCTCACAGAATTCAGAAAATCGACTACACTTATGGTTATAACTTATTATAGAACAGTAGACCAAATGTTGGGATCTCCCCATAGTCTTGAATTCTTTTTTTTCTTCAGTATATATATATATATATATTTATTGTGAAAATACTGTACAGAGGGGTTACAATTACATGAGCAAGGTAATGAGTACATTTCTTATCAAGCATTGTTGCCTCCTCCTTTGTTTCCCCTTCCCATCCCTTCCCATTCCCACCCTGCCCCCTCCCCCATGCTTCCTCCTTCCCCTCTGCGCCCCCCCCCCCCCCCCGTGCCAAAGTTGTAAAGCTCGTTTTTCGACATAATGTCTTCTACATCTTATTGTTGCAATGGGTCCACCTGTATCCCTATTTAAACAATTTGTTTTCTCCCTTACACTCCACAAATTATACCAACATCAAATACAGTGAAAACAGGGGTTATACAGTGGGGGAGGGACATACAAAGCAACAAAGAAATCATCTTATAAATATGTTAGAAACAATAGCAAGAAAGAAAAACCGTTTGAGTCCTTGGGGTTCATTTCGCCTAACATCAACTTATCTGACTGTTTCTGCTTGTCTCAGACATATACTAGTTATTGCAAATAAGGGAAACCATGGGACCTATGTTTCTTTGCTGCTGGCTTACTTCACTTAATATAATTTTTTTCCAAGTCTTTTCATTTCCTAACAAATGGGGCAATGTCATTCTTTCTGATGGAGGCATCGAATTCCATTGTGTATATATACCACATTTTCTTAATCCATTCATCTACTGAGGGGCATCTGGGTTGGTTCCATATCTTAGCTATGGTAAATAATGCTGCAATAAACATAATTGTGCTGGTAGCTTTAGTCTGGTCTTGCTTGTGATCATTCTGGTAAAAATGCCCAAAAGTGGGATTGCTGGGTCATAGGGAAGCTCTACATGGAGTCTTTTGAGGAACCTTCATACTGCTTTCCAAAGTGACTGAACAAGTTTACACTCCCACCAACAACGCAGTAGGGTTCCTTTCTGGTCACATCTCCTCCAGCATCTGTTGTTATTAGAGTTCTTAATTATAGCCATTCTAACTGGGGTGAGGTGGAATCTCAATGTTGTTTTGATTTGCATTTCTTTCCCCCGTATTCTTATTTTATTTTATTTTATTTTTTGGTCGGTCATAGGGTTGAACTCTGGGCCTGGGCACTGTCCCTGCGCTCTACAGCTCAAGGCGAGCACTCTACCACGTAAGCCACAGTGTGGAAATATTTACGCACCTGCAAGAGATAGTACTATGAACTGGTTGTTTGGTGGGAGGTATTAGGTCATGAGAATGGGTACCTTTTGGGCAGGATTAGTGCCTTATTTATAGCATCTCTGCTCCTTCCTCCATATGAGAACTTTGGGGAAAAAAACTTCCTGTGAACCAGGGGACAAGGACTCACCAGACTCTGAATCCAGATAGTGCTGTGACCTGGATTTCCCAGCCTTGAACACTACTCAGCTTATGAGTGCTCTAGCCCAAATGGGCTGGAACATTCAGTGGAAGCACACAGGTCAGAGTCAGAAAAGAGAGGTGCACAGGCCAGAGAGATCCAAGCGTGAGCTTTTGGATGTCCCTGACTGGAGGTGGTCTCAGTCAGACAGCGCTTATTGGTTTCTGTAGCAGGGCGATGCATCGTGGAGGCCTGAGCCCAGGTACGCTCACTTGTGCCTTGGTGTCAGGGTTCTTATTGGAGTTGGTGATGCTGGACAGCATTGACAACCCCTGTAGCTGACTTTCAGAGATCACGTGTCCTCTGGTCCTGCATCATCAGTCACATTGTGAGCACAGAGCAATTACCTAGTCCAGACCACAGCCCCACTTCCAGCTCTTGAGTATTTTTTAAGGAGGCTCTCATTTCATGTTGCAGCTTGGGTTTTGATCTTCCTCCTTCTGCTTCCCCGAGTGTGGCTGAGTATGACAGGGTGTGTGTCACTGAGCCCAGACATTGCATTTCTTCTGTAGCAGGGATAACATGGGTGCATCACCTTGCCTAGCTCTTGGTTGAAGTGCTGTTTCATGCATGTTTATGCTCTGATAGACCTTGAACCCCTGTTTCTGGTTCACCACCTCTTAATAGTTACAAGGATAGGTTTGAGCCACGACCAAGTCTGCTTCCACCATTTCTTTGTCCATGGAAAGTCTACAATGTCAACCCAGTCAGCAAAATTCCTTCTCTCTCCTCCCTTCCTTCCCCTTCTTTTGTTCTTTCTATCCTGTGATGGTTACTGAGCCTAAAGCCACGTGTAGTGTGCATGCTGGTAGGTTCTCTACCTTTAAAGTCGACTCCCACACTCAGAACATTTTCATTTTTTAGTAACTTTTTGTCTTTCTTCTTCCTTTTCATTCTCTTTCCTTTCCATTCTCTTTCCTTTCCGAGGTAGACAACCATTTTGCTCTTGAATCTTTCTCGTTCTCACTCTCTTTGACTCCACCGAGGCAAGCCACAGTCCTTCTGAGCATCTCTTGCACCTGCACTAGCTCCAGCCCTCACTGTCCGGGTCTCTGTGGAGGTCAGTCTTAGCCCTCACTTGGAGCCATGACATACCTCCTGTAACTGGCCTCTCTAGCACCAGTCTTTTCACTCTAGTCAACCTTATTCATCTCCCAATAGCATCACCAGATCTTGTCCTCAGCTGACAAGCCTTTACCCACAGTGCTTATGCTGCCTTTGCTTAGTTTCTGGCATCTTTCCATGTCACTTCTTTCCATCTTCTGAACACAATTATTCACACCTCTGGGAATATTCTCTCTCCATCTGGGTTATCTGTCCTTTCCTTGCAGGCTCTCTCTAAAGGCCCCTTCTCTGTGCCATTATCATCTAGTCACCAGCACAGGATCCTCCCTCTTGGCTCAACTAAAATGTCCCTTCCTTGGGGAAGTCCTCAGGACTGTCCCTGGATGATTCCGCAGTGCCTTAGACTGTCTGGTGCTGGAGTTCTGCGTGCATTGGATCAGATGTTATTAAGCCTGGGCCTGACATGTGAAAGGCACTCAATAAATACTGGTTGACCCCCCTCCCCACAGTGAACAAATGACAGAATCTGCAGACCATCTGATGACTCTGTGTATTTTGCCCTGGGTCCTATGCAGGTTGATTCTCAAATACTGCAGATCACATTTCAGACTCCCACATTTTTTAACTTTATGTGGAAAATTTAAATACTTTATTTAAGTTTTAATCCTCACACAGTTTCTTCTGTACTCCTCCCACTGTTTTTTGGTCCCTGCATAGATCATTTTTTTCCCCTTCCTGGCTGAGACCCCTGCTCAGGAATCAGCGCCATCATTTGATCATGTAATACCCAGCCATAAAGCAAATCAAACACTCCTGGCAGCTTATGCTTTATGAGAAGATATTTATTATGTTTGAGCTCTGCTTTGGAAGCCGTTATCACTTCCTCGCTGTCTTTTAATAGTGTGTTGGTTTTTCATGATTGCTTTTGCTGCTGCAAGGAAGTTCCAGGGGTCTCAGATTCTGCCATCTGGTGGTGAGGTGGAATGACAGCTAGTTCTTCAGTAAAAGTTATTGAAAGCTAAACACACTTGCAGACACGGAGAACTGCAAACACAGAGAAGGAAAAACAAATAAATAAACAAAAATGGTGCTAATTTTAGAGTGCTTGCTCCATGATATTAAATGTGAGAGGAATGTGTCAGATAAGCTCACCAACTCTTTATCGAGAACTTAAGAAGCCAATGTAGAAGAGAGTTGACATTTAGGGGATTTGTATCCAGAAGAATCCAACCCTCTGGAAAATTCAGACTCATCCCAAACTCTCCATCACTTGTTCATAGATGGACAAATGGTAGGTCAAATGATAGGATGCTGCTTTGAACAGAAATTCATTTGGTATCTCACAGGAATGCAGCCTTTAGGACAGATAGGAGGAGTATGTAAACAGAAACCAAAGCTCCACAGAAAAAGGAACATTTGATGCCTAAACTCATGTTTTTCTATGGACTATTTCAGCGACTAATTGCTTCTCACTGTTCTGTAATCACTGGAGTGCACTTTGTCTCTGTCTCTCTGTCTCTGTCTCCTGTCTCTGCCTTTCTTTCTGTCACTCTTGATCTTTCCACTGAGTCTTCCTGGAGGGAGATGTATGGCTGACTCCTGTATCCTAGGATGCTAACATACCAGATATAAAACAAAGTATATCACAATTCAAGAAAGAATCAGCGCAATTAGAGGTGATCAAAGCCACCTTGTCTCACTGGGGAGCACTGAGCATCCTCCTCTGAGAGTGACCGCATTAAGGCTGGGGGGCTACCTGGTGGGATGCTGCAAAGAGCCCTCCAGCTTCAGAGATCTGGGTAAGGTATCCGAGGCAGTGTTCTCCTACTAGCAAGCTGTAATGAGTTTCAATGTGCTGTGAAACTGATCTCTGAACTCAGGGGGAAGCCCAGAGAACATGGAGGTGGTTCCGTTTCCTGGCACAGTATTCCACTGAACATGAGGCGAGAAGGACACACAAACTGCAAACTCTTCTAGTCTGAGAAGCCAGTGTTCTATACCTGAGTGCTTTCTGTCTCTTTTCACATAGCAGCAGGGCATAGTCCATAGATTATTCTGACAACTTTTCTATGGGCTGTCCAGATGACAGAGGAGACTCGAAACGAGTACCTCAATTAAAGAAGTAGGATGAGGTTTTGAATCTACCTTAAAATGTGTAGGAACAGCAGTAAGGGAAGCAAGGCATAGAAATGTTTTCTCTTGGGATTAATTCGTGCATCAGACTAAAATGGCCTCTTATACATTCTTTCTTTGCTCCACCTTCTTGTGTCATAGTCCTTTTACTTCAGTCCCTAGACACAGAGGGCATTTTCCTAATCTTGCCAGGTGACTGGCTTTGATTGGCTGCACGAGAGCGGCCACAATGCAAGCCCAGGCTTGTGCACAGTGGCGTGGTTCTCATCCCTTGTACAAGAGCCGACCCCAAGTGCAGCTGGTGCCAGAATGAGAGACGCTGGAGTCGATCTGAACCTGACTGCAGCTGCTCCAGCCACGTGGATGACCTGTGGACCTGTGAGTGAGAATATTTATTGTTGTGAGCCGCTGAGATTTTGACATTTTCAAAGAACACACTAGTGTATCCATGTTAACTAATGTACTCCAGGAGAAAGCATTAGGACCAATAACGGAAGTGATAGAGAACAGACTGACTCATATTCAACACACGCTCCATTTTCTGTCTTGGCTATGCAAGGAATATAACCATGATCCATACAAGCAAGAAGGGAGCCCTTCATTTTGTTGAGCATATCGACACGGAAGCTTGGAGCTAGAGTGGCACTTCAGGAGGGTTGCTTTGTACAACAAAGGGTGGAGGATGTGTAGTTTTGGGAGCAGCCCAGAATGGCAGAGAGAGACAAGGCAAAACTAGGAAAGAATGAGTGAGATAGTAAAAGATGATTGATATGGATGGAATTTGGTTTGTGAAAAAATTTTATGTTGAATCCCTAACCCCCAGTATGTGCCAAGGAGGTACTAAACTTAAATGATGTGATTAAGAGTGGGTTTGAGGGGCTGGGAAGGTGGCTCAGTGGTAGAGCGCTTGTCTCACCTGCATGAGGCCCTGGGTTTGATTCCTCAGCGCCACATAAACAGAAAAAGCCAGAAGTGGCGCTGTGGCTCAAGTGGTAGAGCGCTAGCCTTGAGCTGAAGAGCTGAAGGACAGCGCCCAGGCCCAGAGTTCAAGCCCTACAACAGACAAAAACAAAAAAAGAGTGGGTTTGAATCCAATAGACTTAGTGGCCTTATGAGGATGATGGAGGAAGAGGGAGAGGAAAAAAGAAGAGAGAGAGAAGCAGGAGAGAGAAGAAGGGCGGAAGACAGAGAGAAAATGATAGAGGGGAAAGAGAGGGAGAAAAAGAGAGGGAGAAAGGGAGAAGAAAAGAGAGAGGGAGCGGGAGAGGGAAGGGAGGAGGGAGAGGGAGGGTCAGAATCTTTCCTCTTGTATACTCAGAAGAAAGACCATGTAGTACACAAAATGGCAGTGGCAAGGCCACTGCGAGACTGGAAGAGATGTTTTTCCAGGAATCACAGCAGCCTCACCTTGATCTTGGACTTTTCAGGTCTGGAACAGTAAAAGAAAAAATAATCTGTTGTTTAAGTTACCCAGTCTGTGGTATTGTGCTGTGGTTGCCAGAGAAGACTATAGAAATGACACCGTGAGGCTACAAAAATGTCCCTTTACCAGGGAGCTAGCAGAGAGATGAAGAGAAGTCATGCATTTCCAGGTTCTCTTACTCCGCTTACTCCCTCTTCTTGAAGAGTGCAGGTATTTCGTCAACAGTACCAAGGTTTCAGTTACCATGTCATTGACCACAGTTGTTCCTTTTTGGGGGGCGGGCAATTGTGGGGCAGGAACTCAGGGCCTGGGGGCTGTCCCTGAGCTGTTGTGCTCATGGCTAGCAGCTTGAGCCACAGCTCCACTTCTGGCTTTTTGCAGGTTAAGTGGAGATGAGGGTCTCTGGACTTTCCTGCCCAGGCTGAGTTTGAACCCCCATTCTCAGATCTCAGCCTCTTGACTAGCTAGGACTACAAGCACAAGCTATTGCACCCATCCTACAATTCTTTTACACCAATGTAATGATGATGTGTATGATCAGATATAGTAAAGAAAATAATGAAAAAAATGATGTTGTAAGGTCAACTGACCTTACAAATGACATTTAAGGTCAGCCCTCAAGGAGCTTGCCTCTCACTCCTCTTACTAAGAACATGGGGACTTCCAGCTCTCTGGCTTGCTAGGGGTGGGGCACGGCCAAGGAAGCACAGGAGGCACAATTTGGGCTGTACCAAGTCATCGATCTAATTTATGTGGCTGCCTCATGTTGGATACCAGTGATGTCCAGGAAAGCCCAATCATGTATGTGGAATTCTGGAGTAGAAACCACTGCACCTGGGGCTGAGTGCATGCTGCCCTGCCTCACCCTCCCTTTGCAATAGGTCAGAAAGGCCACCACTTTTCTGTCTGTCAGATGGGACCACCCCATGACACAACCTAAGCATTCTCTGTGTCATGCTTAGAAGAAACATAATGCTCCTGTCATTCAGGTCTGGTCTTTATATGTAATTGAAACTTATGAAGTATATACTATGTTAACTTGAGAAAGTGTGACTTTCCAAAGTGTATCTTGAAAATTCGATTTTAGTGTTCCAAAGATGAATAACCGATGTGTCTTCTTTCCCTTTGTGTCTCTGCTCTGAGAGGCCTAATCACACACATTCCTCTACCTTCCTGCCAAGGCAGATGGATGCCTTTGATTGATGAAAGGGAAAGTTGTGTTCATGGCCTGCTCAGCTAACGGCGCATTAACCTTCAAATGACCTCTGCCATTACTATGGTGTCTGTACCACTTTATGTTACCTAGTACATTCTTGGGATGCACTTGGAATGACCTGAAACTTGTTCTAGCTAGTCTCATGTCCAGGAAACTACTCAAACCAGGGAATCCAAACAGCTGATTATCTTTATGTACAAAATCCATATTTATTATTAAGGAAGATGATGGTTTGTTTGATGTGAAACAGTCTCTATAGAAATCGTTAGTCTTTGGAACCAATGATACTGCGCTTGAATTTTCATACATGTTTCAATTATGACTTCTGAAATTCATAACAGTGCTTTTTCTTAGCCAGCAAGTAATTAGCTCATAAAGTCTGATTTCAACTAGCACATGATTATCCCTCACAAAGGAAGAATAAACAGAGCCCAGATTCATACATTTGCTAATTGTTTGTTCTGGCCCTTTGGACTTTGGCCATAGCAACTGTAAGACTTCAAAGGACTCAAGAAGTGGTTGGCTATAGTGTATTAAAGTAGGAGAAAGAAAGACTCACTCTTTAAATCTATTAAAGTATTATGTTGATGGTTTTAAACTGTAAGACATTGCATTGCGTGAGAAGCACAGAGGTTCTAAGGAATAATATGTGGTAGATAGAAATCTCGGCTATAATATTTGACTAAAAATAGTGGGGAGCATGCAACCAGGATTAAGGGGATGAGATATACAGGTTCTGCCACTAATTGTCATTCTAAAAGCAAAATCTTGCATCTGCTAAATGGTTGATAAATACTCTTCAGACTGCTGATAACTGGTAGGGATTTATTTTGGTCAAACATTATAATTTCTTATCCTGATCATTAAGCCTTGTTATAAAATTGCCCGTGAGAGAATGTCTTCCATCTTTGCCAAACATAGTTCTGCTTTGCCTCAATCCTTGACTGAGCCTGGATGCTCAATCCCATCCTGAGTGTTGTGATTACAAATGTGAACCAGAAGACTTAGCCTTCATATCATTTTCTTGGACAATACTTGTTACATCTTAATGGCTACACTACTTACCTAGACATTACATGAAAAGGTAGCTTCCAGGGAAGCAGATCTAAAGTTGGATCCCATTTCTGTGTTTCTAAGAAGCTTCCATGTGATGCCAATACTGGTGGTCTATGGGCCACATTGAATAGCAGACCCTTCAATCAACAAGTGCTGTCATTCAAGATAAAATTAATTTCCCTCTGTGTATATGTGCCCTCAAGATGTCTATAGACTGGCTCTGGAGATCAGTCTGCTTATCCTAAAATAGTCATCATACATATGTATCAGTATTTCATTAAATTTTACATTGTCTGAAGCCTACCATTGGCTCTAGAAAGATTGAGAGAAAAGTGAGCCAGAGCAGATCAATGTTTTAATCCATCTTATCCACTATAAATTTCTTCAAGGAAAAGTTCTCTTTTTCCCCACTCTGGATTTAGTTTATAAGAGGGAAATAATTTGAAGTACTAAGCCACATTTCCTTACATTTGGCTTTCATTAGACAGAGACAGATTCCAAGAACTTAAGTTGATATACTAATTATTTGCACTTGTACGGCTCTTTCAACTTTAGCCAAGTTTATTCCTCCAGGCATAATTGAATTTAATTCAGCACATAGCAGAGAGTAGATGTTTCATTAGTGAGTTGACATGGATGGCTTTTATAACAATTCTTTCAGATAAGGAAACATATTGGCATTAATGTTCTAGAAAGGTGATGTGTCAGCCCAAGGTCACACAGTGAAGTAGGAGAAGCCCTGATGTTAGTGGAGTATCAGCTGGCTCTCAGTGCTGCAGAGGATTTGAATTCATTTCTCCTGTGACACGGAGAAGGAATAGTACACAGTCCTAAACCATGTAGAGCCATCACCAAGCTCAAATATGAAAATGCATATGAAATCACTTGATGGCCTTTATTCCAGTTTGCTTTCTTTGTCAATATTATATAACCTCCAATGTACACTCATCTAGAAATCAGTGCTTTCTGCACAGATATATGCACATAAATCAGTCAATCACAAGGGACCCCAAACACTTTCCTATTGAGTGTAAATCAAGTAGTAAATAGTCCTATTGCTATTAAATTAAAAACTTGAGATTCAATGTTATTAACTCCTTTGGAAAGCAATAGACAGACTTCCTCTGACCCTTCTAGTAACCTTTAATTTTTCTTTCTTGTTTTCTTTCTCAATTCGGAAAGACAACTTGTGGAAAAATTGCAAGTCTTGGATAAGTTTGCCTCTTGTTTGGATATTAACCGTTATATGAACTGTTGGCCCCAGCACCAGCATAACCTTTTTCTATGCTCTTCCCTACACTGCAGAATTTGGAAGACTGAGAACGACATTTCCTTTCCTGCTTGCCAGTCTGATTCCAGTTTAACTTCCTCTAATGCACTTACATGAAACAGAAGGAAGAAGGCAAGTAGGAAGAGCCCCTTTCCTCTCTTCCTATTGGCAGCAGTCACCTGTGTGATTTGGGTGGCTGGGAGATTCTTGGTGGTGGACTCTCCCTCACACCCTCAATCATTTCTCACTGGACGATTGGAGGAGGTACCGCGTTAATATTTTCTCCCAGATCGTGAGACTCAGGATAATCCTTATACTCCAGCTACAATGGTAATCCAGAAGGCTCGTGCTAGGCAGACTACCTTTCCTTCTCCTCACCCCCAGCACTCCTTTCTTGGATCCTTGGCTGGGTTTTGTATACTTCTGGTGCCTAATTAAAGGCACTCAGCCTATTCCCCCCCCTCCCCCGCATTTGAAACATCTAGACTGTTTTTGAATTGCTTCACGAATTCCTGCTGACCTGTTCTGAGATCTTGGGCAACCTATTTGAATGCTTTGAGCCTCAATTTCCTCATCTGTGAATGGGACACATGTCATTTACCCTGTAAAGACTGAACACATAATGCACACAAATTGTCCAACACTAAATGGAGGTCCAGGGCTGTTTTATTTTTAGTCTCTCTCCTCTGGCCCTACAAGGCTCACTGTCTTCTTTTAGGACTTGGATTCTGCCCTTCCCCGCCCCCCCTTATGGAACTGATTAGAAATCTAGGTGCTGGGGAACCTATTAATAGGGTGAACTCTGGATGTCTGCCAGTTTTGACTGGATTTGGTACTGTCTCCAGCCTCACTTTTTGATACAAAATCATCATCTGGATTTCACGGCAAGGATGATGGATTTTTATCAGGATTTTTTATAATTACTAGCTTCGAATGCTGTCCTGAGAGAGTCCATCGATGCTTTCCTTATGCACAGAGCTCAAAGTAATTTTTAACTCTGATTCATTTGTCTTGTTCCTAAATGTAGCAAGTACGTTCCTGGCCAAAGTGAAAGTCTTCCAAAAGGAAAGTGGTCTTTTTATAAGTCCTTGTCTACTTATAGGAATCCACCTGCTGTGATGCTGGTCTGAGGATCTGAAAGAGCTGAGCAGCTGGTCCTCTTGCCTGTGGGATGCAATGGATGGAGGAAGAGGTGAGATTTGAGAGCTTGCTTGCCAAGCTTTTAGAATGAGGTATTCTAATGTGTACATGGCCATTTCCCGCTCAGACAGTTATTGAGTAAGTAGAAGGATCTGGTGTCTTTCCTTGGCCTTCTTGTAGTTGATCCCATCAAAGATGATGTTTCTCATAGACCCTGCTCTTCCTTCCTCTCTCTTTCCCTCTCTCTCTCTCCCTCCCTCCCTCCTCTCCCTCTCCCTGTCTGCTTGTCCTAATGCTGATCCCTCTAGAATGGGTGCAAAAGATCCTCCAAAGATTGTTGCATAAAAACAACACAAGGCTGGGTGAGTGGACTCATTCTGGGGTTGTTTTCTGTGTGACCATGGGCAAGTAACCATTAGATTCATTTCTACAAACCTTTATTGCATGCCTAGCATGCTGGGTACTGGGATTAGAGGTTAACTTAATGGGTGTTCATGAGTTAGATAAGAGAGATAAACAAATGCTGTGGTGCTAATCAGTATCAGGGAATGATTAGCAATCCTAGAAGCAGACACCAGCTCCACTGCCTATCCAGTCAGAGCAGTAGCTTTCCAGGACTCTGAACGAGAGCATGTCAATTTTCTTCCAGGCCTGTGAGGGGACAAAACGCCTTCTAGTAAATGCTCTTATAAAGCAGAACCCAGGTACCGTAAGAGTACCAAATACATTAGCCAGCATTAACATCTGGTTTGGGAAAAGCTATCATGGTAAGCTTTTGTGAAAAGGTCACGTGTGAACTGACCCTTGCAAGGTGGAGGAAGCTTGGGCAGGGGGTAAATAGAGGGGAAGGAATGCAGAGAAAGGAGAGCAGTAAGAACCAAGCTCTGAAAACTTGCCCCCCTTTCTGGGATCGACTTCCTCATTTATAAAATGGGTATCTAAACTGGTTATTAGTGGCTCATGCTTGCAATCCTATCTACTCAGAAGGCTTAGATCTAAGGTCTGAAGCTAGTTTGGGAAACCAAATCAGAGAGACTTTTATCTCTAATTAACCAACAAAAGAACCAGAAGTGGCGGTGTAGCACAAGTGGTAAAGATCCAGCCTCGGGTGAAAAATCTAAGGGAGAGCGTGAGGCCCCGAGTTCAAGCCCTAATACTGTACAAAATAAAATAAAATAAAATGGGCATGTGGCCTTTTTTTCTAGAGTTGTGGGAAAAATTAAATCTATTGAACTTGAAAAGGACTTGGGAAAATATCTGGTCTCAGTAAACGCTCAACAAATGCTGGCCTTTATTCTTGTATTTCATTGGTTCTAAGATGCAGACTTTCATTCTTCTGTAAGCATGCCATCTCTAAACTCTAGATGTGAGGTACAGTCTCCATAAGTAGGCAGCAGACATTTTTTCCATGACCTTGGGTGTGGCTGGCTAATCTGTTCTGATTTCAATTATATGATTTGCTGTTTTTAAAAAAAGTTATTTTATTGTAACGATGCAGTACAGAGAGGTTACAGTTACATGAGTAAGGTGGATGCTGAATTTTGTTTTCTTTAAAAAAGTCTGGAAAGGGGCGGGGAAGGTGGCTCAGTGGTAGAGCGCTTGCCTTGCATGCCTGAGGCCCTGGGTTCGATTCCCCAGCACCACATAAGCAAAAAGAAAAAAGCCGGAAGTGGCTCTATGGCTCAAGTGGTAGAGCGCTAGCCTTGAGCTGAAGAGCTGAGGGACAGCGCCCAGGCCTAGAGTTCAGGCCCCATGTCTGGACCCCCCCCCCAAAAAAAAAAGTCTGAAAAGAGTATGTACACTTGGGTACAATTGGGTATTGGCTCCCAAAGCTATTATTGAAGGCTTGGATACAGAGTAGTGATACAGAGAAGTTAGTGAAGCAAGTATTTATTGGTGAGATATTTTCTTGAAAAGCCAAAAAGTCAAGTGCTTACATGCTCTCAGAAGAGAGTCACCTATGAGAGATGATTCTGGGCTTCCTTTCCATAATATGATCTATGCAAGGAGACTGCCTGTGAAAAGTAAGCATGGAAAGATATGCTAACATAAATCGTCAGACTCCTCAAAGCCAATGAAAGCAAGAATATGACCAACTCGTATGTCCCATAGGGCTCTGTGGCAACGCTTATTCAGCAGATACTTTTTTTCTTCCCTAACAGTGAACAAAACAAAGGCATAACTTAAACCAGACAGCAGGTTACAACAGATGAAATAAAATGTCCTGCGATTGCTCTTGTCGTAAAGCCTTGATGGGTGACCACTGAACATGGGGATAACATGGTCACATTTGTGGGTTAAGAAAACAGCTTGGTTCACCAAGTACCATAGCTCATGCGGTGACCCCTAGCTCTTTGGGAGGTAGAGATAGGAGGATTGCAGTTCCAGGGTACCACAAACAATAGCAAGATCCCATCCCAACCAATAAAGCTGGGTGTGGTGGACCACACCTGTCACCCCAGCTACTTTGAAGGCCATGAATAGGGGGATCAGTGTAGGCTAGCCTTGGCAACAGCTTAAGATTCTCCCCCCGCCCAAACTATAACTACTAGAAGACTGGAGGCAGGGAAGGCAGCTCACCTGGTAATGCACCTGCCTAGCAAGCGTGGGGCCATGAGTTGGAACTCTGATATCACTGAAAAGAAAAAAGGAAAAGAAGAGAATAACTTTGTTAGCCATTTCCCTCCTGTGATTGAGTCACACAAATGTCTCTAAGTCTGGGTTGGGGTGTATCACTGTTGTCTTTCCCTTCTAGCTCAGAGGCTCAACCTGCTGATTTTCCTCCAGGAAACCAGACACCAGTTCCTCCTAATGGCAAGGCAAGGCTTCAGCGCGCAGCATTTGCAGATGGAGGAACAGCATCGATCTGCAGCTCCTTGAGAGCCAGGCCTCATGGAGATGTGGTCCCTGGGTGAGTGATGCCGGCTCGGCACCTCCATGGACAGGGCCATTAGCAGATGAACATCCTCCAGTGAGAGCCAGGACCAGGCAATAAGTGATTCTTTTTTTAGGGAGGGGCTCAAACAAGTCACATTAACTCCAGTTAACTCCTTGATGCTGGGTCTTTGGGGAGCTGAGGACCATCTGGACAGGCAGCTTCTTATCTCTGTTAACGGTGTAAATTACAACCGGCTCAGATTCTGTTGTATTTTAGGTGGGGACTTCAACCTCGTCTTTCAGCCCCTATAAGATTCAGTTCCTGTCTTTATTTGATGTCTTTGTTTGATATCTAATTTACAGAGCTTGATGAAGGACAAATTCAAGTAACAAATAAAGCTTGCCCCATCACTTGGCTAACCTATACTACATGTTATTACATTTTCTGTCTCTTAAGATTCATTTCTTACAATTCCTCTCCCTAGCATTAGGCTTAATGTGAAACAAAAGAATTCTGAACATATCAATAGCTCTTATATGTCAACAGGAGAGAGAGGGGAAATGCTAATATCTGAATGAGCAATACACACAAAGAGATGCTCAACACGGATAATAAGGTGGTGATCTCTCTACATTCTAGCCAGCAGACTGGCTAGAATGACAAAGGTTCACAATCTCAAGTGTTGGCAAAGGAGAGGACTCGTTAGAACAATCAGACTTTGTCAGTGGTAGTTAAAAATGGCACACATGTTTTGAATAGTCTAAGTTTCTCAAACCATGTGGAAAAAGAGATCATTATTTCCTAAGGTTTGTTTCCTCTGAGCTTCTAGCTGTCTCTCTTCTCCGCCCTAATCACTCTTTCAACCCCACATCAATGTGCTGTCTCCAAGTAGCCTTTTTAGGTTTCTCCTGGCACAGGCAGCTCACTCTTCTGATCTTTGGTCCACACTGTAGTTACTTGCTTTAATATCATCATCATTATACCTCATGACATAAACCCCTTTGTGACAAGTCTCCTTGGGAACATTTTTTTTTGGGGGTCCGGTCGTGGGGCCTGAACTCTGGGCCTGGGCGCTGTCCCTCAGCTCTTCAGCTCAAGGCTAACGCTCTACCACCTGAGCCACAGTGCCACTTCTGGCGTTTTTTCTTTTTGCTTATGTGGTGCTGAGGAATCGAACCCAGTGCCTCAGGCATGCAAGGCAAGTGCTCTACCACTGAGCCACCTTCCCAGCCCCTTGGGAACATTTTGTGTGTAATTTGTAGCAGAATTTAAACTCCCTCCCGTAGAATATGTAGTTCTGTGGTATCTAGTTAGTTCTTCTCTCTGACTTCATCTTATCTTATCTTCCAAACATTTTGTCTTCCTCTAGTCCCTTGTACCCATCAAGCGCACCTTACTTCTGTGGATTTGAGTGGGATCTTTCTCATGGCTCCAGGCCACACTTATGGCTCCCACTTTTGGGTGCCAGCTAGCTTGTGTTCTACTTAGAGTGGCTTCATTGTTCACAAAATATAATCCATCTCATACCTCCAGTGTCCTTTCACAGTATCCCATATTTCTCTTTCATAACTAGAGCCACAATATATTTGCTTTACTTTTTGCTAGTTTATAATTTCTACTTTACATTTCTGATTTACTAATTGAACATCTTTTTTTTTTTTTTGTGGTTGTTGATTGTGGGGCTTGAACTTTGGGCCTGGGCCCTGTCCCTCAGCCCTTCAGTTCAAGGTGAGCACTCTACCATTTGAGCCATAGTGCCATTTCTGGTATTCTGGTCATTTATTGGAGATAAGAGCTCACAGACTTTCCTGCCCAGGCTGGCTTTGAACCACGATCCTCAGATCTCAGCCTCCTGAGTAGCTAGGATTATAGGCGTGAGCCACCAGAGCCTGGCTTAATTTAACGTCTTTTAAACTTTGTAGACATCAAGTTCCATGAACTCAGCTCTTTGTTTGATGTTGTCACTCTGTTGTAGCAAAGTAGGACACAGCACAGTATCTGCTACAATGAAGTGTTACCAAATACAGCTTATCCAGTTCAGTGCCTACTACAGAAGTGAACAAGCATATTAATGAATCAATTAAAGAGGATGACATTGAGACTCTCTGACAAGATTATTTGGTTGGTTGATATTGTAGGGTCAAATACTTTGTGTTACACTAAGAATACCAGCCCAGTTACGTTCATTGTAGCATAATTTATCATAGCTAAGATATGGAACCAACCCAGGTGCCCCTCAGTAGATGAATGGATCAAGAAAATGTGATATACATACACAATGGAATTCTATGCCTCCATCAGAAAGAATGACCACCCCATTCGTAAGGAAATGGAAAGACTTGGAAAAAATTATATTAAATGAAGCAAGCCAGACCCAGAGAAACATAGGCTCCATGATTTCCCTCATTTTTAACAATCAGTAAATGTCCAGGATAGTCTATCATAATAGTTCAGTAGCTATGTACATATAACCATACAAAATGATGCCAATAGAAATGGTCTCCAAGATATGGAAGCAATAAGAATTTTTTGGTTTTTAATGTATTGTGTGAAGTTATTTATTTTTCCTTTATTTTCCTTTTCCTTTGGTTTATTACTTGTTGTCATAGTTTTTGCTTTTGTGTCTCGTATGTATATTTATCTGATTTAGGGAAGGGAAGGGGAATAACATAACAAAATGGTGAGACAAAGCACAAAGGGTGAACCAATGCAATAGAGATAATCACAAAACGCTATGTTGGAAATTAACTTTACAATGTGCGGGGGTGGAGGAGGTCAGGGGAAAAGGGAAAGTGGGATTAAAAATGAGAGGGAAACAATGTTCAACAAGAAATGTACTCATTGCCTTACTTATGTAATTATAACCCCTCTGTACCACACCATTACAATAAAATTAAGGTTAAAATACTTTGTGCTTAAGAACTTTATTATGATTTTTATTTTATAAACATATTGCATGCTCACAGAAAATCAAATAAAAAAGATAAAAAGTTAATATTCTGTCCTCTTAAAAATTCTTTTCTCTTGAAGTGGCCATTGCTAATAGATTGTATGTGTAAAAGGTTACTTCTAGATTTTACATATTTACATATATATTTTTTCTTTATGTGTGCATATTTATATTATCTATCTATATATAATTAAAAAATGAGATAATTTCCTACACATTGCATTGCAGCTTGCTTTCTCCACTTAATGCTTTTGAACTAATGACACGTGGGCATTCCTGCAGGAAATATACCCACATCTCTTCTAAATGGTTTCATGATATTTCATGCACAGTTGTTATGGTTCTTCAACCAATTCCCTACTGATGAAAATTGAAACTATTTCCAGTGCATTTCCATTACAAAAAAATGCATGAAATAAATCTCATAAATGTATCATTATATACTTGGTTCTCTTAAAATAATGCAAATTCTGGGAGAGAGATCAAGTGTGTTTTTAAAATAGATACCACCAGACTGGTTTCTAGAAGCGGAGTTTACACTTCCTTCAGCAATGCATGAATGTGTCCATTTTCTTCTAGTCTAGCTAAGAATGAATGTTCTCATTTCTAAAGGTGTTTTTCAATATCCAGTTGCTTTTTGATGATGCTTTTTGGCTCCATTCTTCTGGAGTCCTGAGTCCCAGGAATTTGAAGACAAAGCTATCCTCCCAATTGCAGATGGAGTGGAGCCACCAGTATCCCAAGAACCTTGGCTCAGTACAATTTCCTAAGCCTTAGTTGGATTGTTCTTCTAACCAAGTGCAGGCTGGTAAGGGGAACATATGGACACTGGACATATCAAGTTTAGTGTCAGGGGACTCTTGGTGTTGAATGTCTACTTCACAGATTAAGAGGAGGGAATTGTGAACAGCATCTATGCTGTTAAGCTCACCAGAAGGACAAATGGAAGAGGGAGGAATGGAGTTCTGAAAATCAAAGTCAGTGGGGGAAGGACAAATGGAAGAAGGAGGAATGGAGTTCTGAAAATCAAAGTCAATGGGGGCAAAAGCTAAACTGTCCCTGTCAATGGTGCTTTCTCCCACAGAGATTCTGAAGGCATCACAGACAATCCTTCATGCCTCAATAACCATCTATTCCTAGCCTCATCCTTTCAGTTGGATCTGCATTTATTTCATGGTCTCTGGAACTGAAAGTAATACAAGAGACACCTTCGTAAAATGTCAAGTGATTCTGGGAAAGGCTGTGGGAAGAGAATTTCTCAACTTTTGCTTATAGATATGTCTGCAAATCATAAAGAGAATAGTATCCAAAAAGTTTAGAAACATAAGGGCAAATAGTACATTTTGTTACTATTCTCAGGTTGATCATTGGATTCTTTGCTTTAGAGATATGCAAAAGTATTCCAAGTTTGATTAAAAAATGAGAGTATCATTTAAAGAATATAATAAGTGTATTATTTAAAAATGAAATTCAGTTAGTGCTTGTCAAGTTTTCAGATATCATATAAATAATATAACAAGATGAATAATCTAGAAACACATCTACACATTCAGTTTGGAATTTGATATATGATAGATGTGACAGTAGGGTGAGAGTTCTTCAATAAATATTTAACATGTAGGAGTGACACAATTAACTTGTCACAAGCCCCCAAAACAGATTCCTTCCTCATGAAATGTATAGAAAAATAAACTCCCAAACTCTTGAAACTCTAAAAGAAAAAAAAAACTTGATAGCTTTAAAACCAAACATAGGCTTACTTGCTACCATTGACAGGTGCTGTGCTCTACCATTTGAGTCCTGGGTCTAGTGGTAATCTTAGCTACTCAGAAGGCTGAGATGTGAGGACTGCAGTTTGAAACCAGCCCAGGCAGATTAATCCAAGAGACTATGCTCTCCAATTAGCCAGCAAAAAGCTAGAAGTGGAGGTGTGGCAGAAGTGGTAGAGTTCTAGTCTTTTTTAAAAAACAAAGTAAGAGTTTGCTAGCCCATGAATTAGAGCCTCAATACTGGTGCATACACACACAAAATATATAGAAGGACACGTTTTGGACTCAGTGGCTATATTCGTTTTTAAAGGCAGGGCCCTGCTGTGGCTGCAAATAAAACATCCGACGATAGTGATGACAGTGACCTACTGCAGTCCTTACTCATGCCACCATTCAACAGCTCAGGTTTCCATGAAGTGACACAAGGCTTCAAGCTCCTTTCATTTCATGGCTGGACATGACCTTACCTTACTTTAGGATCTCAAAGTACTCTCTAGATTTTCTGAACCTGTCTTATCATAGAAGAGCATGGGGAATTATGGAGGCCTGTAACAATGTTTCAAAAATGATAACAATTATAGTAAATAGTCAGACTTTGTCTTAGGGAAATGAATATTGTCTTTTTTTGGGGGGTTGGTAGTGGGCTTTGAACTCAGGGCCTAGTGATGTCTGTGAGCTCTTTTACTCAAAGATAGAGTTCTACTACTTTGAGCCACAGCTCCACTTCTGGTTTTTGAGTGGTTACTTGGAGATAAGAGTGTCACAGGGACTTTCCTGCCTGGGCTGGCTTTGAATTGCAATACACAGATCTCAGCCTCCTGACTAGTAGGATTACAGGTGTGAGCCACTGGTGCCCAACAAATATTGTTTTAAACAAGATAAAAGGCCTGGGATTATAAATAAAAGCATAGATAAAGCTGATCATATGAAAAGTTGAAGTTCTTAGAGTAAAAATACTAATGCAAAGGGACATCCTTGTCTTGTTCCTGAATTTGGAGGAAATGGCTTTAGCTTTTTGCCATGAAGTATAATGCTAGGTGTAGGTTTGTCATACACAGCTTTTATTATATTGAGGAATGTTCCATGGATACCTACTTTCTCCAGAGCTTTCATCATAAAGGGGTGTTGGATCTTGTCAAATGCTTTTTCTGTATCTGTTGAGATAACCATGTGGCTCTTGTCCTTGCTCTTGTTGATGTAATAAATTACATTAATTGACTTGCATATATTGAACCAGCTTTGCATCCCTGAAATGAATCCTGCCTGATCATAGTGTATGATTTTTTTTAATGAATTGTTGAAATTGATTGGAGAAATTTTGTTGAGAAGTTTTGCATCATGTTCATCAAAGAAATGGGTCTATAGTTCTCTTTCTTTGACTAGTCCCTGTCTGTTTGGGGGATGAGGATTATGCTGGTTTCATAGAATGAATTTAGTAGTGAGCTTTCACTTTCAATTTCATTGAAGAGTTTGAGGGGTATTGGTGTGAGTTCTGCTTTGAAGGCCTTGTAGAATTCAGCCTGGGCTTTTCTTGGATGGGAGATCTCTTATTCCTGTTTCTATTTCAATGCTTGATATGGGTCTATTTAGTTGGCTTAAATTTTCTGGTTTAGTTGGGCATATCAGTATTTGCTAGAAAGATTTCCATTTCTTCCAGATTCTCAAATTTGTTAGCATAAAGGTTTGAGAAGTATTCCCTTATTATGTTCTGAATCTTGGTTGTTTCTGTAGTTATGTTTCCATTCTCATTTCTCATTTTGTCTATTTGGGTGTGTACTCTTTTTTTTGGTAAGATTTGCTCAGAGTCTGTCAATTTTGTTAATCTTTTGAAGAATCAAAAAACTTTTTGTTTTATTGATTCTTTCTATTTTTTTGGACTATTTAATTCTGATTTAACTTTAATTATTTGTTTCTGTCTACTGGGTTGGGGTTTGGCTTGTTGTTCTTTTTCAAGGAGCTTTGGGTGCATCATTAAATTGTTGGTTTGAGATCTCTCCTATTTGTTGATGTAGGAACTCAGAGCTAAAAACTTGCCCCTGAGTACTGCCTTTGCTGTGTCCCAAAGGAGCTGGTAGTTTGTGTGCTCATTTTTGTTGAATATCACGAACATTTGAATTTCCTTTCTAGTCTGTTCCATGACCCACTGGTGATTCAACAGTGTGTTGCTAAGTCTCCATTTGTTACAGAGCTTTCTTTGGTGGCTTTGATGGTGAGATGTAATTTTAATCCATTGTGGTCTGAGAGAGGGTAGGGAATAAATTTAATATTTCTGAATTTGAACAGATTTGCTTTGTGACCTAAAATGTGGTCTATTTTGGAATATGTTCCATATACTGTTGAGAAGAACATGTATTCTGATGCTGCTGGGTGAAATATTTTGTAGATATCTGTTAAGTGTAGTTGGACTATGCAGTTTTTTAGATCCAAGCTTTCTCTGTTGAGTTTTTGCCAGGTTGATCTATCCAGCAGGGATAGTGGTAAAGTCACCAATGATTAATGTTTTTGGATCTATGTGTGATTTTAGGGAAAGTAGTGTTTCTTGGATAAATTTGGGTGTTCCTGTATTTGGGGCATAAATATTTACAATTGTTATATCCTCCGGTAGTAGAGATCCCTTTATTAGTATGTAATGACCTTCTTTATCTTATCTTGCTAATTTTAATTTGAAGTCTGTTTTATCTGATATTAGGATTGCAACTCCTGCCTGTTATGGGGGTCATTTGTTTGGTGGATTTTAGTCCAGCCTTTCACTTTCAGGATATGTTTGTTTTTGTGGGCAAAGTGTGTCTCTTGAAGCAGCAGATGGAAGGATCCTGCTTTTTGATCCAACTAGACAATCTATATCATTTAATTGGAGAGTTAAGTCCATTAATATTGAGAGTTAGGATTCAGAGGTGTTTGGTCATTACTGCCATGTTATCCACCTTAGGGACTGTGCCTACTGGGTTCTTATTTTGATTATCTGATTCTTTGTTTGGGGCAATTTCTCTGCCTTTATTATGTTCTTGTTGGTTTTCTATATGTAGGACATTATTAAGTATCTTTTGTAATGATGGTTTGGTGGAAATATATTGTTTCAATTTTTCTTTGCTGTGGAAGGATTTTACTTGTCTCTCTGTTATGGAGGAGGGTTTAGCTGGGTACACTATTCTTGCTTGATAGTTGTTTGTCTTTAGGGCCTGGCATATATCCTTCCAGGCTCTTGTTTTCATTGTCCCTACTGAGAAATCTGTAGTTATTCAGATTGGTTTTCCTTCATAGGTGATTGATCTTTTCTCCTTGACAGTCCTGTTCTGGTCTGGTCTATTTGGGGCTCTAAAGGCTTCTTAGTTCATTATAATTCCTTTAGTTACAAGTAAATTTATTTTTTTTTAACCTGTGAAGACTTATTTTGTGGCTTCCAAATTAATCTATTCTCAAAATAGTCCATGAGCTGCTGAGCAGAGTATGTTCTTCAGCTTTTGACTGGAATGTTCTTAAATATCTGTTAAATCCATGGGATCTATGAAATAGTTTAAAGAGTTTTTTTAATATATATTTTGGGCATTGATGAAGGTGGAGTATTGAAATCATCCAATTATGTATCTGAGCTTATTTGTTAATTCGTGTTTAGTAATGTTCATTTTTATAAAACAAGTGCACCATTATTCAGAGCATATATGTTCATAATTATTGTTTTTTATTGCTAGATTGTCTTTTATTAAATAAGTAATGATTTTATCTCTTTTCACTAATTTTGATGTCTACATAGTCAGATTTCATTTCCTAGGTACAGCTTTGTCTGTCCTACTCTCAAACAATCTGTTTCTTTGTTAGTGAGGTCTGATTTTTTTCAGACAATAAAATGTTGAATCTTATTTTTATATTCAATTAGTCTATCTGGTTTGTTTTATTAATTGGTATAATTCTATATAGAGTTTATTTTAATATTTCTCATTTTGCAGTTTTGTTTTGGTTGATTATAGTAACTTGCTCTTGTTATATTAGTCAACAGAGTGTACTTGTTGACTGAGTTGAATATACTTGATTCTTTCAGAATTTTCATTTGTTTATCCATTTCTCATGAAAATTATTCTTCCTTGAGCTCTCATTTTCATATATGTACAGGATACTTTTGTCTAGTCCAATGAGCAACTCATATTGATGAATTACTTTAGTTTATGCTTATCTTTGAAGGGCTTTAAGTTCAACTTCAGTATTAAAGGACAATGTGATTGGTAGTTACCTACTGTCTGTGCTTGAAATACATGTTCCATAATTGCCTTTGTTTAGAGATACTTCTGTGTAGTCTAATATAAAGCTGATATGAGTCAGTTGGTATTTGTATCTTGAAATTTTCATTGTTCTTTCTTTTACATAAGGTCTGATTATTGTAACTATAATGTGAGTTAGATAGGACAATTTATTGGTCATATCTATATGGTATTCTAAATATTTCTTATACTTGGATGTCCATTCATTTCTCTAGATTTGGAAAAATATTTCTATTAATAAATTTCCTAAGTGTTAAAAAATAATGTAAGCAAAATTAAAATACAAGCTAAGACTATAGGCTTTCTATACAGGATGAAAATACAAACACATTATTTGAGTTAATATAAAATAGGCAACACAACATATTATGCACAGGCAGTCACAAAAGAGAGAATTTTAATTTTAATGTCATTTAAATATAAGACAAAGTGTTCCATCATGACAGTAATCAGAGATGCAAATATATTACACAACAAAACAGGATGCCATTTCAAACCCATGGTAGGATAAAATTAAAACATTTTGACCAATAGTTGGATAAAGTGTAAAGTAACCAAAAAATCCCTTTTTTTACATTGCATATGGGGTTATAAATTGCTGTAACCACTTTGGGCAAAGCAGTTTGGCAACATCTAGAAAATCTGAACATGTGCACACACGAGAGAATATACTTAGCATTTCCCTTTCTAACCACAGCCCTTGATGAAACTGTCATGTGTTTAGGACAGTCATATAAAAGTGTTTATTAAATACCTTTGTGCGTGTGTGTGTGTGAGTGTGCTGATACTAGGGCTTGAACTCAGGATCTTGTACTCTTTTGTTTTAGTTTTTTTTGTTTTGTTTTGTTTTTTTGTTTTTTGTTTTTTTGGTTGTGGGGCTTGAACTCTGGGCCTTGGCGCTGTCCCTCAGCTCTTCAGCTCAAGGTGAAAGCTCTACCACTTGAGCCACAGCGCCATTTCCAGTTTTCTAGTGGTTTACTGGAGATAAGAGTCTCACAGACTTTTCTTCCTGGGCTGGCTTTGAACCTTGATCCTCAGATTTTAGCCTCCTAACTAGCTAGGATTACAGGTGTGAGCCACCATTGCCCAGCTTGTTTTAGTTTAATAACTAAAAACATCTTAATAGCAGCCATGCTAGAATTCTGCATGCTTTCTATTTGCAGTTTTGTAAATCAATATTCATCCCTAGAACATGTGAGATGTATTTTATTTAATACATTTTTGCTTCCTTTACCATATGTTTCTTCACAGCCTTAGGGAATGCTGGTCAAAGTCACACTGACTTGTCACTCTGCCCTCAATTGTGATAAAAGCCTTAGGTTGGCACTTGCTATATTCCAGTATCCTTAATTTTGTCTCTCTGGGTCTTGCATTTTTTTCTCAGCTTTTCCACTGGTGGCTAGTGTTCTACCACTTGTACCACACTTCTTTTTCTGATTTTTTTGCTGGTTAATTTGAGATATGAGTCTTTTGGAACCTAGATCCTCAGATCTCAGACTCTTGAGTAGCTAGTATTGTAGTCATGAGCCATTGGCTCCCAACCTGAATACCCTTTTTAGTAGCATCACTCTAGAAGGAAGTTATGAATCTATCAGTGGGAAAATGAAAGAAATTCATTGCCATTGGAATGAATAAACTAGATCTAGCTAGCTATAAGAATAGATTTTAAATTATCTTTTTTGGTCAGTACTGAGGTTTGAACTCAGGACCCTGTGTTTGCTAGACATCTCTATCATTTGAGATACCTCTACACCCATTTTTGCTTTTATTTTTCAAATAGGGTCTCACATGTATACCTTAGCTGGCTACATAGCAAGATTGATAGGCGCTTGCCACTATGTCCAACTTTTATTGGTTGAATTGGAGTCTCATGAACTTTATTCTTGGGATGTCCTCTGCCTTCCAGGTAGCTGGGATTATAGGAGTGAGCCACCTTACCTAGCTAGAATTCAAATTTTAAGTTGAGAGTAAAATAAGAAAGTCACAAAGGGATTACTATACTTCATCATTCAAACAAAATAGAAAAAAAACAGCCAACTATATTAATGGATTCATCTTTGTAACCAAACTGTGAATATGTGTGCTGTAAGACACACATGAAATGCATGGCATTGAGTGACTTTGAGGAACAGAGTATAAAGTTAGTTGGGGTGGGACTGGTAGGAGAGCTTGCCATGACATTTCTACTGTGTATTTTTTGAATCTTCAATTGTTTTGAACAAACAAAACAAACTGGAAGCAGCATGATATCATTACAATTTTAGGATATTTATTGTATTTGTCCTATTTTTTGTACTTTCAACATTTCTAACTTGTTAAAAGAAATCTTCACCTCACCCCCATTTGCCATATGCCTCACTACTAGTGTTATTTGGTCCTAGAACTGAAATAGTCTGATCTCTTCAAGAAAAACATGAACTGAGTTTGCTCATGAAATTTTTACCAGCTATTGTATACTCATGTCCTAAACATTTCTCTTGGCAAGCATCACACAAAAAGCATTGACCAAAGGAAATAAGAGGGATATTTTTAAAAAGTAAATCTGAGATACCTGGACCAAGAAAATCCAAATTAGGATGAAAGGGATATACCTCAGACCAGAAGAGAGCCAGTTTTTGTCCTCCCTCCCTCCTTCCCTCCCTCCCTCCCTCCTTCCCTCCCTCCTTCCCTCCCTCCCTCCCTCCTTCCCTCCCTCCCTCCCTTTCTTCTTTCCTTCCTTCCTTCCTTCCTTCCTTCCTTCCTTCCTTCCTTCCTTCCTTCCTTCCTTCCTTCCTTCCTTCCTTCCTTCCTTCCCTTCTTTTCTTTCCTTTGAATATTTTTTTATTATCTTTATGTAGTTGTACAAAGGAGTTGCCATTCACCAAAGCAGTTTATAAATACAGTGCATTTGATCAAAGTCAACTCTTTCAGCCACACCTCACAACCTACCCTTTCCCTCACTCTTCTTAATTTTAGGTTACGTATTGAATTTTTGCAATCTAACAAAGCAATTTATGCATCTTGATCGGTGTCATCATTTGAACATCTTTATCCCCATTTACCCATTCTTTCCCTTATATTTCTCAATTTTTCCTCAATTTTCACAAATATAATAAACATACATGTGATGAATTCTTGTCTGCGTCTTCCACTTCCCACTTCATTCTTCTATCCTTCTCCTCTAAGCCTCACCCTCTCCTCTTGCAAGTACTCATTTCCTGTTACTTATTTTGTTGCATTTTGACTTTGTCATTTAAAAGAATTATATGATTCAAGCTTTCCATTGAGTCTATTACACTTCAGTTAATTCATGTGTAATCCCTTGATACCACCTACTGTGTTTACTTACATATTTATAGGCACATTCTAGCTACCAAAAATGAGGGAAAACATACAACCTGTGTTTCCCTGGATCTGGCTTACTTCACTTTAGATAATTTTTTCCAAGTCTTACCATTTCCTTATGAATTCAGTTTTCTTGATCTGCTGGGGAGAAGAGACTCAGCAGAACTGAAGGAGTGAGACCAGAGTTTCTCTTTGGAGAACATGGAGAAACATGTTGTACAAGTACAGCTAGCGAACTAGCTTAGCAATTTTGGTGAGGAAAAAATTTGACATAAGGGAAGCCTGTTGAAAGAATTGTTGGCAGCACCAGAGGAGCTAGTTTGGGGCTGTGTCTCCATTGAGAAAACCCAGAAAAAGACTATACAACTGGTCTGATGATGGAGCCATTGTGTCTGACTTAATATGCAACCTACGTGTCTTACTTTGGCTTTCTCAAGGCAGAGACTGAGAAGAAGACCTGAGTGCTGGTAGTTCTCAGGGATAGTGGAAGCCAGGATGAAGGACTTTGGAGACTGAGGTGGAGAAGATGAAAAAGGTAAGAAAGTGTACATGAATGGGCAGGTTATCACTGTGGCTTCCTTACTGGGGCTCAACTCTTATGAATCAAGTCAGATGTGTGTCAGAATTGTCCCTGCCAAGATGAAAAGCTGGGACATTTATCAATATTATTCATTCCTAGTGGTGACATGGATTCTATCCCTAGAAACTGGGAAACCTTCCATGATTCTGGAGAAAGTTCTGAAGCAAAGAAACAAGGAGATACCATGGTAGAGGCTTGGAGTGGGAATGTGGGCACTGCCCACCACAACTGTGTTAAACCAGGTGGGATTGAGGAGATGTGAGATGGGACAAAAACAGTATCTGTCATTTTGGAGAATCAGATTCTCTTTCCCAGATTCTCTTTCAGATTAGACACATGCCATCCTCCATAGTTTTGATCTGGATTCAGTAAGATGCTGTGTGATTGTTGGCCTAGGGCTAGTTCACCCTCTCTAGATCTGTACCAGCAAAATGAGGCCTTGCTCACTGCCCCCTGTCCTTCTTGCTTATGGTAGACCAGAGCCACATCCCGAATCTTGGCTTCCAAGGACTTTTGGAAGTATGGGTTTTAGATGTTGAATGTCTGCAGGAGTGGGAGGGACATGACAAGGTTATGAGCTGGTTGGCATCCTGCTATCTGCTCCACTTACCTGATTGGGGACCTTTCCCACCTTCTCTTGCTTTGTGATTCTGGTTGAGGAGAATTCCCCTTGAAATCATCTCAGTTCAGCACTATTATATTTAGTGCAGTGAAAGAGAGGGAGGTAACACAGGCCTTCACTGACCATACCAGCAACATCTTCAACGAGCTTACAACCCCAATTTGTTCTCTTATTGCATTTATAATTGCACATGTGTTACCATGATGATGATGATGGTTATTGGTTTGTGGTACTGGGGTTTGGATTTAGGGTCTTGTGCTTCCCAGGCGAGCACCTTACCACTAGAGTCCCACCCTCGGCATGATTATTAACTGCCTGTCTGTCTGTCTGCCAGGCCAGAGGCTTGTCGGGGCAGAAATAATGATGTTGGCTTTTTCACCATTGTTCCTTGCACCTAGAATATTCTTGGCATTGCTACATGGGTGACCAGTGCACCTTATTTCAACAAATAAATAAATGGAAAAGATGAGCATTTGAGGTAGTTTTCTTCATCTGTGTGGGGATGTTTTGTCAGTTTTGTCTGAGGAAATAAATAACCCACATTTAACATTGCTTTTGAAAATAAGGACAGTAGAAGGGCCTGCTCTAAAGTGAGAACATTATTCCACTGTGAAAATATGGTATTTTTGGCTCTCGTGTTAACTAAGGCTGCTATTTCTAGTACTGGGCTAGAACAGATATTAGTGAGCCAGCAGGTGACTGCACAGCAAATCTGAGAAATGAAAAAGCAGCTTGATAATTTCATATTCCAATTGGTTTGGGAAATCTACAAGCAATATGATATATGGTATAAGAGAATAAAAGAAAAGAAGGAATGATCTTGTTCATGGAATAGCAGAGGAGAAAAACTTAATAATTAGATTCAAAGGAAAGACTATGACCTTGAAGATTTCCTTCTTTCTTTTTTTCATGAGCCCAGGACTCAAACTCCATATCTGATGCTTTCATTCATTGGCTGGAGCTCTACCACCTAAGCCAGGCCTCCAACCTCTTCAAGATCAGGAAGTGGCTGTTTTAGGGTCACTGTCATATCAGAATATCAACATTATTTGAGCTGTATCATGATCCAGGAAATATCTGAGACATGTTTTACTTGGAACAAGCCTACAGGGCAAGTGTTATCACTGCTTTCCTTCTTAAATTTTAATTTACTTCTTATTATCTTTAAGTAATTGTACAAAGGAGTCACCATTTTCAAAGCAGTTTATGAATACAATCTATCTTGATCAGTGTCACCCCTTTCGACATTCTTACCCATCCCTCCCTGCCCAACCCTTTATCTCATGTGTCTTAATTTTGTAGGCTATACATAATTTTTTATTGCATCCTCACTCTGTTCTACTCTTCATGCATCTACCCTTTTCCCCTTGATACTACCTATGCCTTTGACTATCAGCTTCCCAGTGTTTCCTGTTGCTCATCATTGACTTTGCCTTTCTAAGGAATTACATTTTTTTTCAGTTCTCCCTCAAATCTCTTATATTTCAGTTAATACATTGGTATGCACTTGTACTGCCTTGCTTCTATAGGGAAAGATGCTTGGGGAAGTCAGTAATCTGCCCAGGGTGCTATAGCTAGCTGCAACTTCAGATTTGCAATCCAGGCTGGCTTTACTCCAGAGCACTTGATCTGGAGTAAACCATTGCATGGTTTCCTGGGCTGCAGGGTCAGCAGATTAGCATCCAAATTCAGGCTTTCTTTTTCCATACCAACTATGTGGCTAAGTGGCTGGCCAAAGCTTACACTTCGTTGGTAAGATAGTTGTAGAAATTGAGGCAACATATACCCTGGGCCTTTAGTACACAGTTGGTGCTCAGTCTATGGTATTGTCACTTTGAGCATATGGGATTAGGATATGAGTGTGTATAGAGTTTGCCAACACTTCCTCCCAATTCTTTCTACTCTGTTGAATGTGTCCATTGCTTTTCAGATTGCTGGAATCCCACTGGTCGCCATTTTGCCTTCATTTCTTGAGTGTTTGGTGTTATAGCTGGGAAGCCATCACCAGTCCCCATGTCACGAAGCACCCATTCATCTGCTGCTGGAGGACAGCAAGGAAGTATAGACCACAGAGAGATGAAACCCAGAAGGGCAAATGTCCAGTATCTTGAGCATCTTGTCTGAATCCAGGAAATCATTTCCTTAGGTGGCCTAGTGGGAGCAAGCATGTTTCTACAGCATTGCTTCCCAAGGGAAAGTCTTTCAAATGAGTTTTCAACTCCTATGCCCTGGAGCTTATAATAGACGCCAATTTCAGGTAGACATATCCTTTGCCAGAATGTAACATGAATGACCTCTTGTCCTATTCCCAGTGGAGTTCTTGTTCCCATCTGAAATGTCTCCAGTATAGTCGTTACTGTCTGGGTTTCGATTGGGTCTTCTGAGTTCCCAACATTATGATGAGCTTTCAGCGTTCTAGACTTCACTGAACTTCCCTCTCCAAACTGTCTGAATTTCTTCTGCAAAGTAGTCTGACAGGTTTAACAACCCCTTGTTCAGCAATGACTTCACTTCTCTGGTACCAGTTTTCTGTAAGAATTACTTTCTCATGGCTGTGACAGAATGTCTGACATAAATGACATAAAGGGAGGCCAGGGCTTGCTTTGACTGCACTTTCAGAGACCCATGGTTGCCTGGCAATAGGCACTTGGGAAGAGCATGATGGTGGCAAGAATGTGCATCCGAGGAAGAGGTCTTCATGTATGACTGACAAGAAGCAGATCAGGTTTTGATCATCAGTTTGTGATGATCTTTCTCCATAGAGGGCGTAACATTCTTGAGGCAGGCAGATGGAGCATGTACACACCCTCTCGTCCCAAGTGAGATAGGGCTGCAGGCTGTCAGTGCTGCTCTATTTTACTTCTGTGTTTCATTTAACAAATGTCTCAATAGAAAGCCTGGGGTAGCCTTGATGAGACTCTTCACTTTCTGCCTTTCTAGCCTTGTGTTTTTTTAAACTTTCGATACTTATTTATATTTAAATATCCCTTTAAAATATCTTTAAATATTTGCACCCAGATGGAATTTCCAACAATTTATTGAAGGGAAATGTCATGTAGCATTCTTGACTCATTTCTCTGTGATTCCTAGTGTTCTGGGATTTTGGTTCTTGATCCATGAGTGCTTTCTTAGTGTTTTGCTCCCAGTTTGGGAGTTCCACTCTGGGAACTCCCACAAGTTCTCCACTGTTTTGTTTGACCTTTCTGCCTTTTGTGGTGAGCTGGCAAATGCCCAGAAGGAAGGAAACAACACTGAATGAATGCAGGGCTCATGTCTAGACCTTCTCGTGGGAAGTGTGCGTGTATGTATGCTGTGTATGTGTGCTTACATGTGCATGCATTAGTGTGTATGTGTGTGTATATGTGCATGTATGTATCTATGTATATATGCATGTGTATATGTGTATGTTCTCTTCAGTCTTAGCTACCTGATTACGCTCTGGTACTCTCAACATCTCTTTTCATTTGTGCTGAATTTATATCTGTATTTTTTTAATTGGCATTAATGTAATGCAAGCTTTTCTTTTATGGGTGAAAACAGAGTTCCTCTTGCTCTCTTTAAATAGGCTCACTTTTAAATAAATTACCTATTTTAGCCTTGTTCTAAGGAATGATATTAACAAAATCATTTGGCTTGTTTTAGTGTAATTTTCTTTTGGGAAAATATTGAAATAATCACATATTTTAAATTCAATTGTGTACCTTTAAAGTAATTATTTATGTTCTACTTTAGAAAAATTTTCTGAAACTACCCAGAAGGCTGTTCCTAAAATATTTTCTTTGTTATGGTAGAAATGTACTAGGATTCCTCAGACTTAGTGTAATCTCACCTTTGCTTTTATCTGCTCGCTATAGTTTGAAAGTATGCTCCCAAAATTAGGGGGTTCCAACTTAATCACCATGGTGACAGTACTAAGAGGAGGTGAGGGGAGATCTGCAAGAGATGATTGAGTCATGAGGGTGGAGCCCTCATAAGTGATATTAGGATCTTATAAAGCAGGTGCAAGGGAGCTGTCCCTCCCTAATGTACAGGGACCATCTAGGAAGCAGGGCAACACTCGCCAGATGTGGGTCAGCTGGTGCCCTGATCTTGGACTGGATTCCAGCCTCCAGAAATATAAGCAATATATTTTTGTTGTTTATGAATTACCCAATCTAAACAAATCCAATCTGTTAGTATATGTGCACCGGGCAGTGCTGGGAAATGTCTGGTCAGTGAATAGGAAGGCATACAACCAACATATTCATTTTTCAGCAGGGATTAACATGCAGACAGGGACAGGGATGAGACACACTAACTGCAAATGCTCAGGTTGAGCAGGGGGAGAAGCCGTTGAACTGGGCATTCAAGGTGAAGATGGCACCGTTGAATGCTTAGGACTTGATTCTATTAGTTTATTCAAATGGAACTATTTTCAGGGCCTATCTCACACCATCCAAACTGCCAAGAGCCTGCAGGATGAACCAACGTGTCACATTAATGGCTTCCTCTGTGACATTTACAGGATTTGAGAACTAGGACAGAGTATTCACAAAATGCTTCCTCCAGGGGCAAATCTCCCCTCCATGGACCAAAGCACTGACCACAAGGATGTTTGGAGTGTTAAACTGAACTCAGAATGAGAGAGAAAGACACTCACCAGAGATATGTGCATTGAGGCATTGTGAAATGTATTTCCTTTTCTGTTTTGCAAACATTGCTGCCCATTTGTCTATTTATTTGCTTACATCACGTCTTCTGAGACTGCCAGTGGTAGCAACTGAAATGACAGAGTGAATATATCCCACTCTCTGTCCTTAAAAGAGGTCCCGGTGAAGTGGACATGATAAAAGAAAAATAGCACACTTGAATGTCCTTCATCTGGAGATGCTACTGAATTGAAGATGCGCCATCACTTTGCTCACAGCTTCTGAGGATAAATGCAGTGCTAGGTTAAGTGTACACAGTGCATTTCAATGGCAGGAACATTTCAGTGTGGAAGAATGTGTAGAATTGAGGAAGCATACGATAGAATGTGAAATGCTGAGATGGAATTGCAAACCTTGGTGTGAAGAAAAATGGCGGTGGAGAGGATTGATTCTGCCACTGGGACGGGGCCCTCCATTATCAGCAGGGATTGTGCCAGTAACTGCTATGACCTCAATGTCTGTGTTCTCCAAATTTACATGTTGAAATCTAATATCCACTGTAATAGCGTTAGACGTTGGGGCACCTAGGTGATGAGAGAGCCCTGCACTCTCACGAACGGAATCAGTGCCTGGATGGGCTGAGCTGGATAGAGCATGCATCCACCACGTGAAGACACAAGTTCATCCGTGAGGGATGAGTCCTTCACCAGACACCCAATTTGCTGATATCTGGCGCCTTGACCTTGGAGTTCCCAGCTTCTAGGACTGTGAGCAGTGAATTACTGTTGTTTATAATTGCCAGGTGTAAGGGTTTGTTTCCTGTAGTCCAAATGGACTAAGTAGCCATTCACATTTGTGCTCCTGAGAACTCTCCAGAAAGGCCCAGGACTCCTATAGAAAGGGAGAGCAACTCAAGGGAGTGCCAGAGCAATGCAGTGAATACTTCCTCTTCTTGGCATCTTCTCAACACATTCACCATCGAAGATCAGAAACACATCAGAACACAATGAAAGGCTGCCTAATTGTATTTTAGGGCAGAAAAGTCAGGAAGTTCCCTCTCTGCCTTGACATTAGCTAGGGATTTTGACTTTCCGATGACTGTCTCAGAGGCCTGTTCCAAAGGCATGTGAGAAAAGTGTCTAGCACCGTGTCTGTCTGTCTAGGAGTTTTGTGAACTTCCCACGCCATGCTTAGTGTGGTGCTGGGTTCATGTGCTGTTTCTCTAAGTTGAGCTGTCAAGATTCCTCTTCTCTCCCTGGAGGCACTGTAGCAATTTGGAGGTATAACTTAGATCCCAGTAAAATCTGTCACCCTGCAAGGAGGTATAACTTAGATCCCAGTAAAATCTGTCACCCTGCAAACCCTGTTCCAGTGTTCCCCTTGGCATTTTCTCAGCCTTTTTTTTTTTTTTTTTTTTTTTTTTCCACATTGACTCATCAGAAGCTGAAGCTGCATTGTGGCAACAGACTCAGTTCCGAGTTCCTGGTCAGTGGAGACAATGACTTGGGGAGACCTGCTTTGTGTGAGGGACTCTGGAGCACAGAGGCTGTACTTGATAGAAAATGCAAGGAATGCCGAGGATGGAAGGGAGCTTTGGCCTCCCCGGTGCTGACCACAAAGGAAGTTCTGCATGTGCTGGCAAGTGTTTTAAGCTCTTCAAAGATGGAGAACTCCCCGATTGTCCGGGCAGCTTATTCTGTTTGAAGACGTTAGTGGCATAAAAAGATTTTGTTTCATTTTGTTTATGTTCACTCATGACTCATCGATGGCACTTCCTCTGGAATTGGTCCCCATTCTGACATCAGACACTGTTTCGAGCCCCAGGGGAACAGCACTGAGGAAAGAGATGAACAAAAATTCATATTGTTGTGCTTTGTATTCTAGCAGAGGGACTATATAGTAAATGGGAGTTATATTCCACCGTGTGGTAAGTATAAAGTAAAAGGAATAAATGTTAAAGGGTTTGGGGGTAGGTATTTCTGAGAAGATAATCTTTATGCAAAGATTTGAAAGGAACAGAACGAGTCATTAATCAGTTGAGGAAAAAGTACTTTAGTCAGAAGGAGTAGGTGTGCAAAGGAAATCTTGAAGCAGCTATGAGCCTGGTATGTTCAAGAAACAGTAAGGGAGCCAAGTTGCTGGAGTGAGCAAGAGGGAAACGAAGAGATGTTTCAGAGCAAAGTAAGGCAGATTTCATGCCCTTTAGGCTACCATAAGGATACAAGGGCTGCTTGGATTAAAGCATAAAGATTTAAGGGTTTCTATGATTAAAATGGTAGATTTTAGGATCTACCAAGATCCTAAGAAGTCAACCTGAATTGTTTATCATAGCTAAGATATGGAACTTACCCAGAAGCCCCTCCGTAGATGAATGGATCAAGAAAATATGGTATATATACACAATGGAGTTCTATGCCTCCATCAGAAAGAATGACATTGCCCCATTCATAAGGAAATGGAAAGAAAGACTTGGAAAAAATCATATTAAGTGAAGTAAGTCAGACTCAAAGAAACAAAGGCTCCATAGTTTCCCTTGTTTTAATAATTATTATATGTCTAGGATAGTCCTAGCAGAGGATCACAATAGCTCAAGAGCAATGTACATACGATGCCAATTGAAATGAACCCCAATGTATGGAAACAAGAGGTTTTGTTTTTGTTGTTGTTTTTAATGTGCTGCGTGAAATTGTTTCTTTTTTCTTTCATTTCCCCCCCTTTGGTTTATTCCCTGTTGTCCTTGTCTTTGATTTTGGTACTCTGTGTCTTGTATATACATTTATCTGATTTGGGGAAGGGAAGGAGAATAACATAACAAAATGGCGAGACAAAGGACAAAGGGGAAACCAATGCTACAATGATACTCACAAGACACTAGATTTGAAGTGAACTTTACAACTTGGGGGGAAGGGGAGTGGGTGGGGAGAGAAAGTGGGAGAAAACCAGGGAGAGGGTATCACTGTTCAACAAGAAATGTACTCATTACCTTACTTAAGTATATGTATGCAAAGGTAACCCCTCTTTATATCAACCTTACCATAAAATAAAATAAAATGAAAAGAAGTAAAGCTGAGTCTTAAGGAAGTAGTAAGTGGAGAAGCATGAGGAAATTTCATGTTTCAGATCAGGCTAGTGTGAGAGAGATGTGAGATCATGTACAGGACACAAAGAAATTGTGCTTTTGGTGCGGGGTGGTCTGGGAACCTGGTGAGCTGTGGTAAGGGATAATTCCACACCATTAGGGGTTAAATTTTTGCTCAAAGTTAAACAAATAGTGGACATAGTCAGATTTTTATTTCAGGAAGAAAACTCTTAAAAAATTAAAATTGTGATGATAAAGGTGATCTACATAAGTCAGACAAAGAGTACATTTCTTTGTGGACAATGCCATCCCTTCCTTCATCCTTGCCCAGTTTTTCCCTCTCATCTCCTCCCACCAGTTACATAGTTCATTTCCAACCTGGCAATCTAGTGAGTGCCACTGTTGCATTTATTCACCCTTTGTCCCAGAAGAATACTCTTAACAAAGTGTGGGGCAGTGAAGAAATAATTACCAGATGATGATAGTAAGGGGCTTTACTTATCCAAGCAAGAAACAGTTGATGTCTAAATCTTTGCAATAGTAAAGAGAGAAAGATGGATAAGTTTGGGATGTGGGATGGAGGAGCCTTGGGTGTGGTCTAGTTAGGAAGGTAATGGTGGAGGTTAATTTAAAATACCAGGTTTTATGAAGTTATATGACACGGACAATTTCCTGGACACATGCTCCTTATGAATATTAAATCATGAAGAAATTGAAAAGACACAAAAAGACCATTAAGAGCTAATGAATTGAATCAATAGTATCTCACCATGGAAAAGCCCTGAATCAGATGATTTCACAATTTAATACAACCAAATATCTAAAGAAAAATGAATTCAAATTCTTTAAAATTATTAAAAAAGTAAAAGAGTAAGAAATTCATTTAAACTCATTTGATGAAGCCAGCATTATCTGGATACAAGAAAACCATAATACAAATCAATATCCTTATAAATATAAATGCTAAAGTTCTCAACAAAATGCTAGCAAATTTAATCCAACAGTACATTAAAATATTATTCATTATAATCAAGTAGAAATCATTCCAGGGATAGATGTAAAGATGGTTTAACATTTGTAAATAAATAAATACAATTCATCGTATCAATGGAATAAAAGTTGAAAACTATATGACCATCTCAATCAATGTGGAAAAAGCATTTGATAAAACCGGTATGACTCCATAATAAAATCGTTGAACAAATAAAAACTATGTGTAACAAGCCCACATCTAACATCTGGGGAAAGCTGAAGACTTTCTTTCTGAGATCTGAACAAGGCAAAGATGCTTACTTTTACCACTTTTATTTATTTTTTGTCTATATAATAAAAATATTTAATGCTGCCAAAAAGTATAAAAATACAGTAGGAATGGCAGTACAATACAAAGTATTCTCTCCTAATTTATTTCTTTTACATCTTTCTACATTTCATACACACATTTAAAAAACACTTAACAATACATCAAATGAAAGAGTTCTGCAAAGTCTTCTGCTGGTGGCTGCTCTTCATTCCCTGGATGTTAAGTTTACTTTGTAACCAGACAACTGTGAGGCAATCTACAGGTTTAGCAAGCCTCACTTCAGTTTCCAGAGTGGGCTTCAGGTCTTGCTTTGCGCATCAAAGGTTCAAAATTTATAGCTGCAGAATATTCTCAAGTCATGAATATTTAGGTGTCTGTCAATCTTGGCCTTTTTCTTTTTCGTTCAGTCTCATTGAGCCTCTGTTTCATCTGCTGCACCTTCTGAACTGTGGTAGCCTTTCAGTCCTCTTGAATACGTTTCTGTAGAACACTCTCACTGTTTTCCTCCACAGTATCTTGCATTTTAGAGGAAAGTCCTGTGCACCGGTCACTTGTCAGTTTCTCTTCTAGACCTTGTCTGTTCCCATTATACTTTTCAATGATTATTTTGTTCTGTGAATGATCGAAAGCAGGACTTAAGTCTTCTTTAGAAAGTTCTTTCCACCGTTTCTGTATATTTGAATCTCCCTTTATACACTTTGCTCCTTCTATAATGGCCATATAAGAGAATCTGAGTTGATCTGGTGTCTGAATAAGTCCCATTCGGAATTTTCTCATATTCAGTAACACTTGTTTAATGTTAATATCATCTCCTTTTTCCATCAGAACAAGACATGTGTCTACTAGAGAGAAGGTGCCAGAGTGCCCTATGCCTGTACTATAGTAGATCACTGCAGGCCTGTGGTCAGGGCTCAAGGAGCCAGAGTCTCTCACTGTAATCAAGAAATTATGAAGCTAGTGATTCAGGTACTCCAGATATTGTTCTGGATTCACCACTATTGATATTTTCTAATTGTAGTAGATGTACTGTATAGTATGACTTCACATCTTCAGACAGGAGCTTCACACTAAATCCAGTTTCTTCAAACAGCATCTCTCGGTCATCTATTGGCCAGTATTGTGCACATTTAACAGATTCTTTCTCCACAATTCGGTTTAGCATGACAACTGCTTTGGTCTTCTGCTGCCAAACCATGAGCCAGAAGTGACAACATGTGTTAGGAAGTGGACCCTGTGTTAAGATATAACTCCTTCGTGCTTCTTCTATGTCAATTAAGCTGGCATTAATATAATCATTTTCAGTATTTTGCAGTTTAACAGGACTATGATCATATGGGCTTACATCTCGGTATCTGTTTCGATCTCTGTTTTCTGGAAACTTGGCCACTCTGTGAGGATAGTCATGAGACTCATTTCGAATTTCCAAGTATAGTTGCTGCCAGTGAGACTGAGCATCCAGCTCCTCGAACTCCCGCTTGATGGTGGTAGACATGGTGGCCAGAGAGCGCTGGCGTGGGTGGAAACTGCACCGGCGGAGAGGCTCAGGCCCCGCCTTACCACTTTTATTGAAGGAGACATAGAAGTTCTACTCAGAGCAAGAAGTAATAAGAAAAAGCATCCAAACCGAAAAGGAGGAAGTTTAAGTGTCTGTTTTCAGATGCATGGGCCTGAAGGGTGTGTACATGCACATACACACAAGATGCAAAGTCATCTCTTTTTTTTGTTGTTGGTCGTGGGCTTAAACTCTGGGTCTGGTCGCTGTCCTTGAGCTCTTCAGCTCAAGGCTAGCGCTCTACCACTTGAGCCACAGCACCATTTCCTGTTTTTCTGGTAGTTTATTGGAGATCAGAGTCCCATGGACTTTCCTGCCTAGGCTGGCTTTGAACCATGATCCTCAGATCTCAGCCTCCTGAATAGCTAGGATTACAGGCATGAGCCACCAGTGTCCAGTGAGTGGAAAGTCATTTCTTATTCCTAATTAAAAGAGTTAATATTCTTAAAAGGTCATACTACATAAAGTGATCTACAGAACATGAAAGATGTGAAAGAGGAATTCAATAAAGACACAAAAACCCTGAAAAAGAGTCAAACTGAAATTGTGGTTCAGTAAATGAAACTTAAAACTATGCAAAATTTCTCCACCAAATATTATTTCTTTTATTCTCAAAGATGCTAAGTAGCTACCAGTGCAGGAGTGGTTGAACAAAGTGCTGAGAACCAGTAAGAGCTAGGATTGAATATCAGAAATGTGAGGATGGTGATTTCAAATTTCTTTTTCACATATCTGTTCAGGCTCCTGGTGGTTTCAATGATCTATGGATGCAAAACAAAATCTCCTATACTTCATGATTTAAAATGGTCATGTGATCACTGTGCACCAGTCTGCACTTTGGCTGGTGACTTTGGGTATGAGCAAGGCTTCCTAGTAGGTTTGCAATCAGCACAAAAGTTGCCAGGCAGCTTTGCTTCTGTGTGTTGGCTAGGCTGCTTTTTCTTTTCTTTACATGGTTTCCCCAGCTCTAGCCTTGTTCACACAAGGCTCTCCAAGAGGGAGAACGAAGACCTGTAAGGAGTCTGATACAGGCGTCTGAACAGGCAGCATTTTTTTTTAACTCATATTCTGCTGACCTAAGAAAGTCACAAGGCTAGCCCAGACACAGAGAATTGTCGAAGAGATCTCTTGACAGCAAGAGCTATGCACCGATGGTGGAAGGTACATAATACTGAGATTGTGAAGATTTTTGGAAGTGATTTTATTTTCACCTTTTGGCAGTACCGGGGATTGAACTCATGGTCTCAGAGTTGCTTTCTACTACATGAGCCACACCAATGATTTTTTTAGGGCTTTGTGCTTTTGTCTTGGCTTGCCTCTTACTTCAATCTTTCTCTCACCTCCTGCATAGTTGGATTACAGGCATGTTTCACCATACTGAGAAAGAGCAACTACTTTTTCATCTGACCTCAATGGCTTATGTATATGTTCAAGGTTGAGATTAATGACTAACAAGAGGGTTAATTAAACTAAATTTGGACCGAGAAGGTCTCCATACATTGAGTCCTTACCACACAAATTGCAACCTAACTTAGTATGTAAATTAACAGAATACCTAATTCAGACACATTTTTTCTGTTTTAAATTTTTTAAAAATTTATTGTAAAGGTGCTATACAGAGGGGTTACACATAAGTAAGGTAATGAGTTCATTTCTTGTCAAACATTTTTACCCACTCCTTCATTTTCCTCCCACAAATCCTTCCCCCCTAACTCCGCCTTCCCCCTGAAGTTGTAAAGTTCATTTCCAATATAGTGTCTTGTGAGTATCATTGTTGTATTGGGTCATCCTTGTCTTTGTTTCACCATTTTGTTATTCCCCTTCCTTCCCCGAATCAGATAAATGTATATACAAGACACAGGATACAAGAGTCAAAGACAGTGATTGCCATGGATAAACGAAGAGGAAAAAGACAAAGGAAATAAAATAAAAAGAAAGAACTTGATAAATTACATCAATGACAACAAGGTCAACAACCAAAAAGACCTGCTGTTTCCATGTCTTGGAGTTGATTTTGATTAGCATCATTTTATATGGTCATAAGTACATAGCTATTGAGCTATGGTGATCCTCTGCTAGGACTATCCTAGACGTAAACTAATTATTACAAATGAGGGAAACCATGAGCCTACGTTTCTTTGGGTCTAGCTTACTTCACTTAATATAATTTTTTCCATCTTTCTTTCCATTTCCTTATGAATGGGGCAATGTCATTATTGCTAATGGAAGCATAGAATTCCATTACACACACACACACACACACACACACACACACATCACATCACATCACATCACATTTTCTTGATCCATTCATCTATTGAGAGTCATCTTAGCTATGTTAAATAATGCTGTAATGCTGTAATGAATATAGTTGTGCTGGTAGTTTTAGTGTGGCCTTAATTGTGATCATTTGTTTAAATGCCCAGGAATGGGACTGCTGGATCATTGTGGGGTTCTATGTTTAGTCTTTTGAGGAACCTCCATACTGCTTTCTGGAGTGGTTGAACCAGTTTACATTTCCACCAGCAACGGCCACATCCCTGCCAGCATTAGTCATTACTTGTTTTCTTGATAATGGCCATTGTAACTGGGGTAAGGTAGAATCTCAATGATTTGCATTTCTTTTATGGCCAGCATTGAACATTTCTTCATGTGTCTATTGGCCATTCTTATTTCCTCTCCACAGAAGTCTCTCTTAAATTCTTTAGCTCACCTATTAATGGGTTGGTTGTTTCTTTGAAGATTTGTTGTTGGGGGTTTAACTTTTTGAGTTCCAAGTATATTTTAGACATGAGACCCTTGTCTGTTGTATGGCTAGTGAAGCTCTTCTCCCAATCTGTGGGCTTTCTATTGATCTTGCTAGCTATGCCCTTTGCCATGCAGAAGCTCTGCATTTTAATGTGATCCCATTTATCTGGTCGTCCTTTGATTTGTTGTGTTTCTGGGTCTCTATTAAGAAAATTTCGGCCTGTGCCAAGGAGCCCTAGAGGGTCTCCTATTCCTTCCTGTAATGTTTTCAGGGTGTCTGCTTTGACTATGAGGTCTTTGATCCATTTGGAGTTGATTCTGGTGCAGGGTGATATATAAGAATCTCACTTCAGTTTTCTACACATGTGTAGCTCATTCTGCCAGCACCATTTGTTGAGGAGGTTGTCTTTCTTCCATCTGATAATTTTGGCTCCCTTATTGATGATCAGGTGGCCATAGGTTTGTGGATCATGTCTGAGTCTTCAATTCTATTCTGTTGGTCCTCAGGCCTGTTCTTGTGCCAGTACCAAGCTAGTTTTATAACTACAGCTTTATAGTAGAGTTTGAAGTTTGGTATTGATATTCCTCCAGCACTTAGACACATTATTGATGAATAGCTCAGTCATAGCCAATCACTCAGCTGAACTTCAGGAAATCACAATCTGTTAACCATTCAGAGCATATTCAAATGGGATAACTCTGAGCTGCAAACTATTCAAGCTATTTCTGTGCCTCGCTTCTATTTTCTGTCAATAAATACTGCCTTCTCAAATTGTAGAGCAAAACTCTCTTGTTTTGAGGGCTGCCCAATGCAAATCATTCTTTGTTCAATTAAGTTCTCTTACGTTTAACTTTCTTGTACCCAAGAGGGCAATTCAAAGGAGGAATTATTTATTTTGGCTCATGGTTTCAAAGGGGTCCATTCATAGTCAGTAGGCCCCGTGGGCTAGCGCAGAAAATCATGGTGGATATGTTGGAGAAAATCCCTCACTTCCTGGCAGACAGGAAGCAGAGAGTGAGCAAGGGACTGGGGGTGAGGGGTAATCTCTTGTGGCGCCTACTTTGGCCAACAAGGCCTTACTTCCTATCAGCATTCAATAGGGGACTTGGGGGACAATTCGTATTTAAACCACAATGGGGAGGAAAGTTAGGTAACATACAGCAAATACACTTTAGTAAATTAATATTCTAAATTAATAATAATAATAAATCAATACTCTAATAACTCTATTAAGGTTAATGTACAGAAATATATTGTATATTTTATATATATATATATATATATATATATATATATACATATACATATATACTGTCTTGCTTCCCTAATGCTCTTCTCTAGACCCCTAGGAAGGGCAATGCTAGGGTTTTGGGGGATATTGTTTGTTTCCCCTGTAGCTCAAGTATAAGCTGGGTCCTCAGGTGGCAGGGTTAAGAGGAAGTGGAACCTTTAAGAAGTGGTGCTTAGTGAGTGGCCTTATGTCAATTAAGAATATGCCCTAAGAAGAAATTGAGGTATTTTAAATGAGATTCTATTTACTTTTCCTGAAAGGATTGTTAAAAAAGCCTGAATCTGGATCCATCCAGTCTTTTTCTGGCTTTGAAATGTGCTCCACCTATTTTACATGCATTCCTCCAATTCCCCTCTACCATGATATTATGCAGTTAAGAGGCTAGAGCTGAGTTGGTATAGGCATCATGCCCTTGAACCTCCAAAGCTGTGAGCTAAGAAAACCTCTAAAGAAACCTTGTTCCGTTATAAAGCCACAGCCAATTCAAGATAGCAAGGAAAATGGACTAACGTAGGTGGTGAGGAATAGAAAATGGTTCCACTGACCCATACTGGTCTGATAGTCTTCTTAGGAAGCCTGCGCGTGAGAGTTGGTTTCTAGAGCATAGATGCTCATTAAGTCTGAGGAAGAGAGAAGACTGGTAGGGTGCTGAGAAAGTCTTTTAGAGAGCCACTAATTGGATTCAGAGGAGGAGCAGAAGATTCAGAGTCTACATGGTTATGGAAGACAATATTGAATAAGTAGAGGACCAGATTTGTATAAACACCAAGCATGTTGTTCTTGTATGTGGTGTGTATCATTTTTCTGAATTGGAGATGCCTGCTAAGATTTCAGGGTGTTCATGGATAATAATTTCTCAACTAATTGGTGGGACGTGTCATTTCTTTGGAACAGTGTTTGATATTCTTAATGGGGTTTCTGACCTACAGCAAGCTCTCAATGAGGCCCAAAGTTCTGAGTGTCGGATGTTTTGGGATTTCATCCCTCTCCCCACCATGAAGCTCTATCCCCACAGGAACTGTCAGTCAGGTGAGTGGGCACCCGGCTTGCAGGAACAGCTGGGTGGGGGTGGAATGGAGGTGGTGCAGCAAGACACAATCTGTATCCTTCCCCAGAATGGCTCTCCTGGGAGAAAATTACTAATCACTGCCATTATTCTGCATGCGGTGCTAATTATTCCAGGTAAGGACACTATAAATGGAATGTTAACTTCTTAATTTAGGGTGTCTGGGTGGGGGAAGTTGTTCATTTTATTAGTCACTATTCAAGACATTGAAATAGCAAGAAGTTTTGATGTTAAAGAGACTAGCTAACTTAGAAGGGTTATAAAATTTGTCATTTGAATACCCGAGTGCTCTATTTAAAAATCCGCGGAGCCCTTGCTGGTTCTGACAGTGTTTCATGTGTTCTAGGATGGAAGGAGGGCAGCGAAGAGGAATGAGGGTAAGTAACAAGGACAGTGTTCACCTCACGGGACCACGGCAGTCTCATGGCTGTCCTTTTCCCGCTTTGCTGCTCTCCAGCTCGTTGTCCGTGTAGTAGCCATGAAGCAGATGCTGCCGCTGATGTCAGGAAAAGCCTCTTCTCCTTCTATTGGGTAAAATTCTGTTTTTTTTTCTTCAAACTTCAGAGTCTGGCTGGCTTAAACCTCTATCTCAAAGTATCATCTCCTGCGTCTTCTCTTTGTGTACTAAGCTCCAGTCGTTGTGGTCTTTTATTACCTGAACCAAGGTAATCTTATTTCTGTATCTGCAATATCCACTCTCACTATTAGTTTTCTGTCCTTTAGTTTCTCAGCTTAAATTATCTCCTGAAAGAGGATTTTTCTCATCCCCATTTTAAATGTAGGGTCACTTTTCACTTTCCATTTCAACAGCTAGTGTGTTCCCTTCTAGGTAGATGTTAATGTCTTCAATAAGTAATTATTTTATTACATTATATAGTGCCTCTCTAAAAGCTATAAAGCTCTCATTATATAGTGCCTCCCTATAAACTCACACTTACTCCTTCTTGTATGTTTATATCCCTTCATGATGGTACACCGATACTTCACTTTGGGGGTGCAGGTCCTGAAGAGATATCTTAGAATAATTGTCCATTTGGTATATCCTAATTTTCAGATTCCAGAAAGCTGCCTGTGTCTTGCAGTCTGAGCACACAGTGAGAAGGTGCCATCAATCAACCACGAATCACGGCCCATTGAAAAGCAATCTATCAGAATATTTACTTTAGACTTTTCATCTCAACTATGAAATAATTTTCTCTAACCTCCGGCAACCATGGATCATCTGACTATCTTTACAACTTTGCCTTTTCCACAATGTTAGATGGTTGGAATCATATACTACATAGCCTTTTCAGATTGTTTTCTTTTCATTCAGTAATATACATTTCTCCTATGTCTTTGCATAACTTGATAGCTCCTCAATTTTTATTTTTTGCACCAAACACTATGCTTCATTCTGGCTATATCACTGTTTATATATTCATTCATGTCCCGAAGGACATCTTTCTTGGTGGCTTCCAATTTTTAGCACTGCTGAATAAAATGTTTCTAAACACCCATGTGCAGGGTTTTTTGTTGTGTGGAGCCACTCTCTCTCTCTCTTTTTAATTTTTTTATTTTATTGTAAAGATGCTGTACAGAAGGGTTACAGTTACAGAGTAAGGTAATGAGTGCATTTCTTGTTGAGCATTGTTACCCCCTCCTTTGTTGTTCTCCTAATATCCCTTCCCTCCCCCACCTCCCCCACTCCTCTTCCCTACAGAAATTGTAAAGTTCGTTTCCAACATAGTGTCTTGTGAGTATCCTTGTTGTAATGGGTCATCCTGTGTCCTTGTTTCAGCATTTTGTTATTCCCCATCACCTCCCAAAATTAGATACATGTATATACAACATGTAAGGTAGCAAAATCAAATACACTGACAACAGGGGATATACCATAGGGGAAGAACACACAAAAGAAACAAAAAACCCATATAGTACATTAAAAACAACAACAACAAATGCAGTCTATGCTTCTATTAGAAAGAATGATACCACCCGTTTGTTAGGAAATGGAAAGACTTGGAAAACGCTGTATTAAGTGAAATAAGCCAGAGCCAAAGAAATATAGGTCCCATAGTTTCCCTTATTTTCAATAATTAGTATGCATTTAGGATAATTTTATCAGATAAGCAGGAAAGCTCAAAAGCTATGTTCATGTGACCATATAAGATGATGTTAAGCGAAACAAACCCCAAGATATGGACACAAGAGGTTTTCTTTCCTTCCTTCCTTCCTTCCTTCCTTCCTTCCTTCCTTCCTTCCTTCCTTCCTTCCTTCCTTCCTTCCTTCCTTCCTCTCTTCCTCTCTTTCTCTCTTTCTCTCTTTCCTTCCTTCCACTTCCCCAAATGTCACATTTTACTGTTGCCCTTAGTCTGCTTTCTGTGGACATAATAGCATACTCGAGATTGGGTAATTTATAAAGAACATGAATTTATTAGCTCACTTTATGTAAGTTCCAAGGATGGTAATACAATTTTATTGTAGAAAATTCAGAAAGTTTGTTAAGGAAAATGAAGAAAATAAAGATGTAATCCAACCTCCTGGAACACTGCTTTTCAAATGTCCCTTTGTTCTTCATTGCTATAGTAGATAGAACCTCACAACCCTGCATTTTACAATCATGGATTCATGACTCACTAAGTCATGGAACTGTACCTCTCCTTACTCTACAGAGTTCTCTATTCCCATTCATAACAATTGCGTCACTGATTTGTAAAACCACAAGACACCAGTTGACCAGTTTCTGCTAGCTGAGAAGAGTCCTGGATCCCAGCCTTCTCGTATTCTTGTCTGCTCCCTGCCCTGTAATTGACCATCTCCCAGAGCAGATTTAAGTGTCTGTCAGAATATTGAGAGTTTCTCCTGACTCAGCACTGCTCAGAAGCGCTATGTCACCAGGGGGCTGAGCTGTGTGTCGATGAGAAATTTTACATCTCATAGCCCATGTGCCTTTCCAGATGCCGACATCTTCCATCGGTCCATTGGAGTAAATCCCCCTCCACTTCCTCCATCACATCTTCAAAACATCCTACATCCAATTATAGGTGGTCAAAACTTTAGGAAGAGGGAGAGACCACAGAAAGCAGCCTGATTAATCCACCCAGCTCTTGGATCCGCAAAGGATCCAAGCTGATGATTTCCAAAGAACCTGATGTACACATTAGACAGAACCTGAAAACTGGGCTATGATGTTACTGGTGTTACTGATTTCCTAGAGCCTTAAATGTCCTAGAGGCATTAAATGTCCTTGAGAATCAGAGCATCTGGATGTGGTAGCACACTGTAATTACATAAGCGTGGCTGTGCAAACACAGGAAAATGACTAATCTCAGCTGTAAATATCCAAGAGGGGCTGAGCCCAGAGGAGCTAACTCCCTCCCCCACCATTTGCTTAAAGAAAATTGCCTAGGGTCTTATACTTCTCTCACTGAAGGAGACACCCTGCATTATTATGAGTGCTCGCCTCTTTGCCAATGTGCAGGCTGAGGAGAAGCTGTATTATTTTTCTTCATTTAAAAACATTTGCAGAGTTACTATGTATTTTTAAATGAATGAATGAATGAATGAATAAGGCTTGGGTGTGGGGACATAGCTCCAACTCAGGCCACTGTGGAGCTTTCAAAGCACCGCTTCGTGGAACAAATAGCAGAGAAGCGCAACCCACAAGCACAGAGGAAGACACTCATCACTCATTTTGCCTTTCTCTGTCACTCCTTTCGTGTCTGCTTGACAGGAGTGGTATGGTGGGCTGCTCACCAAAAGTAAGTGAACTCCAAGCCATGGACACAAGAGGTTTTTCTTTGTTGTGGCTTTAAAAACATATACTCTGTGGTTTTTTGTTTCTTTTGTATATGGTATATCCTGTGGTATATTCCCTGTTGTCCCTGTGTTTCATTTTGGTGCTCTGGTATTGTACATATGTTTATTTGAAGCAGAATGGTGAGACAAAGGACAAGGAGAGAACCAATGCAAAGCAATGTACACAAGATAATATGTTGGAAATGATCTGTACAACTTGGGGTGGGGATTGAGGGGAGGGAAAGTAGGAGAAAAATGAGGGAAAGGGTAACAAGTTTGACAAGAAATGTACTTATTACCTTATGTACGTAACTGTAACCCCTCTGTACATCACCTTGACAATTAAAAAAAGTCAATTACTGCTAGCTGAGAAGAATCCTGGATCCCAGTCTTCTCCTCTTACTGCTGTCTGGCCCCTGCCCAGTTTTTAAATGGAAACACTGGCTATAGATCCACACTCACTTTCTTTCACGGCCCTACATAGACTCACAAACTCCAGACTTTAAATAGCATCAGGGTGAGAAGTATTTGATGCAGTTAAGCAAACAGTATTCTGGTTGTTACCTCAGGCTAAAACTAGAATACACACACACACACACACACACACACACACACACACACACACACACACACACACACACACACAGAATCAGTAGGCAAAGCTACAAATAGTTTATAATTTTGTGCTTCTCAAAGAGTTTTGAGGTTTCTGGTTTGGTGGTAGGTGGAAGGCGGTAGGGAGATAGCTTTGGACAAGGACAAATATAAACCTGGACAAAGTCTTCCAAAAGACAGACAAGAAATTGAAACCTGTCTCTTTTTGTCCCTGTTTCTGTGTCTCTGCTTCTCTATCTTTCTCATCTCTGTCTCTCTTCACACACACACACACACACACACACACACACACACACACACACACACACACACACAACACACACATACATATCAGATCTTCATTTATACCCCATCTTCCCTGCTTCTCTCTCTCTCCTTCCTTTCTTAAATATGTGTTGGTAGACAAGCCAATTTAGGAGATAGAGCATTACAAATGAAAATAACAAGAGCATCTTTCTAGAGAATTATGCTATTTTTCAAGAATTCATTGTTTGTACCACAAAATTGAGAACAATAAGGGAAAACATGGGTCGAAGGAGCGTGAAGGAGCTGAAGGGGGACAGAGTTCATGATGCATTGTACACATAGATTGTTTTGGTAAATGGCCCCAAATTCAATATACATCCTACAGAATGAAGAAAAATGAAGGAAGCGGTGGGCTGAGAGGGAAGGGTGAGAAGGAAGGGGTGGCATTGATCAGGGCACACATATTCGTAAACTGCTTTGTTGAATGGCAACTGCTTTGTACAACTACTTAAAGATAATAGAAATAAATTTAAAAAGAAAATAAAAAGAATGCCTATCCCTATGTGTTAGGCATTTATTGTCATAAATGTTCCGAAGGAAACCTGCCTCCAATGCTATTGAACATTCGCTAATCCCTTGCCCACGAGGAATCTATGGATTAGTGACATCATGGCTCTTTAGGAATGATTTGTTGGGAGACTGAAGTTCTCATGGCGCCTCTGTCAGTGAATTTCTCAGGACATGTATGGTGACGCTCTGGAGATGGCTTACCCTACTTATCTCAGCCTCATCTGTTAAACCAGGGTAATATCATCCACCAAATAGACTTGTTGAGGGAAGTAGATAAGATAATTTAGGGAAAGTATTAAAACAGCCTCTAAAGTATAGAGGAAGTATCTCCTGAGGGTCTACTGAGTGTTATGGCAACCGGAAGACCCTTCGACTATGCGGCCAAGGAGTAGGGTTCAGAGGGGCAGGGAGAGCAATTTAGACACCAGGAATGGAGCTGAGTTTGTCAGTTGAGCCCTTGGGGCAGACACCTTGTAGACACAGTATCTGGGGCAGAGTGTTCAGAGGTTGGAGCCTGATGGGACAAGAATCAAAGGAAGAGAATCTATTAAGACAGGCCATGGCTGCGCTAGTCTAGGCTGAGTGTAGCTATAGTATCATTAGGACTTTGTTCTCAGGAGGAGGGCAAGTCAGGAACCAGCTGTAGAGTTTACCCAGAAGGCAGTGGAGACAATGGAAGTGGACAGCCCCTGTTAGAAGCAGACTTGGGGGGAGATAGGGAGGAAACAGATGTAATAATAGCAATAGAGACCAACATCCCATTTTAGCTAGACTCAGTAGGTAGTAGGAGGGATGGGGGGTAGTAAGGAGATGCCATCCATTGAAGGACTTGTAATGCTTTGTTAGGGCTGCTGGCAGTAGCAGGATGGGGACAAGGGGAGTACTTTACACCAGCTATCCATGGGAACCCCTTGAGGTACAGAAGGAAAGAGCCAGTCCAGAAAACCAGGGACAATATTTCTAAAGAGCAGTCTTCCATGGGATGAGGTAGGGGCTGGAAGAGAACAAAGATCACAAACCCCTGATCCCAGCTCCTCACACAATGGCCACACCTGCAGGTGGCCAATAAATGGTGGTGGTGGAATAGGTTTACCGTGGGTAAAAAGTCTTGTCAGGCTGAGACTGCAGCTGGCCCAAGACAGTCTTGCTTTTGGCTACATGTCAAAACGTGTAAGGTCAAGACTTGATCTGGTGTTTCCATAGTCCTGACCCAATTCTGTTTCCTTTTAGCTCCCTTCTGCTCCCTGAGACCTGCCTCCTGGCTTCCTGGGCTCATAGCTAACATCCTGACTTGTTGATCAACTTGTTGATAGATAGGAAGGTAAGGAGCCCCTTGCTCAGGGTGCTCTCAGGTCAATTTCGAGTTTACCATTTGTAAGTTTTAAATACTTGGTTCATTTAAAACGTTGTCAAGTAAGAGTGATTTTGTCTTTGACAAGATGTATCTCAATAGCCACCTAGATTATAAGCTGCAGGAGGGTAGGACTTTTGTTTTATAGCAACTTCCCTCTCTCTACCACCTGGACTAGGAAGAGCGCCCGCCCAGCCCTGCCTTTCTGTTGTTGGTTGGCTTTACTTGAGGCTGTTGTTCCTCCATTGAACCACAAGATGGGAGCAGAGGAAAGCCTGAACTAATGACCAGGGTGTCTTAGTCTGCAGGATCTCTGTGGAGTTCCTTCCACACTGCTGGTCCTTTGTATCAGGAAGATACAAAGCTTTACCCTTGCTTCTAGAGCCTTCCTGCCCATGGGCTGGTGTGGAGTCTACCTACTAAACCTGTTTGATGTGGCTGCTCATGTGGAAAGAGGCATGAGGTGATTTCTGGACTCCATCCACTAGGGCTCTCTAAAATCCTCAGAAGAAAAGCCTAGGGCCTTAGTGCTTACGTCACCCCCCCCCCCCCCCGGGCATAAAAGGGGGATGAAGAGTCCAGTGGGGCATGGGTTTGATGCTGGCTTTGGAATGTTGGAATATCACTGTGGTTGGTAAAGAGTCCATGTACTATTCTCTCATTCTGAGGCAGCTGTTATTCTTTTTTTTTTTTTTAATTTAATTTAATTTTATTTGTGAACATACTGTACAGAGGAGTTACAATTACATGGGCAGGATAATGCGTACATTTCTTACCAAGCATTGCAGCCTTCTCCTTTGTTTACCCTTCACCTCCCTTCCCAGCCTCCCCCCTCCTTCCCCCCCCCCCCCCCCCCGCACCGACGTTGTAAAGCTCGTTTTGGACATGACAACTTGTGCTTCTCATTGTTGCAACAGGTCCACCTGTATCCTTATAGAACTGGTTTTTCCCCATCTCCTCCACTAGTTATACTGACATCAAATACAGTGAAAGCAGGGGTTATACTGTGGGGGAGGGACATACAAAGCAACAAAGAGATAATCTTATAAATGCGTTAGAAACACATGCATGAAAGAAAAAAACATTAAAATACACATCTAAGGGTTCATTTTCCTGACATCACATTATTCTTGATTGCTTTAGGTCTCACTCGAGTATATTCTCCTTGGAGAGGACTCCCTCATTAAATAGCTCCACCTCCAGCACACTTCTCAGAAGCACTTCCCATGATCAGAAGTGATCTTAGGTGTTTATTGTGTAAGTTGTTTCTCTGTCTCCCAGTCACTAGGACGTTGGGGACGGCACTAGTCATGTCTCTGGTTCATCCCCACCGGCAGAACAAGGGCTGGCATCTGGGCCAGTGCTTGGGCAGGAATTGATGAGGACTGGAAAAAAAGTTGCTCTGCTTCTTTGTTATTGTTCTCATTCATGGTATCCTGAATCTTATGTTGCGGGGAAAATAAACCTATCTAGGGGTTCATTTATCTGGGGGTTCATTTATCTAGGGGTTCATTTATCTGAGGGTTCATTTATCTGGGGGTTCATTTATCTGGGGATTCATTTATCTGGGGGTTCATTTGTTAACTCCTTTGTTCCCCTGAGGTCAGAAAGATCAAAAAGGCAAGAGCCATACCTGTCTTGAATTTGGGCATGGTTGAATCACAGAGATAACAGGAGCAAGACATTCTTCACGTTGTGTTAGCACTCTAAGTTCTTGGTAGGTCTCCAAGTGTAGAATTTAAAATGGGTAAAGCTCAAAATAGCCACATCAAGGTCACTGAGTTTTTGGAGTCATGGGTTGGTTAGAGAATTTACCGAAACAGGAGAACGGAGAACAAAGTTTTATTGGGATGCTATTGACGATCAATGGTGGGCGAATAGCTGTAGTGTCCCTGCTGCTGCCGAATGGATATGGGTGGGGACAGGCTTAGTGGATTTTTCTGATTGTCTGATTTCTTTTCATGGGCTCTGTTGTCTTGTCTCTCTCTTTTTTTTTCAGACCATGGTTTGAATTTCACTCCTAGGAACATCTTGAGAGCTCAGTTTCCACATCTGTATTCCATCTGACCCATTTCCCAAGCTAAGCTCATTTTTCATTCTCTGCGGCCCATTTCCTGTGCTTGGCTCACTTGTACTTTCCATCTGGCCCTGGGTGTTTCTCTGTCCACCATGCCTCCTTAAATTGGAGCCTCTTCCACAACCAAGAAGTAAGAAGTGTTGGGATACACAAGGGTGCATTACTGTCCTGCAACCCACATCCCAACCCCTTTATTTTATGTCTTCATTAGGCTCTCACAATCGAACCACCAGCCTTGTGAGGGACCCATAAGCCACCTGGCTCATTATTCTATTTCTACATAAGTGGGACACCAAGACCCATAGATATTAAATATATATTTGACATAGGTTGGCTTAGAAAAGGTGGGGATGGCCAGGGGACCTGGGGCTTCTTTGCTTCTGAACACGGTGCCTTCTGCTGAATCTTGTGTCTTGGTTCTTTTCCTGTGCCTCTTCTCCTTCTCTCCATCCCATTATCTGCAATTTTAGCCTCCAAAGATGACTCCAATCATCTTGTCTCAGGGGCACTTTTATCCTGATCCTTGCACTCCCTGTAATTGCTAGTGTTATACATATTTGAAACAGGTCCCTCTCCTTCTGGCTATTTCTCTGACTCCATTTTTTTGGTGCTCTGCAGAAAAGCATTGCTAATGCCAGGTCTCTCAGCCTCTCAGGGACTGGATCCTGCTTTTCAACAGGAAAGAGCTTTACCCCAGGCTTCCCTGGTCCTTTGGGGTACCACCTCTCTCCTTTCCCTTCCAGGAGTTCAGCCAGGAGCAGATCCAGGCTTCCCTTCCTGCACTAAGAATTTAAAGCTAATGGCATTTCCTCTGCAGGCCTTGGTGATTGGCCAAACAGCCCCACGCTGCTTTGGCAGCTCCTTGCTCAGCCTTCACCAAAACAAATGGAGAAAAGAAATTAAAAGAAGGCCAGCCAAGAATCAATCTAATGAGCAGGGGAAAGCCTGTAATCTGAGACTAAGGCTGGAGCTAAATAGGACTATGGGATCTTTAAGCAGCAGAGAAAATCAACACTCCTGGCAAAGTGAAAAATAAGAAATGAAAGTCCCTGAAAGCCCTGAGTTTTAGCCAGGGGCTATCAGAAACCAGTGATTTTTTTCTAAAGAGGATCTCTTGACCATCACATGTGGAAGAGGTCAGACTGAATGCTTCAAAGGGCCCAGGCTGGCGTGGGGTGCTCTATTCTCTCTTCACAGCCATCCCCGCCTTCTTGCTAGGTAGCTTCCTTGGGAAGACTGCAGTGGTTGGTGTTGGACCTCAGAAACAACTTCAGTCTAAGGGAGCCTCCTCCACCCAGTGGAAATCCTGAACCAGCAGAGAGGAATAAAGTGAGCAGAAGAAAGAGATAGCCAGGTCTCAAGTTGGAAGGGAGGGGGGAGTCCCTGACTCAGTTTACCACTGCTAGGAAGTGGACCTAAAGAACGCAGGATGGCTTTCCACTGTGGCATGGTAGCCCTGGTGACCAACAGAGATTGTCCTAGCTCTCATTTGCAGCAGGTTTCCTTCCCTGTGGAGCGAGAGCTCTAAGAAGATTCTGGTTGTTTCTTACTTCTGTCAAATTCAGATTGTCTTTATTTCCTGGGGCCAATTCTAGATTGTGTGAGATGCGAGGGAACTATAATTTTTATTGTCACTTAAGATCACATTTTTCTATAAGTGGCAGAAAAGTTAGTGATAAAGGCTTAAGCAATGGCTTTCTCATGTGTAATAAGGAGTTATGCAAGAAGTTATTCACTTAGACTCAGTGGCTTTGTGATGGCATGTTGTTAACACACACACACACTGAAATTCTTTCAGATTTTCCATCTCATCATACAATGACTGCTACAGACCCAGACATGGCCTCCTCATTAGAGGAAAGGAAGGTTAATACTGGTCACATTTAACACTTTTATCATGAAAGAAGAATCTTTCTTAGAAGTTCCCAAATAGACATTCCCTTGTGTTTCATTGATCAATAGTGCATGAAAGCCAGGTAGGTTGGGGGCAGATTTAGACTAATTAGCTTAGAAGACAGGTCAGAAATTGTCTTAAAGGATCATGTAGTAATGTTGTGTACAAGAAACAAAATGAAGGACAATGACTTTTTTTTCTTAAAGCTTCTACATATGACAGAAAAGATGGAGTGCCTGTCTTTCTGCGCCTGTGGTATCTCACTTCATATAATGTCCTCTAGGACCAGTGTATACTTCAAGAAGAGTCAGAGGAGGATCCCAAAGGCTCTACATACCCAGAAGTAATAAGGAGATGGATAAGTGAATTACCCTGATTTGATTTAGAGTACAATATATTTTACCCTAAAACTATGTATAATATTCACATTTCATCAAGGAAAATAATGGTAACTATTGTATCATATGTAAGCTTTTTTTTTTTTTTTGCCAGTCCTGGGTCATGAACTCAGGGCCTGGGCACTGTCCCTGAGCTTCTTTTGCTCAAGGCTAGCACTTTACCACTTGAGCCACAGTGCCACTTCCAGTTTTTTCTGTTTATGTGTTATTAAGGAATCAAACCCAGGGCTTCATGCATGCTAGGCAAGCACTCTACCTCGAAGCCACCTTCCCAGCCCATAGCTTGGGGGGGGGGTCTGGTCGTGGGGCCTGAACTCTGGGCCTGGGCACTGTTCCTCAGCTCTTCAGCTCAAGGCTAGCGCTCTACCACTGAGCCACAGTGCCACTTCTGGCTTTTTTCTTTTTGCTTATGTGGTGCTGAGGAATCGAACCCAGGGCTTCATGCATGCAAGGCAAGCGCTCTACCACTGAGCCACCTTCCCAGCCTGCCCATAGCTATTTTTATTTGTGGTCATATAAAAGGTAGCAGTGGGCTAGATATGGTCACATGGCCAACACCAACAATTATCCTTTGCCCAGGACTGGGCCTGGAGTTACACTGCATGAAACTGTTCAAAGATGAGAAGAAACAATCTATATGGGTCAGACCACAGGGTGCACTGCCCTCTGAATGCGCGGTGACAATGGGAAGAAGTCAGTATTCTTCCTCTTTCACACACTCCTGGGAGGGAAGCAGAGATGTCGACATGCCAGGTGCAGTGGACAGGAGGGACACACCCGGTGTCCTGTCACCGGGCCATCACCAAGATGCCGTGGCACCACGTTGTGTCCCAGAGGAGTCAGGAACGACCTCTCCAGGAGCCTTGGGGTAAAGTTTTCCCCTGTGTAGGGGTTGGAGGAGTTTGGTGTCTGATCAAGGACCAAGCTGTGACCTTAGGTCTCAAAAGCACACACAACTTCGTGGGGCGGCAGGGGGTCAGGGGGACACAGGTGACCAGGTCATGCCTCACGCCCAGGGGGAGGCGCTGGGCTAGAAAGACTCCGAAGAACAGTGGTGGCTTGGAGTCGTATCACCCTGTGTCATCAGGGTTAGCAGCTGCTGGATGTGGATATGGGGGTTATATATGCAGGTAGGCCCTAACTGGCCACAAATTGGCTGATTGGGCTCTATGGAAAACAATCAGTTACGTAAAAATTTGAGTTTGGCACTGGCAGACTCTGTGTGTGTGTGTGTGTGTGTGTGTGTGTGTGTGTGTGTGTGTGTGTGTGTGTGTGTGTGTGTGTGTGTGTGTGTGTGTGTGTGTGTGTGTGTGTGTGTGTGTGTGTGTGTGTGTGATACTGGAGACGGAATTGAGGGCCTTGAGCTTGCTAGGTGAGTGTTCTATCGCTTGGACACTGCTCTGACCCTTTTTCTTTTAGTTTGTTTTCAGCTGAGGTTTGTCTTTTTGCCTAGGTTAGTCTGGGACCATCGTCCTCTGACCTTTCTCTCCAGAGTGTCTGAAGGAATACAGGCATGCATCACCACACCCAGCTTGTTGGTTGAGATTAGGGTCTCACTAACTTTTGCCTGGGCTAGCCTTGCATTTTGTCTTTCACATCTCTACCTCCTGAGTAGCTGAGCTAGCTTCCTGATCTTCCTTTTCATTACTTTACAGAGGTTATAGGATTTACTGCCTTCCCCCCACCTCCCCTCACTTCCCTAGAGTAGACTCTACATTCCAGCTTTACTCCTTCCTGGTGAGGTAAATGTTCTGAGCCTTTATTTTTTTAAAAGTAGAACAGAGGTGACACTCTTCCCATGTATGTTTTGCAAGAATCATGTAAGCTATTCCCACAAAGACCATTATCACATCTAGCAGGTAGCAGATGCAGGGTAAACATTGCTCTTTTCCCTCCAGCTGTGTGCTTTGGAGGTCTCTGGTGGGTAGGTGGTTGAGCAGAGGGAGAGAACTGAGGACATGAATCTGTTGTGGTGGTTGCTGGCGACTCTGCCAGCACCCAGAGTAGCACTCTTGCTCAGGGCAGAGGTGGATGGGCAAGCAGAAGTTGGTGTTAGGGGATAAAGGGTAAAGAAATGTGCAGTTGTGTAAGGAAACATGAAGGTGCATTTCCACTGTTATTTTTTTAAGCTTTTTTTTTGGTCAGTTGTGGGGCTTGAACTCTGGGCTTGGGCACTATCCCTCAGCTCTTTAGTTCAAGGCAAGTGCTCTACTGCTTGAGCCACAGCGCCACTTCCGGTTTTCTAGTGGTTTTATTGGAGATAAGAGTCTCATGGACTTTCTTGCCCGGGCTGGCTTTGAACCGTGATCCTCAGATCTCAGCCTCCTGAGTAGCTAGGATTACAGGCATGAGCCACCGGTGCCCGGCTTCCACTGTTATTTTGAGATGCAGAGAGCACAACAGCACTGGTACCCTAATCCCCTGGCTGCCTGAAGCTACTTAACTTGCCAGAGACCTCGGCTGATGCTCGGCTGACTAAGTGCTGGTAGCAAGTTCAATTATTGCTGTAAAGATCCTCGGATGGAAAAGGTCAGAACTACTGGAGCGTATCACCAAGTTAGTGTGGGGCACGTCTCAAGGCCCGTGAGCTGTGGCTTTAGATCAAGTGAAGGAGAGAATATTAATTGGATAGATCAACAGTTTCTGCTAGAGATCCCATTTGCTGGACTCTCAGCCTGAGCCTGGATGGCCTACCTATGTGTCCACAGATATTATTCTCCAAGAAGGGGTGAATGGAGAGTAAGGCTTACATTAGCTGCTGCTTATGGAGCTGTTGTCCTGTGCCAGACATGCAGCTCTGCATGGTTTCTTATGAAATCTTCCCAAGGTTCTACCCAAGCTTTGTGTTATCACTTCCACTCCAAACATGTGGGAACAGAGACTGAGTCGCTCAGCTCCTGGTCCCCGAGAAATGGCAGAGTTTAGATCCTGTGTTCCAGCTCCCATACTCATTGCCGTGGCTGCCCCTTTCCCACACAGCCTGGCAGTGGTTGTGGCCTCTGTGGTTTGCCAGTTGGACCTGGTTAGCAGCTCTTGTTTCTGTGGGTGTAGTCTGCATTCTTGGTGGGGAGATATCATAGGACTTCCCTTCTGCTCATTTAGGACCCATAATGAATGTTGAAGAAGTTTGGTCTACTCTGAGACTTCCAGCTCCAGCTCATTGCAGCCCTGTGGCTGGGCAGACTCTATGACACTAGATTGACCAAGTTGTCTACTTTTTTTCCATCCACAAGGAAAATTATATGTATAGTGTACAACATGATGCCTAAAAATGGGAATGCATTGGGGAATAGCTCAATGGAACTAATTATCCCATGCATAAAGTCAAGACCAGTCTGGACAAACTAGTGAAACCTTGTTCTCCCCAAAAATGTTGTAAACTGCTCAACATAACAAATCCAGAAGATGGATTCCAGTCCAGTTCAATGGCTTCTAAAACCCACAAGTTAACCAGTAGATGAGGTGGTTCTGTTGGATTCCAGGAAGGCAGAGTGCTCAACGCAGACGAGCATTTCAGAAAGGAAAAAAAAAAATCAGGATCTCCATCAGGAAGTGTGTGTGTGTGTGTGTGTGTGTGTGTGTGTGTGTGTGTGTGTGTGTGTGTGTGTGTGTGTGTGTGTGTGTGTGTGTGTGTGTTGCTGTTATCATCATTGTTGGAAGGGATCAACAGGAGGGGGAAGGAGAAGCAGGAAGAGCGGCTGGAGAATCTGCCAGTTATCCCTTCGCAGGGCTAGGATGTAAGCAACTGCCCAGGCAACAGCAAGTTTTCGGGAAAGTTGGGGCTTTTGGCCACGGCTTTGAGGCATACCCAGGCAGGGCTGTCCTGGAACCGTTTAGATGTTTGACTTCCCAGAGAATCATCAGCAGAGGTGGTGGTCCATGTGTGGAGGTATTGGGATTACACAGCACATGGGTGGCTGAGGATGAAGGAAGATGTAAGCACCCCCACCAAGTGGTGCGGCAGAGAGGAAGAGGCGTTCTGGGCATTGCAGCCTGCAGTTGATTGGGCCATGCAGGAGCCAGTGCTTGCTTGGCTTGAATACTCCTTCAAGCAGGCCAAGGTGCCCAGTCTGCCCCGAAGCAGGACACATCCAGATCAGCACCAGGCGTCTGAGCTCCAAACAAACTCATCATCTTCCCCATTTGCATTTCACACTACCTTTGATATCTGAGCAAGAAGCACCTCATCCTTCTAACCCTGAGACTCGGAACCTTGCAGCCACCGCACAGCTTGCATCCAGTCCATCCTCCAAAAGTATGAGCTCAGCCTTGTCATCACCCCCGGGCCTATTGTTTGAGGTAGAGCACATCTAGCTCACCAGGCTGTTCCCTAGCTGCAGGCTCATCTCTGCTTCCATGTTGACCTTTACTGCAACATCATGATGTGGCAAAGAGAGGCTTGCTGCAAAAGGAATGGAAGTCCTCCCCACTGCCCCTCCCTGTCCAAGCCCCTGGGGGCTGCTGCTGCCGCTGCTCCTCCTCCTCCTCCTCCTCCTCTTCTTTCTCCTTCTCCTCTTCTTCCTCCTTCTCCTCCTCTTCTTCCTCCTTTTCCTCCTCTTCTTCTTCCTTCTCCTCCTCCTTCTTCACCTCTTCTTCTTCCTCTTCCTCCTCCTCCTTCTTCGTCTCACCCTCCTCCTTCTCCTTTTTCTCCTCCTCCTTGAAAAAGCAACACACAATCCTGAGTATAGATAACACCTGCAAAAGATTGTTGACTTTACTTTCACCTGAGCAGATGTTCATTTTAGAAGGAGGGTGTTGTCTGTCCTGTGGCTTCTGAGTGCTACCACTATTCCCTCTTAGCTGGTGCCTGGGCATAGTGTTCCTGGGGCCCATAGCCCAGATAGCTTCAATGGTTTCTTTGGTCACTTCTGCAGGGTCAGAAGCTATCATGCAAAAAGACCTTTGACCAATTGTTCATTGATGACTCCAGGTGACCCAACTGTTCCCCTCCCCAGTTGCTGCCAATCACCATCCTGTGGTGATGGGCTGCAGCTGTAGGTTAGATTGCAGGTAGGAGGGAGGGTCTAGGGCTCATCTGTCATTGGCTGTATCCACTGGCTTTACCAGTGGGGGTAGGAGGGAGGAAAGAAAGACAAACTAACAAGGAATGTTTTCCAGGGGACAGCTTTTCTCTACTTTTCTTCTGTTGCTGAAACATTTCAATTGTGAACCAGTGATACTTTCTAGGTTATAGAGGAAGTGTGAGTATGTCATAATAGCCCTTTCTCATGACATACATCCACACATGTGTGCATGTGTGTGTGTGTGTGTGTGTGTGTGTGTGTGTGTGTAATAATGCTAAGCCTTTGAAAGAGCAGGTCTTGTAGAATTTCATGGGGAGGTGGGCGAGGTGGCCCTGTGAGGGATATGCGAGTTTAGGGTTCCTTTGCTAGGCTGTTTCTAAAATCTTTTGATGCAAGGAGAGAACTGTTTCCCTGAAGGAAGAGTTCTGTGGCTAATGCAGGCAGCATGGAATGTAATGCATCAAGGTAGAAATTTTTATCACATTTATAGCTTAGGTTAGCATTCACTCCTTAAATAAAATTCCTTATGCGGATTGCATCATACTAAAAAGCTTCTGCAGAGCAAAAGAAACAATCACTAGTCTGCAGAGACAAACAACAGAATGAGAGAAAAATCTTTGCTAGCTATGTGTCTTACAACAAATTAATAAGCAGAATATATGAGGAGCTCTAAACAAAATTTTTAATGAAACAGACAATTCTCAAAAGAAGTACAAATGACCAGTAAGTACACAAACAAATGTTCACCATCCCTGGACATAAAGGAAAGCAAATAAAAAATGCAAATCAAATGCAAATCATTGAGATCCCATCTCAGTTAGAATGCTATCACTGTGATGCTGTGTGTATATGTAAGATTAGGCATGCACACGTATGTGTAGGATTGTGAAAATGTGAGTGGGGGTAGGTGTGTGAGTGCATGTGTATTTTTGTGTATGATCACACAAGTGTGTGCATCAGTACATGGTGTATGAGTATACAAATGAGTGTGTGTGTGAGTGTATGTGCGTGTAAGAGAGGTGTGAGCGTGTACATGAGAGGGTCAAGCTGTGGAGCAGTGTCAAGCCTGCAGGAGCATGCGTGTCTACAGCCAAGTGTGAGAGTGTGTGAGTGTTTATGTACTTCTAAGGAGAGAGCATGGGCTGAACTTTGTGCTGGCTGCCAATGAGTCAGGACACGAGGCTGTTCTATTTGCAGTGTGGAAGGAGAGAGAGATCAGAGTAAGGAATCAGGGTCTCTGGCCCTTTAGGAAGTCTTATAAAGTAAGATTGGACCACACAAGTCCATCAACTTCTTTTCAGATTTAACAGTGCCTATTTAGATAGATGTTTGCCTTTCAGTTTATTTTTATTACTTTTTATGAGCCCTGGTTTCCTGGAAAACTGGGATAATAATCTCTCTGTCTGGGAGCTTGTTATGAAGAGCAGTTGAAATCAAACTTGGAAAATAAACGAGTCTGCTTCTGTAAACTCTAAACTATAAAGCTCTCTGAAAATGCTATTTCTCATTATGATGATAACGATAATGTCATAGTAAGGTTCTGTGTATCAAGAGAAGATCACAAGTGGACTGATTATTTCCAAACAGAAACAAGATTGCCTTTGTCATGCTTCCTGTTATATAAAAAGTCAAGTCACGTTCACAGAGTCAACTAGAAATGCTTGGATGCTCACCCAAACAATGGCCATTTGATCTTCTGGGTAGGTGGGGTAGGAGCTGGAAGTATGAGGCCAAGATACAGTTAATAATTCAAATGGGCACACACTGTTAGTCTGCAGGGCATGGTGCCCTGGTAACTCATCAATAAAATATTGGGCTTAGTGGTTTGGAGCCCACAGCTAATCTGCGAGCAGCATTCTCACTTGGAAGGCAGACGCTGGAGCCAGGGTGTCAGGAAAGCCTGTGGTCTGGAATAAAACTGCTAAGGAAGGAAACAAGCTCATCGCCTTTCTCTTACTGCATCTAGAGGGATAAGGCCTGAAATGAGGGTCTGCAGCAGGAACAGTGGCCCTGGGGAACTTCTTTCATGCACTGGGCACTCTGTGGAGCTCCATGGTGCAGTGTCCTGTGGGCTGGCTCTCTCTGCAAGGAGTGCACACCATCCATGGCTTAGGGTTGAGTGGCTAAAGGCCACATGAAAAATTTGCATCCTTTTAGTGACCCTAGATCTTTTATGTTTTCTTAATTATCATTTTTTTAGTCATTACAATAATGCATCCTTAAACTGGGTATTGGTGGCTTACGCCTCTAATCCTAGCTACATAGGAAGTCTGTCTGATATCTGAGGATCCTGGTCCTAATCTAACCTGGGAAAGAAAGTCTATGAGACTCTGATCTCCAATTAAACAACAAAAGGCCAGAAGTGGCACTGTGGCTCAAGTGGTTAGAGTGCCAGCCTTAAGTGAAGAAGACCAGGCTCTGAGTTTGAGCCCCAGTACTGGCACACACAGACACAGATACACAGACACAGACACACACAGACACAGACACACAGACACAGACACACACAGACACACAGACAGACAGACAGACAGACAGACAGACACACACACACACACATGCACACACATCCTCATTAAGGAGTCTCTAAGTAGACCATTTTCTGATCTGGTTTTGTTCTGGCTCCAGATTAGTTAGCAAAGAGACTTCAGGATTCAGAGCTTTTTGAGTCAGGGGCTGTGGCTCCACGCTTGTCCGGTCACATGCCTCACAGAGCTGCTATAATTGAACCGGTCAAGCATCCTTGCATTGAATGCACCCTCTCCCCGTGTTGCCCTTCACTGCAATCTGTTGTTTCTTGTTGCTACGATAAAACACATAATGATTTTACTGAAACATTACACATCCATAATTTTTTTGTCCTTTTTTTCTACTTTCCTAATGTCCTTGGTGTGTAATAGTCACCTTTTACCCTTTTGTTGTGGTTGTGTTTTTGAGACAGGGTCTTGTCATGTAGGCCAGGCTGTCTATCTAACTCCATCTAACTCGTGATCCTCCTGCTTCATTCTCCCAGGCGCTGGGGTTAGAGGTATGCTCTATTCTAGGGGGATGCTACTAAGTTATTAATGTATTTCATTACTTCTCACTGCCGCAGACACCTGGAGTATTCCCTAGTATGCGGTATGTTTACCATCTTTCTATAATGTAAAAGCTTCAGAATTCTAAATCACCGTAGCTATATTTATGATCTTCTTATGTGTGCAGGGTTCAGGCCACTTGTTCAATGGCCTCTTAACTGTCAGCACCAATATCACTCAGTACCCACCTTTCCCACACCACAGTGTACAGGAAAATTCGAATAGTTGTTTGAGGGAGGGGGACAGTGCTGTTTGGAACCAGCACCCCGCTGTTATTATGGCTGCTTCCCACGTACACAGACTGTCAGTGTAATCTTCCCAGATGATGATTTATTGAAAGACTGTTACTCACTACATCAAAAGGATGGAAAAAAGTGACTGGGGAGGGGCTCTTGAGGCTAACATGGCTCTGAAACCCGGTGACATTATTTTCCACTTGGAGAATCTGGGTGGGCTGCTCCAAGTACCATGTACCTCAGTTTCCTCATCTGTACAGTGGAGAAGACAGCATAGTGCTGAGTTCCAGTGAGAGGCAGGTGCACTACAGTAGCTCATAGAGAAGGCAGTAAGTGGTAAAGCTATGTGGGGCATTTTGAGCTCAAGGGATGCTTCTGGCTTTATGGCAGAGAGGCCTCTGTCTGTGTATGTATGTATGTATGTATGTATGTATGTATGTATGTATGTATGTATGTGAGTATGTATCTATCTATCTATCTATCTAGTCCTGGAGCTTGAACTCAAAGCCTGGGCACAGTCCCTGAGCTTTTCTGCTCAAGGCTAGCACTCTATCTAGCCTGCTTCAGGCTTTTTTGGTGGTTAATTGGAGACAAGGGTCTCAATGACTTTCCTACCCAGGCAGGCTGGCTTCAAACTGTGATTCTTAGAGCTCAGCCTCCTGAGTAGCTATATTACAGGCGTGAGCCACCAGTGCCTGGCTTGGGAGGCTTTAATTTGAAGTTAGAACTCTTCAAATCCAGTCTCTGCACAAATGCCACAGCGAGCCTTGCTTGTCCTGTAACAGGGTTTGTTTTTTTTAATTTAGTTTGTTTTATTTTAAACATCATATACAGGCTGATAAATTGCAGATAATGTCTACCAACCTGAATGAGCCCCCAAAGATTAAATCAAGAATGCAAAGCTGCTGAAGGTGCTTTTTCTGTTGAGTCTGTGAATAGTTAGCCTAAATCAAGTCATACTCTTGTTTTTTAGTTGTACCTTGCCATTTTGGACTCTGTTCCTTCAGCAGGAGTTCTTTCTTGATATTTCTATGATTAAGCCTCAGGTCTTCCATGTAGAGTTTGGAGACAGAGGGTGAAATTGACATTCTAGGATGGTGAATTACGCCTGACCGGTTTCCCAGTTATACTAGAAATCACTTGACATTTCAAGTTATATTACTAAGAGATTTGAACATACCAAAAGAACAGGCAGCCAGAAGTATACCCTAGTTTCAGTAAGGTACTTTGCTCTCATTGCTCCTTCTTGACTGCATATGAAGCCAAAGAAGAGACTTGATCCTTAGCTTCTAACCACAGTCCAGTTGCCAGTTGGTCTCTTGTCCTCAATACAGAAAGCCAGGGACTCATTGCTTTGGCATGGATGCATTGGCACTCAAGGCAGATACCCATGTGGTAGGTTTTTATTACTTTGATGGAGACCCTCAGCACCCTTTTGCCATCTTGTGTGTTTGATTTGGCCCTGAGTGAAGTCACAGGCTCAGAAGGGCCTGTCTGTCTGACTCCATCTTCTCTATCTGTAGTCTGTATATCACCGAGTCAGGAAGTGGCTCAGGGACAAGTGTTCCAGGGGCACCCCCACAATCACCCGTGTTGGCCATAGGCCTAATGTTTCCTTCCTTAGTTTTCTCCAAGTCCACATTCAACTTCTAGTCTAGGGATTTTTCCCAGCTCAAGGTTTAGAAACCTGTCCCTACCTGCAGCTGGCTCCAGTTGATCTTGGCTTGATTGTTTACCACAGTCTCTACTTGACCTTGTCTATGGACTTCAGATTATTGATGCCCTCTGGTGGAGTTCAAATCTTGAGGATTCACACAAGTGTTTCTATGTTTGTGAAATTCTATGCCCTCACAGCCCATGAGCCTTTCCTGAAACCCACTTCTCTACTAAGGTTGCTTGTTGAGCTCACAATCTATTTGTCTCAGCTCCCTATCTCTAGGGTCCTGTGATTTCAAGTCTATGTCTTGTTGAAATATCCTCAATAGGCTAGACCGAAGGACCCTGGGGATCCTTAGAACCCCTAACCTGAGATTCTCACAGATGAAATTATAATAACTCTTGGTTTTGATGGAGGATTTTTATAGATGACAGAGGTGTTGTCACTTGGACATGAAATAGTCCCTTCCCCAAAGGCTTGTATATTGAAAACTTGGGTCCCCAATGCAATAATCAGATGTGGAGGTCTTTGGGAAATGACTGGATTGTGAAGATGCTGACATTACTAATGTATTAATCCACTCATGAATTCAAAATAGAATAGGTGTTTGGGAGGTAGTAGAGTTTGTGGAGATGATACCTGATTAGAGAACGTAGGTCACAGAGGGGCATGCTTTGGAGGGTTATATCTTCATCCTGGCCTTTCATTTCTTTGGATCTGTTTGTTTCCCGGCCACCATCAGGTGAGCAGCCGCCTCTGCCACTACCATCTGCCATCATGATATCCTGCCTTGCCTCAGGCTCAGAACAGAAACCTTTGAGTCTCTGAGCAGAAGTTGTTTTTTATTTTAATGTCAGGTACTTCATTACCTTTGGTGAGAGAAAGTACCACAGAAAATTGGTACTGAGAAATGAGGAGGTTGTGAGTGTCTGGTGGTGAGGTTCAGAAGATTTGGAACTGGATTGTGGAAGGAAGCTAGAAATATTAGGAGAAGCAGAAGAGAACACACAGAGCCTAACAATGATTACAGTCAGAGTAATGGTCTTGCTGTCTTATGGCATGAGCGGAAAGGTACCAGACAGTCTTCCCAGGAAGACTGTCTATAATAGTAGCTCACCTATTCATTAATTTTCCATTTGTTCCTTTACTATGATGGGCTTAAACCCCCTCCAGAGCTATTCCTTGGTCTGGATAACGTTTGTCCCAGGTCCTAGCAAGTGGTTTCCTCCTTCACATTACTTAGAGCTAACCTTTAGCATCCTCCGAAAGCCTTCTTTGGCAACTCCAGTTAAATGGCCCTTCAGTCTTTATTCTGACAATTGTAGTTAAGTTTCATTACTGCATCTACTACTCCTATATGAAGTTAGATTATTTATGCATTGCTTTGTATGAATACTCTCTTAGTACTCCCAAACTAGGATGTTAGCTCTATGAAGGAAAGACTTTTTGCTGGATTTTTCTGGAGCATAGGACAACATAAGAACATTACAGGTGCTAACTAGCCACTGCTCTGATGAACACACAGGTATTATGAATGAGATGTACAAGATGCCACGTCAAAAAATGAACTTTACAATTTAGGTGGGGGTGGGAGGGGAGAGTGGGGGGTGGCAGGTAGGGGGGTATAGCTGGGGAGGTGGGAGGGAAGGGATGGTAGGGGAAAAACAAAGGAGGAGGCAACAATGCTGGATTAGAAATGAACTCATTACCTTGCTCGTGTAACTGTAACCCCTTTGCATAGTATTTTCACAATAAAAACTTAATTTTAAAAAAAAGAAAATTTCAAGAGGTCACAATGTAAAAAATTTGTCATTTGGCCTGATACAAGAAAAGTGTTAAAAATGACAGCTGTTCTTTAGTGTCTGATTTTATTGTCTTTGTTTATGTTTCTTATTTTAATTCAGTTATGAATCTCTCAAAATCAGAAACTAGGTCATAATTATCTGTAATTCCCAACATATTCTGGATACAAGTGGGGATCAATGGCTAATAGACACATGAAGAAATGCTCAGCATCTCTGGCCATAAAAGAAATGCAAATCAAAACAACACTGACATTCAACCTCACCCCAGTTAGAATGACCATCTTTAAGAAAGTAAACAATAACAAATGCTGGCAAGGATGTGGCTAAAAGGAAACTCTGATACACTGTTGGTGGGAATGTAATCTTGTTCAATCACTCTGGAAAGCAGCATGGTAGTTTCTCAAATAAAACTAAACATAGAGCTATCCCATGACCCAGCAATACTACTTCTGGTCATTTATCTAATAGAACACAAACATGGTTGCAGTAAAGCCACCAGCACAACCATATTCCTTGCATCACTATTCACCATAGCCAAGATGATTAGCCTAGATGCCCTCAGATGATGAATGGATCAAAAACATGTTAAATACATATGTGTGTGCGCACACACACACACACACTCACACACATGGAATTTTACTAATTCATTAGAAAGTATGATATTGGATAATTTCTAAGGAAATAGAATGACTCAGAAAAAATTGTATTAAGTGAAGTAAGCCAGACCCAGAGAAACAAAGGTTGCCTAGTTTCCCTCATTTGTGGTAGATAGAATGTACATATAAATCTATATGTGCTGGGTATGCAAGTGGTTATAAATGAATTCACTGAAGTATAGTAGACTGTATGGAGAGCTTAACTAGTATAATTTTTTTAGAAAGGCCAGGTAAAAAGCCCAGCAAATCAACCCCAGGAAATGTGTGCATCAAAAGGATAGCACCAAGGGGAGAGGGGTAGACAAGTGAAGGGGGCGGGCAGGGGAAGAAAGCATTCAAGAATTCAGTGTATATACCACAAAATTAAGGAAAGGAAAGGGAGGTGAGAATGTTGAAGGGGGTGACACTGACTAAGATGCATAAACTGTTTTGGTATATGGCCCTTCCTTTGTACAAGTACTTAAAGATAATAACAAGTTAGCAAAAGAGAGGGGATTAGTGTTTGCAATCAAAAAGAACCTTCTATTACATCCTTAACTGAGCGCATTCAAAGACAATGAAACCATTCTTGTTCTAAAAAAAATTAAACCTTTTTATTAGTATATTTATTTTATATATAAAAGAAATTAAAAAAAAGAAACACAACGAAAATGCTTTTATGGCAAATCAGATTTGTCGGTGTTTTCAGGTTGGGGTCCAGGCTCTGGTCCACTTGGGGTCAACAAAGTCCGTCGGTTGTAATGGCCCTTGATGATGCCTGTGTTGTTGTTCTCATTGAGTAGCTGCTTCTGCCTTTGCCTATTGAGGGACTGGACGAGGCCCAGGACGACGGCAGCCAGGGAGTACTGCCCAGGCAGTCTTCTTGGGGGCAAGATGAATGGGTTGGGTTGGACTCTTCCCAGGAGAAAGTATGTTTTGATTTTTCCTTCCTGCTCACTGATACCCTTCACGTAGATCTCCCCTCGGTAGTCAAAGGCAAAGCCTTGATCTTTCAGGATCAGGTATGTCTCCTCTGGGACTTGGATCCGGCCGCTCACTCCTGTGCTGTCCATTCGGCTCGCCAGGTTTACGGTTTTACCCCAAATGTCGTACTGTGGCTTCTTAGCGCCAATCACACCAGCTACCACTGAGCCGTGACTGATTCCTATAAGTGAACAGAGGAGGAAGAGATCAGGGAGGTGAGAGGGTTAGCCTGGTGTCTTGACCTACTAGGAGTTCATGTGTGTGAACTTTCTAGGTGACTTGGATTTTGCCTCCTTTACTTATTTGATGTGTGTCCGGAGCCAGTTACTTAAGCTATTTAGATCTCTCTTTTTCTTTTTCTTTTTCTTTTTTTCAGTTGTGGGCTTGAATACTGGACCTGGGCACTGTCCCTCAGCTATTAGCTCAAGGCTAGTGCTCTACCACTTGAGCCACAATGCCACTTCCAGCCTTTTCTGCTTATGTAGTGCTGAGGAATTGATCCCAGAACCTCATACATGCAAAGCAAGCACTCTACCACTGAGCCACCTTCCCAGCCCATAGACCTCACCTTTCTTACATGAAGTAGATAATGATTGGCATAGTGCCTAATAACCAGAGGGAGCTCGACACAATACCATCAGCATTATTTCCATATTCACACTGGCTTATCCCAGTCCACGTAGGGAGTAAAGCCCTGACCAGGATCTGCTGCTTCCACTGACCCAGTGCTTGGACAGCTTAGGCAGACATCATCCTTTTGTATTTCCATCCATGTCTTCAGCAGCAGTCTCTCAGTCCATGGTGAGGGTTCTGAATGTCCCCCTTGTCCATGTGAAGCCTGCGATTCCCACTGCTGCAGGAGGGCCCAGATCTTTCTGGGAGGTACCCTCTGATCTAGTTCCAGCCTTCCAGGGCTTAAGTACAGTGCTTCCTGGAAACTTCCAGAAAGTTTCCAATTTGATTTTTGCCTAGCTTGCCACTAGTACCATACTTGCCTCTTCCTTTCCCTGCATAGTGCCGTACTTCTCCGTTACTTACCTTACTTGCCACCACATCCACTGGGCTCCTTAGTCCTGCCTTTGTTCCCGCATGGGCTCTGATTTCTCCCAAGCCCATAGATTTTGGCAAACCCACTTTATTTTCAACACTGGAGTTTAAACTCAGGGCTTCGTGCTTGTTAGTCAGGAGCTCAGCTACCGAGTCCCATGTCTAGCTCTTTTTGCACACATTGTCTTGAGATAGGATCTCAGTTTTGGCTAGGGGGTGGTGCATGGACTATGGTAGGCCTATTTTATACCCTCTGATGTAGAGGGGGCATGGCACCATGTCCAACTTCTTTTATTGAGATGGAGTCTCAAGGAATTTTCTGTGCAATCTGGTTTGGACCCATTTACATAGCTGAGATCACAGGTACATGCCACAACATGTAGGATTTGGTTGAGAAGGAGACTCAAACCATGATCCTCCTGATCTCATCCTTCCACGTAGCTAGGATTATAGACATGATCCAGCAGTGATCTGTCATTGGCCAGCTGGCTAGTGAATGCTTTCAAACATAGTTTCAATGTCTTCTCTTTAAGAAACAGAAACCTCCCTTCTAGACACAATAGCCTTTCACTGAATGTGTCAGCAAGCATATCTGTCTCCTTTAATGGATTTAGATTTTTAAAAATCATTTTATAAACATTTACTGGGCACCTGCTCTGTGTGGGATATGGTGGGAAGGTAGAGAGATATAAGCGGGCACTCATAGGGCTTGCTTTGTACTGTAAGGGAAAATAAAACAATAAAAATAGATAATCTAGTACCAGCAAGTAAATGCAAAATCAACAAAGGTATAAGGATAGAGAAAGCTGTGGAGTGCACTTGGAAAGAAGGAAGTTAAGAAAGGCTTTTGAACAGAAATTTGAGTAAAGCCATAGGATTAGCCCTGTGGGCACATGCCCACGTGTGCCCGCACACACATACATTCAGTAGAAGGTATGGGAATCACAATGGTGGATACACTTTGAGAACCATTGTCCCATTTGATTCTCATAAGGTAGGGGGGCAGAGGAGGTGATAAGTAACCTCCCAATCTACACAGAAGGACATTTGAAGCCCAGAGAATTTAAATGTCTCACATGTAGCCATAGTGCTGGTTAGAGCAGACATGTGACACAGGTTGACATGTTCTAGCTAGTTGAGAAATATATTTTCTGAGCTCTGACAGCAGTGAAACAATTCTGGTCATTGAATACCATGCCAAAGTTAGACTGGACCCCACATTTTTGGAATGGACTTAGAATGTCTCTCTCTTCAGGATTAAAGGTCTCTTTTTACTCCTGGCTCAATAATGTAGTCCATTGTTGGAGAATGAATATACAAGGTTGAAGAAGACATAGAAACAAGCCTGGAAAACCTCATCCATAGATCAAAATCATGATCTATAATTTGTTTTATCCCAAAGAGCAAAAGCAGATGGCATTTATCAGCTCTAACAAGTCAGCTATTAGTATATATTGACATTTTTCTTAAAATGCGCTAAAGGAGAACCTGTTGAAATTAAATAGCAAGTCAGCCAGAGGACGTCTATAGTATAGAGACAGCAGCAAATGTTATTTTAAATGCTTCTTGGCAGCCAGAATGTTATTCATCTCTGAGCCAGGAAGCTGGGAGCTGCTACGGACATGACTCTTTGGCTGTGTGTTATTTGGATAGTTATTTTCCTTTTCTGGGCCTGAATTTACTTATCTACAAAAAAAATGTGGACTTGAGCAGAAGGTTTCAGATTAGGTTTTCTGAGGTTCTAAGAAACTCAGCAGAGACAGAAACAGAATTGGGAAATTATGCAAATCACAAGAGATGTTAAATTGCCATGATTCCTGTGTTGCTACTTTGCACAAAGCATCTCTAAGGTTGATATAGTGAGCTGAATGGATAAAAAAATGTTCTGTAAGGCTCTCTGCTTGTTACTAGCTATACCTGACATCCTCAGGAATGGAATCCCCCTTTGGCCTGAGGTCATTGTCCAGAGTAACCTAAGAATAATACATTGACTTACCAGCGATGATGATCATGGAAGTCAGAATTAAATAATTCTTGGGTTGTCAGTGACCTCTGCATGGGTACACAGGATACTAGACAAGGATCTTGGGAGAGATGCTAGCCACAGTCTAGGGTTTGCTTTGTATTTGCACACTCACGCCAGACTTCTGTTCTTGCTTCTAGTTTCATGATTGAGCAGAAGCTCAGCAAGGCCTGAGCTGAAAAATCTTCCCTGGTTTGATGCCCAAGACATGGGAGGGGCTGCAGAAGCAGAGATAATCGCTCTGTGGAGTTTCTCTTCCAGCCCCTACTTACCAATCCGAAGTTCAAAGTTGTTAAATGAATGCTTGTTGATCTCCTGTATGCTTTCAGTGAGGGCGAGAGAGAAATCAGCCAGGGCACACAAATGTTCCCATTTGTCTTCACATTGCTGCAGCCATGAGAGAGACATGGTCAATCCTTCATGACCAATATTGGCATGTCTGTACTCAGAGCTTTCCATCCTAATCCCTCCTATACTTCCTTTAGAAGAAAATATCTGAGGCTTGAGCCTCTGTAAACCAAAGCTATCAGTACCCTAGATTCTGGGGACACAGGAGATTTACTTCAGAGGGTAGTGTGTGGGGCTCACATCCTTCTTCCACAGCTGTTCTTACCTACTGAGGTTGATGCATTGTGAATTCCTGTGTACACTCACTGGTGTGGTGGTGGTGGTGGTGGTGGTGGTGGTGGTGGGGTGTGTGTGTGTGTGTGTGTGTATGTGGGCATATATGTGTATATATACGTGTGATCTTCTGCTTGCACATGTATGTTTTTCCAGTCTAGGAGCTGTGTCTGATTTCTTTTGAAGTATTCATAGTGTTCATTCAAGGGATGTTTCATGTATACATCTGCTCATGGAACTCCCAAGAGAAACCTTTGTACCCCTCTGAACCAACCTGTTTCTAAATCTATAAAATGGGGAAGTGTTTTGTCAAGAGGATTGTGGGAGATGAACAAAGTCCAGAAGGATGGACAAATGCAGTCATGATATGCACGGGACCTAAGTGAAAACATACCTGGTAACTTGAGGGGATGGGTGGACAGATAAGGGGAGATGGATGGGGCGGATAACATTGATCAAGATGCATTGTCCTAATGAACCAATTAAAATGAAAACCCCTTCAGACAATTACTTAAAGATCGTTAAAAAAAGAAAATAAAAAACAGGACTCATAAAATGACTGAGAAAAGAAAGATACAGAGCAAAACCTCGAAGGGGCTTAGCAATCTCTACAACTAAATCTTCATGGGAGTATATTTCTTTGCTCAGATCTTTGTGAGTAATGAAGTACAGTAAGCAGCCCAGAAGCTTCTCAACAAAGCAGTATTAGTTCACGCAGAAGCCTTCTCCTCCTGGGGACAGCACTACATCCCCTGACTGTCACAGCCCAGGTCTGCCGAGCTCTTCACTGCCTCCAGGTCTCCTTGTGATGGGGCCTTTGCCATCTCTAGCCACGTGACAACAGAAGAGTCCCTGCATAGGTGTGGCTGAGGGCAAGAGACTTGTACCTGTTTTTCAGGGGACAGGCCTGACACGGCCATGTAGGTGCTGCCAATGGTCTTGATCTTCTCAATGTCTTGAAACCGGTCTTCTCCAAGCAGCTGAAATACATCCAGGAAAATAGTTAGTCCTGGTGTTTATCTCTCCAGGAAAATAGGCCCCTGGCTCATCATGCAAAAAAAAGAAACCCAACCAAACAACCCAGCTAACCCTAAGGCATCCGTGACCTGCTACTTTTTTCTGTGGTCAGGCATTGAGTCAACATGCGTTTGCCACAAGCCTGGATGGGTATGATGGACACCCTTGAAAAAGTGTGTTGCTGTGCATCTTTGAAATAAGGCTACTTGATTAGCTTCAGAAAGCAATCACAAATATTCCAACCAGTTCAACAAGTAACTCTGGCTTTCTTTTCTTCATGCATTTAGACTCTTGCTGCTTGCACACTTCCCTCTGGCACCCTAGCCTGAGCCATTATCAGCTTTCAGGCTGGGCATGCTCCTACCTCTGCTCCTAGCACGGTAGCTAGAACAATGCCACTGACAAGTGAGTCAGACCAAGTCCTTGTTTTATGCAGAGTCCTCTCATAATATCCAGTTCCACGGAGAGTCCATCTGCAAGGCTCACTCTGACCTGTCTCCTCTCCTTTTGTCTCCCCTGTTCACTGTTGCAGCCACACTGACAAAAGAGCTTTTCTCCTGGGAGAGCCAGCCTTTAGTTAGCAGAAAGTGGACAAGATCTAGTTGTGACGTGGCAGAGGGAAGAATATGGACAGATGAAGCCACCCAAGATCTTTCACAGCCCAGGTCCTTGAACAGCTGAAGGGCCATACTTGACCCATGGTATCTGAGGACCTGTATACCTTGCATAGAATCTCAGTGAGGACTGGAGTAGCTTCACATTGGTTCAAGATATACAAATAGTGTACATGTACAAACTTAGCCACAAAATGAGAAGAATTCCATAATTGGAATTGGTAGACCTGGAGAATATAATATTAAGGTAAATAGACCAGGTACATAAAGCGACAAATATAGAGTCTTATTTATGTGCAGAGCCTAAAGACTATCTAATTCAGAAGCAGAGAGTAGAATGGTCCTGTCAGGGGCTAAGGAGTGAGTGAGCAGTACATCTGGAGGTCTTTGTCAGAGAGTATACTGTAACTAGATGTCTGGTAAGAAGCCCCTTTCTTGTTCATATTTTGGTCAGATGGGAGAAATAAATTCTGTAGATCTTTTGTGCACCCTGGTAACTAGAGTGTATAATAATGTATTATGTACTTGACAATTGCTATGAGACTAGAGTTTAGATATTTTTCATCATAAAAAATGGTAAGAATGTGAAATGATGAGTATATTAACCCGTTTGATTTAGTCATTCTACAATGGGCACATTCATCAAAATGTCAATTCGCTCAGGTGATAACTGCAATTGCAATAAATTAATCAACAATATATGCCTGCATTTATAATGCAGCCAAGGATTCTGTAAGTGTAAAAAGCAAAGGTCACCCTCACAGTAAACAATATGATGCTGTGCCAACAATGATGCACATTTGGAATTGCAAATTTGAGAGGCTTCGATTTACCTCGTCAAAGTCAGCAATGATCTCATTCAGCAAGCGCAGGCATTCCACACCCTGGTTATTCATTTCAGTCTGAGAGTAAAAGTCTGCAAATCCTGGAATGGAGGCAAACATCACTCCGACTGCATCATAGGATTGAGAATACAGCTCCTGGACAGAGAGACAAAAGAGCAAGCCAGAATGACATCAGTGGTTAGCTTCTGCCATGATGCTTCCTGCACACACGTTCGTACTAGCAGACGTATGTTTGTGTACCTGGGCACACATGCACAGGTGTCCAGTGAGAGGGTGAAAATGGGACTCAGACACCATTAGGTCAACACTCTATGTCTTAGCATGTTCAGGCTGCTGTAAGGACATGCCTTAGACTGGATTGTTATAAACAATTATTTTTCATATTCCTAGATGCTGGGAAACCTAATACCAAAGCACTGGCAAATTCAGTGTCTGGTAAGAAACTACTTTTTTGCTCATCGATGACACTTTCTAGCTGTCTCCCCACATGGCTAGGATGGGCAAGGCTGCTCTGCAGGGTCTCTTTTAGAAAGGCTCTGGTCCCATTTTTACAGCTTGCCGCTGAAGTGTTCCACAAAAGGCAAATGTGTTGAAGACTGGGTCCCTGATGTTGGATTCAATGATTGAGAGATAACTGAGCCACAGACTTACTCCTCCACTTTTTCATCAGAGAATTAATCTGATGGGTTTCTACTATGATAGAATCATGGAGAGATAGCAGAAAGTAGGATGTGGCCTAGTGGGAGGAGGGAGATTATTGAGAGTATGTCCTGCAAAGATTTCCCTGGCCCCCAGCTCTTTCCCTTCTTTCTATTTCCTGGCAGCCATGATGTGAGCGGCTCTGCTCTATCCCATTCTTCCGCCAGGGTGCTCGACCTCCTCACCACAGGTCCTGACGCAATGGGCTCAAATCTCTGAAATCATGAGCCCAGACAAATGCTCCTTTAAACTCATTTCTCTTCAGTGTTTGTCCCAGTGGTTAAAAAGCTAACTAACATACCTAGTCATGAGGGCTTGGCCCTTGTGGCACCACCACCTTCCAAAGGCTGTGCCTTCTAATACTACCATGTGAAGGGTGAGGATTTCAACACAGGGGTTTTGAAGGGGCTTACCTATTTGATTCATTGCACTGTGATCATGGCATTTGTATGGGTTGGGACCACCAAAGATAGATGGTTTCATCTCATCTGACGCTGACTTCTGAATTCTAACTCATTTGTCCTCCTTCACCTCCTTTTTCTGTTTCCAATGGCTGATGCCAGTCTTTACCGCTCTTCTTAATTTGTCCCTCCACTTTTTCCCTCTGGGCAGATGACCTTACTCTGCATCACTGAGAACACTGTTGCTCTGGGGGGTGCCTCACCTCTGCTCTAAGCACATATGCCATGCGCATGCCTACAGTCACATGCATTTTCATCCTTTTCCCTCCAACTCCACATCCTGTGTTCTCCCTTATGCAGAAAGTCTGCTTCTAATGGTGCGCTTGATCCCCTTTAGCAATGTCCTTCCTCGGCAATCCTTTTCTTTCTTTCTTTTTCCTTTCTCTGGTCCAAGAATCTCTCCTCCTCCTCCACTATATGTCTCTTTTAAGAGAAAGAGACACATGTCCTAAATCTACAGACACTTGTGTCTATCAACCATCCTCTTCCTCCTCGTTTCCTACCTTATCACGCTAGATTTCTCTACTACCTTTATCATTCCCATCTCAGGCTGGGATGAACAAATAGAGATAAGATCAGTCTATAAAACCAAAGCACACATGCCAGTTCATATTTAACTGGCCACCCTTGACTCTTGGCATATTGTTTACTCAGGGTCTTGATTCTCTTGATGTACTATGCTTGAGCAAGTTACTTTATTTTCTTATGCCTTCTCCCTCCAGGGATGTTTATTGCTTTTCTTCCATGTTTAATGTTGATGATTGCTATGGTTTTGACCTTGACCCTCTTATACAAATATCTGGTACATCTCAGCCTTCTCACCCACCATGTATGGCAGTTTCTAAATTTATATCTTCAGGTCAGTTTCCTTTGGGTTTTGAGCTTCCATGCCTCATGCTGGGCTATTCTTACACAATCCTCAGAAGGGATTGGAGAAAAACAAAGGAGGGGAGTAATAATGCTCGACAAGAAATGTACTCATTTCCTTACTCATGTAACTGTAACCCCTCTGTACATCATGTTTAAAATAAAAAATAAAATAAAATAAAATAAAACAAACCTACTGCATCTTCTCCCTAGCTGACCTGTGTCTGATCTTTAGTTCTCTAAGGCAAATTATCTAACTTACACAACCTCAGAATCACCTTTGGCTCTTCATCAGGCCCAACTTCAATACATTATCAAGTTCTTCTGGGTTTGTTTTAGTCTCCTTAACATTAAGTAATTTCTATTATTTTTTTAAAACCTGGCCCTTCCCAGTTTCTTCCTTGACTACTGATATGAGAGCCTCCGACTTCCAGCCGTGTCTTAATTAAAGGCATAACCTATATGGCAAACACACTTACTTTTTCAAAGACATGAAAGATTGTAACTAGGTACCTTTCATTCTAAAAATCCTGCAATGGGGCACTCTTGCAGGATGAAGTGCAATGCCACAGTATGGCATTGTATCTATGGCCTCACTTCTACCTGCCTTTTTAAAAAAATATTTTATTTTGTTGTAAAGATGCTGTACAGAGGGGTTACAGCTACATAAGTAAGGTTATAAGTACATTTCTTGTCAAGCATTGCTACCCCATTCTTCATTTTTCTACCACTACCTTCCCCCTCTATTCTTCCCCAACCTCCCCACCCTGAAGTTGTAAAGTTCATTTCCAACATGGTGTCTTGTGAGTATCATTGTTGCAATGGGTCATCCTGTGTCCTTGTTTCGCCATTTTGTTATTCCCCTTCCCTCCCCCAAATCAGATAAACATATGTACAAGATGCATGGTAGCAGAATAACAGTGACTACAGGGGATAAACCAAAGGGAAAAATAAAATAAATAAATAAATAAATAAAAAGAACAAAAGAACTTGATATAGTACATTGATGACAAGTTCAACAACAACAACAAAAGACCTCTTGTTTCCATATCTTGAGTTCATTTCGATTAGCATCATTTTATATAGTCATATTTACATAACTATTGAGCTATTATGATCCTCTGCTGGGACAACCCTAGACATATAGTAATTATTACAAATGAGGGAAATAATGGAACCCATGTTTCTTTGGGTCTGGCTTACTTCACTTCATATGATTTTTTCCAAGTCTTTCCATTTCCTTACGAGTGGGGCGATGTCATTCTTTTTGATGGAAGCACAGAATAGAATTCTATTGTCTCTAATTCCTCAAGTTGGATCTTGGGCTCCAGAAATACACACCCACTTCTGTAACAGAGGCTGCAGGCTCCCTGATTGCTACCCTCTCCCGCCCAAGATTCAGTTGTTACAACTTTTGCTTCTTCACATAGAGTTTTACCCTGGACAGCAGAGGGTACTCTGCTCAAATGAGCAGCATCCTGAGGTACCAGGAAATCAGTGCCCCTCAACTGCAGCCATCAGTGACTAGAAATGTTGTATAGCACCCAGCTACTTTGCTCCTTTGAGCCAAGGAATGGTGAGGCATGCTTTTGAAACATTTCCTACAATTCCTCTGTGAGCTCAACCTCCAGATGGACACAGTGTAGACAACTGATATGATGACACCTTGTTTATCAATTGGTTTTCTTTCCACTTGCGTACATACCTAGACTTCCTAATGTTCACAACCATCACCATCCTCCCAAACTCAGCCTCCCAAGTAGCTAGGATTGCAGGTGTGGCCCACCGCACTCAGCTTTAGAAGATCTCCTCTCATGGATCTCCTGTCTATCACTCCTGATGACCATCTACTGGGTGCTGGAGGACAGAGAAGGTCACTGAAATAGTCAAGGAAGATCAACCCTCCCCTCATTCTGGGCAAAGCAGGGAGAGGAGGATGAGGGGGATGGAAGCTCAGATGGAAGATCTCCAGCCCACCCACCTATCCCTCCGGAGATGGTTTCTTTATTTGATTCACTCTAATTAACTACTTTGAGAGTGCCATCTGTCTCTTGCTATTTCAGGCTTAAAGAAGCTAAAAACACATTGTAAACTAGGGAGGGATGGGTGAATATAGAAAGGCTATTATTGTGTCATTGCCATTTTTCTTGATGGAAAATGAAATGACAGTGTGGACTTTATAGAGGATTTTGAACATTTGCATCCACCCTCCATATACTTCGCATGTCAATGTGAGCATTTTGGTCTCCTCTTTGCTCACAGAAATGCAATCTGATCTTTTATTGGTACAGACCTGTTTGATTCAAAGTCCTCTGCTTCTTATAACCTTCTCTGCAAGGGAAAAAAACTATAACTGAGATCTGTTAGCTTTACAGATATCCTTTAATTTCATTCAAGTCTCTGCTTATATAATAGTATCTCTAGAACACCTTCCTTGTGTCTGTTGTGGTTGGAATGTGCCTCCCAAGATTCATATGCTGAAACTTAATCATAACTTACTATGACATCTTTAGATGAAGAAGCCACAAGAACTCTCATAAATAAGATTAGAACCTTTAGGGAGGTGATGAGCCAATGTCTTCCTTTTCTTCTCTTCTGCCAAGTAAGAATTCAGCACTGAACATCTTGGAAGCAGAGATTTGATCTCACCAGATACCAGACCTGCTGGTAACTTGACCTTGAACTCCTCAGCCTTCTGAAGTATGAGGAAAACCATATTCTTTGCTTTCTAAATAAGCCAGTCTTAGTTATTTTGTCCTAATAGCACTAACAGAGTAAGCTGTTAAGTTTCCATCGTTCAGCTTATTGTTCTTGCCATCCGATAATTTATCATGACTTGCACTATTTTGTATATTTGTTTTGCCATCTATCTTCTTATAACAATCATTGCTTCATGATCACAAAGACGTTTCCTAATCTCTTCTTTGTTTAAATTCAATTCTCGAGAATGACACAAGCACATAATTGTCCTTGATGAATACATGCTGAATGAATGGATGAGAGCAGGCGGGACTCTTATTAGGAAGGAGCAGATAAAAACAATAATAGCTCACATTCCTTAAAGATTATAGTAACTAACAAGCAGTGTACTCTCCACAGTTGCCAAGCTCCATGAAAGGGCTTTAGGTACACAGGCTCATGTGGGTGTAATCAGGTGAGCTGGGAGGCTTGTGCTGTTGGTGAGGAACCACGGAGTCCAGAAGGCTCATCCCTTGTACACAGTTACAGACGTGGCAGGAGGAAGCAGAACCAGAGCTATGCTTGCTTTGGAGCATACCTATAGCTTTTCTGTATTGAAGCTCCTTGGCACTGGGTTTCTCTGGATACAAGAAGTGCTGTTCTTCCCCAGTGTAGCTTTCACAGGAACTCAATAAGGTCAGTATTGTGTCTACTACTAATCAGATGAGGAAATGGACAGAGAGGTCTGGTAACCTGCTGTAGACAATAAATGACTTAGTACAGAGGTGGAACTCCCCACTATGTGGGACAGCTACTATGGCTGGTGTCCTTCTGCAGTGATACCAGAGCCAGCTGTGTGACACTGAGGATTTACTTAGGGGCACAGCACCCACTGGATCGGGGGATCACTGCTCCCCTTCTTTGCACGTACGTAGAGTGAGGGAGAGTGGAGAACACCTGTGGCCATGGAGGCACACATGTCTAGATTTGAATGTCAGCTGACTCACTGGCTTTGTGAACTTCAGCAACTTCTTCTTTTCCGGGTCCCAGCCTCAGTTTCCTATTCTGTGAATTGGGGATCATAATTCGTATCTCCTTATTTCTTGTGGAATATAGTTCCAAGTCTCACAATATCCTTCAAGGCTTGTCAGTTGGTGGCTAGATACGCCCCCATCAAATGGTAAGGTCATTTTCACTCCGAATCAGCAGATGTCCTGAAGCCTTGCACTCCTATCTTTGACTAGTTGGAGGTGAGTCTGAAATACTCCACCTTCTTCCCTGATTAACCTCTGGATGCTAAAAGAATGGATCCATTTAGAGCCATTTTCCAGATGAGGAAACTGAGGCTTAGGGAAGTTAACTAACATGCCTCAGGTCACACAGCTGGTAAAGGGCAGAGCTGGGGAACTCACACGTCTTTGGCTCAGTAGCTTGGGCTTCTCCCACCACATCACCTGCCCTCCCTTGAAGGGCCTTAAGAGGGGAAAAAAGAGAGGCTTGCAGGCCTGGTGTCTGTGATGCCTGTGTCCTAGCACTCACCACATTATTGAGTGCTATACTCATGCTCTACTAGTGCCTATGGGAACCTGGAGCTTACCTCTTCCTTTCTATTTTCATGGCCACCATCCTACAACTCACCAGAGGCTTGTCTGGGCTATTTTAGGGTCTGTAACTGACTTCTGGTCTTGTGAACTTCCTCTTCATTATTCCTATTCATTAGCTGCTCTACCAGCAGCTAATTAATTAGGCTATGCTTGAAATGTTCTCAGTGCTCTGATTCCTCTTAAATGTATTCCCAAGCCTGCTTACTGCCTTAAGACTTGATTAACAGGCCCTGCCACAATTTCTGCCCCCATCACTTGACATTACTCTTGTAGTGGGTCAATAGTGTTTTATTAAAATTCATGCCCATCAGGAACACCAGAGCATGCTCTTATGTGGAAGTGTTTTCATGTAGATATAATTTAGTTAAGATGAGTTCATACTGGATTTGGTAGGCCCTACATCTAATGACAGTTACCTTGAGAAGAGGGAAGAGAAAACCTGTCTTTACAAGGAGGGCCTTAAGAAGCTGAGAGTACAGATTAAAGTCATGTGGCCACAGGCCAAGGGGAGCTGGAAGGGCCAGTGAAGATTTCTTTCCTAGATCCCCAAGGTCATTCATGCCAAACTGCCTGTTACTGACAATGAGTGGCCCTCAGTTATAATGCAGTAAGCAACAGTGTTTGAGAGTCTACTACATGTAGGCAATATGCTTAGAATATACACACCTCCTCACCCTCCATATATATATATGTGGGGGTATATACATATATTATATATATCATACATAGATTTTATAGATATTTACTTTTATTTTATTTTGTTTTTGATGCCATTACTAGGACTTAAACTCAAGGTGGGGGCACTGTCTTTGAGCTTTTTTGTTCACTATAACCACTTGAGCCTCAGCTCTACTTTTGGCTTTTTGGTGGTTAATTGGAGATAAATGTCTCACAGACTTTCCTGAACAGGCTGGCTTTGAACTGTGATCCTCAGATCTCTGAGCAGCTAGGAGGAACACAGGTGTGAGCCATCAGTGTCTGGCCAAAAGTATTTTAAAATGTGGCAAAATATATGTAACACACAATTTACCATGTTAAGTGTATATAGCTCATGGTGTTAAATACATTCACATTATGGAGCAAATATCACCACTATCCTAGAACTTTCTTTTGCCTTCTAAATCTGAAGTTCAGTATCCTCTAATAATTTCATTCTACCCCTGTCTTCCAGGCCCTGAAAGCAATCTTCTAATTTCTATGTTTTTTAGAGGGGGGGTAGGTCATGGGGCTTGAACTCTGGGCCTGGGCACTGTCCTTCAACTTTTCAGCTCAAGGCAAGTGCTCTACCACTTCAGCCACAGGACCACTTCTGGTTTTATGGTGGTTTATTGGAGATAAAGGTCTCAGAGATTTTCCTGCCTGGGCTGGCTTTGAACTGCAATCCTCAGATCTCAACTTCCTGAGTAGCTAAAATTATAGGTGTGGACCACCAGCACCCAACAAGCATTTTTCTAATTTCTGTCTAAGAATTTGGCCCCTAGGTCTCTCACACAGGGGTATATTTGTACTTTTTGGGATGGGCTTATTTCATTTAGCATAAAGTTTGCAATACTGTGACATGTGTTAGAATTTCCTTTCTTTCTTTGGCTGGAAAATATTCAATTAATGTATATGTCATGTTTTGTCAATCCAAGCATCCTACTGGGTTTCTTCCACCTTTTTGTTAGTTTTTTCCTCCCATTTTTATTAGCATATGTTAGTTCTATAAAGGGGTTTCATTGATATATTTCCATATATAAACACAATCTACTCTAATCAAATTTGCTCTATCACTTCTTTTCATTCTCTCTCCTTGCTTCTTAAAACAATCTGAACAAGTTTCTGTTCTATGCTTATACATTTGTACAGAGTGCTTTTGCCACATTCATCCCTATTGGTACCCATAATGCTCCCTGGTGAAAATACCTCTTTGAGACCCTTTCAATTCTTTCAGGTATATATCCAGAAGTGGAATTGTTGGGGGTGTATATATACATATATATATATACATACATAAATATAGATAGTGTGTGTCTGTAGGTATGTAGGAGATATATGTATATAATGTCTATATGTGTGCATACATATACACATATATATTCACATGTATGGGTATATATACATGTGTGGATATAGTGTGTATGCATATATACATATATAGCTGTACACACTTATATACACATATGTATATACACATACACACATACATACATACATACATACATACAAACACATATAAATAATGTTTGCACTTGCAATTCAGCCTTGTAATAGATATTTTACATCTAATGAGTGAGGCTCTGGAGCCAGGAAAGACCGTGTATAGAGGTCATAGTCGACTGTAGGCTTGACTCTCACATCCCCACACAAAGACTGAGGAATTCTCCCAGATTATTGAGCAATTATTCACCCTTGTCCTCTCCATGGCTAGAGAGCCTGGGCTCACCTCATTGTCTCGATCTTTTTCCAGGAAATGGCGGGCCACGTGACTGGGTAAGATATTTCGGAGCATGTTCTCATTGTGTTCCCTTAGCTCCTTCATCTCGTTGATCTCCTCTTTAGCCTGTACTCGCCAAAGGAAGTCCAAGCGGGCTGTGTACTCCAGCTTCAGTTCATGGAAGAGAAAGAGAAGCAGTGGGTAAAGTTTTGGGGCATAGGCTTTAGGCGCCCATATCTGGGATGTAGTTAGGCTCTGGCACTTCTTATAAAGTACAGCTTGATCTTAGTGCCTTTGGGAGCATTTGCTGCCAGCAGCCAAGGGATCAGAGAACAGTTGGATGCAACAGGAGTGTGTTCATGCCCTTCCTGGCATTATTACACCTACGATTTTATTCTCATTTCTGAGATTATTTGATTATGTCATCTGATAGACAGGAGGTGTTCTGTGGTCTGGGCTCCTATCAGCTGTTCAATACTGGGTCCTTACTGTTAGGGACTAAATATTTGTGACTCCCTATCACCAAATTTGTAGGATGAAGCTCTCATTCCTGATGTTATGGAATTTGGAGATGGACCTTTGGGAAGTAATTAGATCACAGAAGGCCTTAAAAATGGAGCCTTTATGCTGAGATGATTTCCTGCAATAGGAGGGACATAAGGGACCTTGTTTTTCCTCTCTCCAAATACACACACGCGTGCGTGCTGAGAAAAGGCCACGTGAGGCATAGCACGAGTGTGGGGTCTTCCAGCCAGGAGCAGAGCCCTCATCAGGCCCCAAATCCTGCTGGGTCTTGATCGCAGCCCTTCCGGACTGCAGAACTGTGAGGCGGAAAATTCCGGTTGTTCAAACCACCTGCTCGATGGTATTTTGGTAAAGCAGCCTGGGCTGACCAACATACATATCATGTGGTGCTCAAATCAGTCTTTACTGGCTTCACAACTACAACAGCGAAACAGAACTAGATAGTACTTTGTGGTATTAAGTACGTGAGAAGATGTGTGTTACACAACATATATTACTAAACTCTTAATCCAAACACAACCCTAATAGGAAGATAATTGTTTTCACCTCAGTTTTCTTGTCTCCCTGACGTTGAGATGAAGGCTAGTCACCACCAATGGGTGAAGAGAAGTTATTTAGAAACTTCTAGGCAAAAGGTTCATGTAAGCACTCAATACACTGTAGGTTTCTTTAGTTCTGACTTTCCTTTGTGTTAGAGATGGGCCTTTTCCTTTCCAGAGCTGCTCACAAAGCATTTTTATCACAGCTTTGGAGATACCATTATTTCCAAGTCTTTAATAAGCAAAATGAACAATATACATCGCACTGTTAAATGCATGGTTAGATATCTTGAATTCAAAGGTTCAAAACATTCAGCTAGTTTATTTCCTTGGTCTCTCATTTTCAGAACTCAATAGATAGTAAAAACATGAAATAACACAGGCCCACGGTTATTCATTCAGCAGTATTTGTAACAGTAAAAGCTGGAAGTAATCCCAATGCTCATTTGTTGGCTGAACAAACTATAATACATACACACAAAAGAACATGATGCAGCTATAAAAGGAAATTAGGAATATTCCTTTATTTTCTGAGATGTGGGCTTCTAAGGGGGGAGAATGTCTGTATAGTATGTTATCACCTATCTAAGAAAGCACAGCCTTTCTTTTTTTCTGTACCTCTCTCTCCACATCCACATAAATACACTTACATAGGACCTCATTTTTAAATTACAAGTATAGACAATAACAAGTGGTTAACTAGGAAGTGAAGAAAGCAGGGAACAGGACAGAGTATTACTTTTGAATATACTTGACTTTAGAATTGTTTTAGCTCAGTATAAAATGAAATGGATTTTTAAAATTCACTTTCGCTACCAGCAAATAAGCAAATAAACCCCTGAGGCCTGCCATGCAGAGAGGATACACACACCCAGTGTCTTTGCAAAATTGTCTATTTAAAAATTATTTCATAGTTCTATTAGCCACACAATGGATGGGATTGTTGGTGTCATTTACACAGGCACAATATGATTTTGTGATCGGTCTTTACATGTCATAATTCAAGACATTTTATGAAACCCTAAATATTGTTATGATGGCATAAGGAACAAGGAAATAAGCGAGCGATCAAGATAGAGAACACACAGATAGATTTTCTTTTTTCTTTTTGTTGGTCATGGGGCTTGAACTCTGGGTCTGGGCACTGTCCCTCAGCTCTTCAGCTCAAGGCTAGCGCTCTACCACTTGAGCCACAGCACCACTTCTGGTTTTCTAGTCTCATGGACATTCCTGTCTGGGCTGGCTTTGAACAGTGATCCTCAAATCTCAGCCTCCTGATTAGCTGGGATTACAGGTATGAGTCACCAGCGCCTGGCTTCCCAGATAGATTTATATGTCTTCTGGTTTAGATCTTAAATGGTACCCAAAGACTCATGGATTTAGGTTCCCATTGTATGCTGTTGTTAGGAGGTGGTGATCTCTTTAGGAGATGAGGGCCTATTGAGAGGAAATGAGACACGAAGAGCCAGGCCCTTGAAGGGGGTATTAGAACCCTGGCTCCCTCTGTTTTTAGATCACAATAGGTGAGCAGTTTGCCCTGCCATTTGCCTCTCCTTCCCATGATGCACTGGTAGTATAACAGGCCCAATAAATGGGACAGAGTTACCAGTAACTCAAGCCATCAGCTAGAATAAATCTTTCCTCCTTTCTCAGATATTTTGTCACAGCCATGTGTGATCAGTTTTAACACTCTTTTGAATTTGTTTTGTCCTCAGAGTATTTGCTGACACATTTCTAGAGGGGAAAACTGTAAGCATACGAGAACTTAAAAAGAATTTTAAAACTGTTCATACTAATCGTATCATAGGTGGAAAAATCTACGATATTAGTATTGCACTATTATACATGAATTATATGGTAAAACAAGTAGGGAGTTGTGTTGGCATTCATAATTGGCATTCTGGGGAGGAGAAAAAGGAGTCATTGATACAGATTTGATGAGGTTTAAAAGCTTATGGCCTTCAGTAAGCATAGGAATATCATTATGAAGTCATGGCTTGTAATGACTAGCACCTGCCACTGAAACCAAGGCCTGGACATAATGAAAATCTAGCAACGAGAACTTCCAGTTTCACATTGTGGCTTCCAGACATCAATTTGTAGAGACACAATTCTTACAAATAAAATTATGGATAGAGACAGAGGGCTGAATGAAAGAATGCTTGTTTGGTTTTGTCAGGTTGCTGAGTGGGCTTGGAAAGGTCATTCGACATGTTAAATTTCCTTTTAATAACTAAGTAGATGAATATTAGTAAAGAACCTAAAACTTTGTTTTTAATACCACCAACAAGTAGTCTATTCTAAACAACTGGTCCCAAAGCCACTTCAGTAGCTCCCATGGTCAAAGATGTGACAAATTGAGCTTTGGTAAGAATAACAACTGCAGTGAATGGAAACATAGGAAATATGGGAAAATGCATAAATTCACAGCAACACTTAAAATCTCAGCTGTCATCTCCGAATGATGCTAGGGAACAAATTTATTGGAAAACTTTAAGGGAAAGAGCTTAAAGGGGAAACATTCCACATTTATCTTGCTTTAAATGTTGTACTTCCAGGTGTCAGATACCTGGCAAGGAATGACTCTCTTTTGTAACACATCCAGTTAGGCAATTATAGCTTCTTGATAGGATTAGAATGTCACTGTCTATAAATTAAATGAATATGGGCTGATCTTATTAATAGCTGTTAACATCATCCAAAACAGAGTCCCGGACACATTATATATTCTGGATTGTAATTCATAAAGTCAGCCAACTAAATAAGTTTATTGAAAACACTTGAAACTGAATCTTTTCATACTTCTAGACATAACAACAGACACAGGATAAACAAGGGAGAAGAATATGTGTTACATGGTCTCAGAGAATGCAATGAACAACTCTTGACTAAGAGACATTACTGAAGTCAGATGGTTTTAATAAAGGAAGATGGACAGTGATCCCAAAGATTGAAAAGTGACTTTAGAGATAGATCAAATCAATGGGAATACATGAATGCTATTTGGATTTCAATCCAGATACACAAACTTCAAAAATACAATAATAAGCCAAGAAATGCTGCCTAGAGCTTTGACAACACTAATGAATTGCTGTTTTCTTTTCAAAAGTGTGTTTTAGTATTGTGATTATCCCCTACCTTTTAGAAGTGTTTACTGAACCATTTAGAAGATGAAATAGTAGGTAGGATGTTGATTCAAAACAATCAGAAGAATAGTAGGCAAAATGAATAAGAACATAAAGGAAACAAAGTTGGACAGTAGTTGGTGATACTGGAGAGCTGAGTTCATAATAGTATTTTATCCTGTCTTTTTATGCTTGCAAATTTCCATACCAGAAAAAAATTAGGAATAGTAGCAGCAGGCCATGCAAAAGAATGCAGATCTTGATGGCTTCACCAACTTGTTATGTGACCTTGGGAAGTCATTCATCCTGTGGGGCTTCTTTCTAAAAAATGAGGAGAATTACTCCTGCTGTGTCTAATTTAGGATATGTATATATAATATATATCTCATGACGGGAGGGCGGAGGGCAGGGCGGGGGAGAAGGCTAAAGTTGACCTACCAAGGGTTTTGCAGTTATGGGACTAGGACACCATTTACTGTTCAACCTAGTGGCTCCAGGAATCTGTAAACATGACAGGTCCCACCAGGAGATGGATGGTCTAGCCCAAGTGCAGCCCAGGCTCTTGGCACAGCAAGTTCTCAAAGGCAGGTATCACATTATTAACTTCCTCAGAAGAAAAAGGTTTTCTTCAGCTTTTAAAACAATCTGCTGTACCTACTGCATGCTGAATGCCAGGCAAAGGAAAAGAATCTGTGAGACTCCAGCTCTGCCTCATTGAAGAGTGGTGGCCAAAGGGCACAGAGCGAAAAGAGAAAGCCGAGAGTATGAAAGACATGGAAATGGTGTTTTATAGGTAAAGTTTCTTCAGCCTTGGCTCAAAACTCTCTTGCCTGATTTTCATCCCAACATGATGGCACTAGCTATATATATGAAAAGACTTCGAAGGACGCTGATACACATTCTTCCTATATTTTGTGCTGGGTCCTTCACATAATGGAAGCAAATGTTGATCAAGTACTTCATCCATAATCAAACTCAGTTAACCACACAACAACTAACAAGGAGGACACCAAATGATCTCCATCTCACAGGAGAAGTATTAAGCAAAGTGAGGGAAAGGCAATTAATCACCTCAGGTCCCAGAGATAGTGGCTACTTTTGAACTCAGGGCATTTTGGCTCCAAGCTGAGACTTTCTATGTATGTGACTTTACTTCTTTACTTCTAACATGTAACTCTTACCATTTATTTTTGCACAGGTACTTGGGCTTTAACTCAGGGCCTGACACTCTTGCTCAGCCTTTTCTCTCAAGGCTGGTGCTCTACCAGTTGAGCCACACCACTACTTCTGGCTTTTTACAGTTTAATTGGAGATAGAGCCTTTTAGATTTGTCTGCCTGGAATGGCTTCTCAGCATCCTGAGTAGTGAGGAGTATAGGCACAGGCCACTGACATTTGACTATCACCATCCTTAAGTTACATCACAACTCTGGGGGCTGGCGTGTTATCCATTCAAGGTTTTCCATTCTTGAGTGGCATTTCTAGGATTCAAGCAGGAATATTGCATTCTTTTATCTGAGCCACACAGTCCCTGCCAGCAAACTCACCTGTAGGTGACTGGAGATGAGACCTCCTAAAGCTGTGATCCCATGCACAGGTGTGGCTTCCTCTGCTATGAGGCAAAGCCCAAACCTCCAGGGCTGCTAGTGAGCAGGCCCAGGGAGGGAGGTGTCCCACTGTTCGCTTCCCCTGTCCAGCAGTCAGAGCATTTCCCCACCTCAGATGAGGAGGAAGTGCTTGTCAGATTCCTTCCACATATGTGCAAAAATGAAAGCTCCCAATTATTCAGTTACATAACTTCCTCCGTCACTCCAGAGACGTATAATTACACATGCTCTCACTGGACATTGTGGCGTACCGGGCATCAATGGGCATTGTTCAGCCTTTATTAAAAATAGAGAGCCTCTGACTCATAAAGAGAACCTGATAGAGGCAGGGAGCAAGCTCAGGAGTGGGCAGGCTGTGCCCAGGATGAACAGGCCCTGCTGGATGCTATAGATAGACACCCAAATGATGCAATCCTGCAGAGAGCTGCCTCCAATACAGCCAGGCAGACATAGGCGGCAGAGACAGAATACAATGCAAAGTCAGAGCATTTGGATTCCTGTGTCTTTCTGATGACCTCGAGGGGCCTTGAGTCTTTGCTTTGATCTTTCAGCAAGAGAGGTTAACAATGTCTTCTCTGTGTCACTGGCTTAGTTTCCAAGTAAAATGTTAATAGCAAACAACTTTGAGCCCTTATATGTGCTAGCAACTGGAATAAGTATATCAGTATTATATTCTTACATAATACCAAAATATCTCAATGAAGTAGATCCTGTTAGTAGGATATACACTTAATAGTCAAGGAAACTGAGATTCAGAAAGTTAGGTAGACTGCTTAAGGTTACTAACTCGTAAAGTTTTGGACCATCTGCCCAATTCCAAAGTGTCTACCTGTAACAGCTACAGTTGTATTTGCAATTATGCGATTTCAAGGCCCTGGGAAAGAAAGAAGAGCAAAAATATCTAAGGCTACAAATTACTAGGCCCTCATGAAACACACATTCTTACCTTATGCATAATCTTGAAACAATCAGTCCCTCTCTCAGAAAAAAATACTGACTAGAACACATCAAATCAATAAACTAGAAGAGCAGCATTTGAGGCAGGTACTGCAGAAAGATAATTCCTGAAGGTGGTGGAGGAGGCAGAAACATGCTTCTAATTATGGGATGGTGGCCCTCACTCTGAACTTTGTTTCTCAGCTCCTTCTGGGGATTTCTTACCTGTCAATTTAAAACTTGGGAGATGGATGGGAGGGGTTGGGATAGATAAGGGGAGAATGATGGAAGGGGTGACACTGTGCATATAAAGTGACATGTTCAATTGAAACTCCTTTATACAATTACTTTAAAAAATCCTGGGATATGGAGTGAGTATCTAGCTGTTCCATAGGGTTGTTTTGTCTAATTCTGTCTTCATAGCCCTCAAGTGGATTGTAATTTGCACATGAGACTAAAGAATTTTCCCTATAGATAGAAGCCGTCAAAGTCAAAGTCGTATTTAGGGTTGAATGCCTGGGTCTCTGGGCTGTTTGTTGAGTTGATATGGACATAGTGGTATTGTTCTGCTTTAGTCTGATGAAGGAGAAAAGGTGAGCTTTGGATTTGAATTCTAGTTCTATTAGCTGAATGCTTTACCTTTTCATTTATAAGATGAAAATGATAATAATAACTCTAGTACAGGTTTTTGATAGGATTGAATGAGGTAATCAAGGGAAAATACTAGGTTACAGTAGGAACTTCCTAGCTAATTTTTTCCCCATTTCTTTCCATTTCCAAGGTTTTATATTATCCATTATTTTCTTGACTGCATTTTACCATCTTCTCTTGTTACAAATAGCTTTATATATTTATTATCTCTACAACTGTAGGAATTTTGACTGTTTCATTCCCAGTTTCCCAGGGTTTGATACCTCTCTGTTTCCATGGAGATTTCCTAGCGATATGTTTCTATTTCTGCTCTGGCCAATAGTCTTCTTGACTTGTTTTCCTCTTTTTCTGCTTATGCTCTTTGAAATGTATCCTGACCAGAGAAAGATGGATTAGAATCTAGAGCAGAGCAGTGAGACTAGCAGGACCTAGTTTCTAGTAGAAGTAAAATCTCTCAAGGGAGAGGGGGTATCACTGTTCATGGGCTGGGGTGTAAAGAGATCCTACTATTTTTTTGAGAGCAAGGAATACATCTTTGTGAAATCTGCCATGACACACCTATTAATTTCCTTTCTTGAAGAACCTAGACAAGCCAGGTGCTGGTAGCTCACACCTGTAATCCTAGCTACACAGGAGGCTGAGATCTGAGGCCTGGGCTAGAAAGTCCATGAGACTCTTGTTTCCAATTAATCACTAGGAATCCAGAAGTGGCACTATGGCTCAAAGTGGTAGAGTGCTAGCCTTGAGCAAAGTAGCTCAGGGACAGTGCTCAGGCCCTGAGTTCAATCCCTATGACCAACAAAAACAAACAAACAAACAAACAAGAACCTGGTCAAATGCATTTCATACACAACACTTATGTATTATTTAAGACTCTCCTAGGAATGAGGTTTTGTTCAGTCCTGCCCATTGCAGATCCTATTAACAATGGGATCCTAGAGCAAAAGCAGAATCCATAGGGTAGGTGCTTTTATTAATCAGGACAAATAAGTAACAATGTCCTTTTTTAAATAAATTTTTTATAGCAACGTTCTTATACATACACATGTATATTATATACATGTAATCTAATGCTATGTACCATAATTTCAAGTTATTCCTTAAGCAAGCTTTACTTAGATATTAGTCTTTTATTTTACACTTGAGGAAACTGAGGCTCAAGGAGATAAGCAACTTGCCAAAGGCCACACACTGTGGAGAAGATGAGCTAGGATAGAGTCCTCGCACAGTTGGTCCTCAACCTGTTTATTTTAGTACAACATATATATTTTATACTACTACTTTTATCCACACAATGGGATTGGGAAATACCCCAGTTTCAGGCAGAAGCGAAAAGCTCTTTTATTAAGACAAGGGACTTTTTGAAAGAGATAGGTTGAAAGGTCATGACAACTATACTACTTATCTACCAAGTATTCTTCTCCAGTTTTATGTTTTCATTAAGTAATTGATTCATTAAAAATCACCACTTGATTCAAGCAGCTAATGGCCATTTATTGCAATGAACAGGGCAGGCCTTTCAGGGGAGTTTTATGGCACAAGGTAGCAAAGGGTGGCTAGAGCAACATGTTCCATTACCTGCTGTCCATGGTAGAAAACGGCAAGGAGGAACATGGCCATCAGCAACAGAGATGCCTCCTTGGTCCCCAGGAAATCTCTGCGGGAAGAAGAAAGGCAAGTGGTGATGCAGTTACTTATAAGCATGGGGCACTTCAAGGACACTCAAGGTGATACTAGGGTTCAGAATGGAGAAGGAAGAACATGTTTTTCTGATATACGCCCTCTGTTGGGAGCCGTCCTGAGGGCTTGCATGTCTGCCCAATCAGAATCCAGGTGACTTCCAAGCCTATGTTCCAATGAAACAGATTCGAGATCTAGCCTCTAGACAATGAATTCATATTAATAACAATGTCTTCCATTTGCAGAACACATCTCATCACAAAAATGTCCATCCACTCTTCCTTTCTGTTTTAGAAAGTATTTTGCTTAATGAGACAGTACACAATGCTTACTAGGTGGAGGTTTTAATCCTTAGTGCTTCCCTGATTCAATTCTTATATCCATACAATGAGTTGGACCATTTTAGTTTTTATATTAGTTAAAAAATGTAATTGTATGATTTGAGGAATGATGGTATGTCCATTTTCATTTTTAGATCCCTTAGCAATGCCTTTGTTCCTATGGTGCCATTCTTCTAATAGTAGACCTCCAATACTCAATCTGCCATCCTTATGGGTTAAAATGTGAGGTGTCATTGATTTAGACTTTCCAGGTCTCTTTAAAGACTAAGATGAAAAGTTAGTAGTAATGTCGTATTTAAACCTGGGAATGACTTGTAGTCATGAGAGGTATTTAGAAGGCCAGAAGTCTCTCATTTGAGTTTGAATTTTGTCTCTTTTCTATGTTGGTTCAGCTACAAGTCGTTCTAGGTCATTTTAGGCCAGGAAACAAAAGATTTGGAGGGAGAAACATGGACCTTCAAAGTTGGACATGTGTGAAATGTGACAGTAGAGTGCCACCTTGGCAGGTCTTCACTGGCTAAAGAGGAATCCCCAAAGAAAAATATTCAAGTCCAGATCACCTCTATCCATGCTACTTCCCTATGGCTTTTCCAACCCAGACAATGTTCCCAAACCTATTCCCCTATGTTCTCAAGTCAAAAGCAGAAAGAAAACTAGGGCTCTGTCCTCACTAACCCATCAACCCATGGCCAAACCTGTCCCCTCTGACACCCAGATACCACCCACGTCTCTTCACATCTACCTCTACCTCTTAAGTACATCAGCCATGACCTCCAACAGCCTCCTTACATTGTCTCCCACAATCTACTTTCTATAATACTGCCAGAGTATTTTAATCAATAAAACTGTATTACATCAGTCCCTTTTTAGTGGTCTCCCAACCACAGGCACATCTATAGTTAGAGTTCACTCCAAAGTAACCCTGATGTGGCCCAAAGGCACAAGGGAACCATTGTAGATGGGATGTACTGTCCAGAGGAAAGAAGAGCCCCAACCTGGCTCCACCAAGTCTTTCTCTTGTTGGAGACTAGCAGATGCTGCACAGGGCTCAGGCAAATGGGGTAAGAAGCCAGCTCCTAACTCTAAATTTCATTTGCATTGATGCTAAATCTTCTCAGCTTAATCTGAGCCAGGCCTGGTACAGCACATCAGGCCTGGCATGGCATCTAGGAGTGGACATGTACATTCTTTTTTTTTTTTTTTTTTTTGTCTGGTCATGGGGCTTGAACTCTGGGCCTGGGTGCTGTCCCTCAGCTCTTCAGCTCAAGGCTAGCGCTCTACCACTTGAGCCACAGCACCACTTCCACCTCTTTTTTTTCTGCTTATGTGGTGCTGAGGAATTGAACCCAGGTCCTCATGCATGCAAGGCAAGCACTCTCCCACTGAGCCACTTTCCCAGCCCCCTGGAAATGTACATTCTTATGAGGAAATACAAAGCACAAGGAGAGCAAAAGGGCCAAAGCCTGAGTAAGATTAGAATCTGGAAGTTCCTAGTTCTATCAGCTTTGCCTTGGAGATAAGACGCTAATAATAGAGCTCCTCATTAAATGTCTTATCAATAGCTCCAGAGAAGCTCATAATTATTAAGTATCTGTGGTTGCCAGACATATGCTGGCAAAAGAGCATCGTCTGTCCCCTCAAAGTTGTCCAATAGGAGAAGGAATGACATAGAGATAATTTTATAATATGATAAACTCTATGGAACTGACACATCCCTGTTGCCATGGGAATATTTGAAAAGATAAAGTAACTGAGGATGAGGGTTTAGAGGAGACTTACAGGATGAGACAACTTCAGAAGAAGAAAGTGGGGTGGGTTCTACAGGAATAAGCTTTTGTGCCTTGGTTATCTAGCTGGCTTACAAGTCTCAAGGCTAGTCAACGTCATAAACCATGCTTGAGATCGCATGAAGACTCAGAATGAGAGCAAGGGCATTCATAAAGACTACGGAAGTGAGGAGACTTGGACTGTTACTTATGTACGGTCACCTCTGCATTGAAGGGAGGGACGCCTTTGTTCCCTCCTTTATTCACCACTGCACTTGTTTTCAGGGCAGAGGTACATTTTCAACACCATTCTTTTTTATCACTTAGTTCTCTAGCTTTGGAAATGTATGGACCTCTAGAAAAATGGTTAAAGACATAAACTTTGAACTTGTGCAGAACAAGGTTTCTGTCTCCACTCTCCCATTGATCAGTTCTTTGACCTTGAATGGGTTGCTTAATGTCTCAGTTTATTCATCTGTATATATCCCCATGGCAGTGAGGATTAAATTGGACAATCAAGATAATGTGTTGGCGTGGAGCTAGGCCCACATCTTCCTCTCACAATCCTGCAAAGCGTCTGGCATATTGTCTTACTTGTGGTGATATTGTTAAATAAAAACAAAACACCAGTTCACATTGCTTCAACTGAATGGGAGCTATCCTATGCTTAACTTTTCCCCCAATCCATGCATCTGTCTTTAACTCCTGCTCTGCCTGGCACTTTTGATACCATCTTCTTTGTGATGCAGGAAATTTATTTTAAGGCTTGCAATTATCATTTGAAGCATATTTTCAAGAGAAAACACAAATATTCCTTGAGTCATTTTGAAAGCAGTGGCTGGCCAAAAATAGAAAGATGACTAGACTATACACAGAACGAAAGTATAAGAAAATTGTGAGCAATTTTTGAGAGTTCAGCCATATTCCAGATGAAAAAGCATAGTCTGAGACGGGCTACAGAATCTGCATAGTTATTCAGCCAGGTTAAGAAGGACCGATTTGTAATTACCTTTAACTTAGGATTTTTGATGAGCTTCCAAAGAGAGCTACATGGCCGAAATCTATACTGTATTATAATGCCTTATTCAGCACTAGATACCAGGGACTTGAAACCAAGAACATTTTGAACCAATTTATGTATGTTAAAGAATCACTGAGATAATACTACTATTTTTATACATCAGTTTATACTTGTTTGTCCTTAAATTACTAAAGAGAATACCTAGAAAGAATCCAGTGTCTTAATTTTGAATCTGTAGGCCTAGCCAGAGTCCACAGCAAACGTTATAGCATGTCTATATTCTCCATATGGTCTGATGGAGGTTATATAATGTTGAACGGATGCTATTTTGGCTTTTACCCAATATGTGGGTTATATCCTGTCCATTTGTTCCTCATAACTACTATGATCTCTCATGTGGGTAATTTAGTCAGGACTATCTCCATATCTTGTGGTGTTGAGTGCAAAAAAAGAAATACTGAGAAACCTGGATAAAAAATAAGAATTTCAAAAGATGGGGCATGATGGTACATACCTGTGATCCCAGGTACTTGGCAGGCAGAGACTGGATGAATTGTGTTTTGAGGCCAGTCCAGGAAAAAAGTTAGCAGGTCTCATTTCAACAAACAAAAAATAGGCCTGGCTTACTTCACTTAATATAATTTTTTCCCCCATTCAAGCAGAAATGGTCAGATAAGTTGATGTTAGGGAAAACGAACCGCAAGGTGAGGACTCACATGTTTTTTTCTTACTTGTTATTGTTTCTAACGTATTTATATGATATTTCTTTGTTGCTTTGTATGTCCCTCCCTCATGGTATAACCCGTTTTCACTGTATTTGATGTTGGTATAATTTGTGGAGGGGAAAGGAAAAAAACAAATTGTTTAAATAGGGATACAGGTGGACCCATTGCAACAATGAGATGTACAAGACGTCATGTCGAAAATGAACTTTACAACTTTGGCAGGAGGTGGGGGGGCAGGAGAATGGGGGGTAGGGATGGTAAGGGGAAACAAAGGAGGAGGCAAAAATGCTTGATAAGAAATGTACTCATTACCTTGCTCATGTAATTGTAACCCCTCTGTATGGTATTTTCACAATAAAAAAACGGGCATGATGGCACATGCCTCACATCCTAGGTAAGTGGGAGGAATAGGTTAGAGAATCCCCTCTGGGATCCACCTAGGAAAAAAGCTCAAGACTTTATCTGAAAAAAATAGCCTAAAGCAAAATGACTGCCCACCAGGAGAAAGCCTTATGTCTAAACCTTAGCATTGAGAGAGAGGGTTGGGGGGAGGAGGAAGGGGAGAGAGTGAGTAAGAGCTAGAGAGTGAGAGAGCAAGGGAGAGCAGCAAGACAGAGAAAGGGAGTTAGAGAGAGTGAGCTAGAGAGAGCATTTCAAGGTCGTGTCAGAAGGACATTAAATCAGGGACAGAACCCTATAGAAGCAAATGTGGATCCAACATCACATTTTAACAAGAGGAAATCTTTTCTCTTGCCACATGGCTTCTAGATCCTGCCAGCACCAAATTTATTGGTTCTCACTACACGATTTGTTTATGTGTGGCTTTTGCTTGACATTATCCATTGATTCTCCCTTGTGAGAGGGTCACCTAGCAGCACAGTTTTCTATGTCTGAAGTGTCTTGAATATCTAACACCACCCATATCATCTTCTTCTAATCATGGTTTTGGTAGCCCTGGCTTATTTGTAGCCTGGAGACCTCTGAGCACATATGCTGTTTAGTCTCCAGGTGCCAGGGAAGGAGAAAAGTCAGAATCAGGAAGTAAGGCATCAGATGTACCTGGTGTGCCTGAGGGCTGGGGTGGGAGATGGATGGGTAGCTGAATATGTGGAAACAACAACCAAGTTGTGTTTACAGGATGGGGTGAAGATGGTGAGGGAGACTAGGGACATCAAGCTGTGGGCATTACGGATGATAGCTTATTGTGAATCAATAGTGCTGCTGTATGATTCCCAAGGTGCTAGTATTTGCACTCATTTAGTACTTATTTCCACAAACATTTAATTGGATACTTCTTGCCAAGGTACTTGCAGTGCCAGGGATATGAACATGATTATGATTACTGATCTTTGCCCTGAAAAATACTGCTCCTTCCTTAAGAATATGAACTCCTCCTGTTCCTTGTGGTGGGGGAAGATATGGCACTCCATGACTCCAACAAGGAAAGGCCAGTGCATTGGTAAGCATTTATCTATTTACATGGTTTAGAAAATGTAGAGCTGATGACAGGATTTCATCAAGGAGATTGTCCTTGAACTGGGTCTTGAAAATGATTGGTTGGATTTGGAAGATCGGGACATCAGGCCGAAGGGAAATGTACAAGCAGAAGGTCATTTAAGAAATGGTATGTGATTTCCTGTGGCTAGAGTACAGCCCTTAGATGGAGTTTTAGGAGACAAGATTGAAGAAGCCAGCATGGGCTAGAAGAAAGAGAAATTGGGGATGCTGAGCAAACCCATTGAACTTTTACCTTCTTAGAGGCAAAAGGGAGACTCTGAAAGGTTTTTAGGAGGAGTATGAACTGAGTAGGTTTTGGGATAGGAGAATCAGAAATAGATCCTGGGATAACCGTTACAAGACTGAAGTCTTGAGTTGAGGATTTGTAAAATACCAGCATTCATGACATGGAAAGGTCATGTCCAATGACAAATGTTGGTATTAATCAACTGCTTGTCTATGCCAGTCCTTGTGCTAAATTTCTATGATCAAATTTAAACCATTTATACTCTTACAGCATGGGACTTATTCTAATTCCCACTTCCCTGATGAGAGAAGCTAAATCACCACAAGTTAATTTGATCAAGAGCACACATCTGGTTAATGGAAGAACTGAGATTTGGTTCCAGACAGCGTAACTCCTAAAATGTGCTCCTATGCAATGTGAGATATTTACTTTCTATAGGATGCGAGGAAGGTTAATCTCTAGTGACTGAGATGGCACTGGGGATGAGGTTTATCTCCTGGCCTGGGACCAGCATTATCTATGAGTCAGGAAGTTGTCATGAAGAGGGGAATGAACAGATAATGGAGAAGTAGCCAGACAGCCCCGTCCCAGCTTCTTTGTGACCTTCACATTTTATATTTTGTATGCTTTTCCACATTACAACCAGGAGTAAGCTGCAGCGAAGTCTCCCAACTAGTGTGAGCTCAGGTAAAGCACAGGTTCAGGCTCATCAGCCAATGATTGCTGAGTATACACAGTGACTTGGGTTGTTTTGTGACCATCCCAGAATGTGTCTGGTACTGGGATACAGTAGAACAGTCTGACTGAGTGCTTTCACTTCTTTTAAGTGAATGCTGTTCACATCAGGGAGTGACACAGCACACAACTAATCCACGACTGGCCATGAGCAAGGAAAATTCAGAGCATTAGATCATGAGCAGCGATGCCTCTGAGATGATCTTTACTTTTGCAACACTTACTTAAAATTTAACTACACACTTTTCCTGAAGGTTTCCAATCTGAATTCAGAGCTAAGCTTTTCAAAAAGAAGAAAGATGGAGAATATGCATATATTAAGCATCTGCTATTTGACAGATACATTAAGGCCCGATAATTGTTCTGGGGCAGTATTACAGACTGAATCATGCTCCCCTTCCCAATTTATATGCGGAAGTTCTATTTCTATACTCCAGTGTAACTGTCTATGAGACAGAGTCTGAGATCATTTGTAATACTAGTATTACTAGGATTTGGTGTTTATTGCCTTATAAATGAGAAAGAAGCAGGAGTTTCTCGGCTCCATTTGAGGAGCCAGAAGGAAGATGGCCATGTGCTAGTTAGGAAGTGAGCCTCACCAGAAGAACAATCAACTGGAATATGCCACTGATACTTCTCTGCACCCAGAACTGTGAGAGATGTCTGTTACTTAAGCTGCTTGTCCAGTCTGTGGTGTGTAGTTATGGTGGCCCAAGCTGACTACACTTTCTACAGATGGCCAGGATGGGTAGTAGCTTTCTAGTCCAATGGAGTCTGGATTTGAAGTTAAATCTCTGGCATATTCTATGAACATTGTACCTTCTTTTGAATGAATAAAGTTTTATTTTTACTACAGGGCTGGCCTGTTTTCTTTACACATCTCTTTGACTACGTTTGTGCTCATTTCCTTATGGTCCTGGGGAATCACCAACCATCTTACTTCATTTGGGACTGTTTTACTTTTTTGAACACCTGGAAATATGATGGGAAGTTCTTCAGTGTGATTTAAAAGAGGCTCAGGTAGTATTTACAGGGATAGATGGACTTTCAGGCCAGAATGACACTTTTGTAGTCAGATACGTCATTTACTGGCCACAGGAATCTGAGTCATTGTAAACCTCTCTTGGTTTATATTCTGTAGAATGTTACTGTGAAGACAGAATAGGGAATAGTATATTAAATACATGACATACTTGCATGACAGATGCACATTAGTATATGGAAACTATAAAGAGCTCCTATATCTTAGTTCTTAAGAATGAGATGAAATGAACAGGAGAGAGTATATATTCAGCCTTACAAAGAAGGAAATCCTGTCAATTGTTACAACAAGGACTAATCTGAAAGATATTAGGTTAAGTGAAATAAGCTGGCACAGAGAGATAAACGATGTGTGCTTTCACTTACACATGGAATGGACAAATGTTGAACTTGTAAATGCAGAGAGTTGGAGTAGTTGTTACCAGGGTTGAGAGGAGGGCATTTAGAAATACAAAATTTCTAGCAATAGGAGTAAGGTCAAGAGACCTATTGTACAACATGGTGCATTGTAGAGTAGATTTTTAAGTGTTCTTTCCATAAAAATATGTACAGTAATTCAAATGACTTGACTTAGTCATTCCATAACACACACACATATAAAATCATGTTGTACGCAGTCAGTACAGAGTATTTATTTATTTATTTTTGCTGGTCCTGGGGCTTGAACTCTGGGCCTGAACACTGTCTCTGAGCTCCTTTTGCTCAAAGCTAGCTCTCTAACACTTGAGCCACAGCATTACTCCTGGTTTTCTGATGTTTAATTGGAGGTAAGAGTCTCAAGGACTTTCTGGCCTGGACTGGCTTTGAAATACGAACCCCAGATCTCAGTCTCCTGAGTAGCTAGGATTATAGGCCTGAGCTACTGGTGCCCAGCTTGAATGTTTTTGTTTGTCAACTAACAAACAGAAAGAGCTCTTGAGAAGTCAAAGGGTATAATACCTTCGAAGGACTAACTTCCACTCCAACAAAATGACTACTAGGGAACTGATATTTGACAAGTTGGGTATGGTCAAGGAGAAGAGGGTAGATGAATGAAGAGAGGAAGTGGGGAGAATGCAGAAATACATAATCCTACACAATTAAGAAAATTGAGGAGAGGGGTAGGGTTGGAAGAAATGGTGGAGAATGAGGAAAGGGGTGACATTAATCAGGATGCATTGCATTCATAAGCTGATTGGTTGAATGATAACTCCTTTGTAAAACTAGTTAAATTAATAAAAATATAAATTAAAAAATAAGAAATGTGAACAATGAAGTAGCAAACTAGGAGATAACTTTGAAAGTCAGGTAAGAGAAATGAGGGAAGGAGTAACAAGTCAGACAAGAAATGTGATCACTGCCCTGCTTATGGAACTTTAACCCCTCAGGATATCACCTTGACAACAAAATTAAAATAAAAAAAGAAAATCAGGTATGAAGACCTCAAATTGGCCAATAAATAAAAAGATTCATAAAGTCCCTTATACTCAGGGACCTGCACATGAAAACAGTGAGATAAAATGTCCTCTCATAAATCCAGTAGGATTTAACAAGCCAACAAATGGCATAGGGGAGAATGAGCAGCTACAGAACCACTCAGAAAACCAGAGGAAAATGGTTTCAGTCATGTTGGAGAGCAACTGGGCAGTATGATACTTTCTAAAGTAGCAGGGATGGGACCCCTATAATCTAGCAAAAGTGCTTGTACTGACTGCCCCAACTGTGCACAGTGTGTACCAAAGTGCTTTTTTATGATAAGAAAAACCAGTAACAGACTAAATGTCTACTCAGAGGTCACACGACAAAATGTATATTCTTATGTACATATGATATATGTACAGACAATGGATAAAATGAATTAAATTTATAGATATCAGATTTTGAACAGATTTTAAAAATGGTAGTACTGTTTGAGAAAGAGCAATGTTATAATTTACAGACACAGGCATAGCCATATATATTAAAAGCCATAGATGGAAATGATATATATATTAAGTGTTGTAGGAATTGGCCCTTAAGAGAATGAGAAGAGATTTAAAGTAGCGAAGAGAATGTGAACAATTTATGAAATATTTTATTCTTTTGAAAATGCAAAAGTAAAGGCGAATCAGTTTTAGTATTGCTTATTTCCAGGGATTGGTTCCTACAGGTTCTCAAATTTCTTCTGAGGCATCTTGGACTATTGTGGACATTTCTTTTTCACTACTGGCCACTTATTCTGGCCGTGACTAGATTTGTGTGTTTCCTACCCCTGACCCCAGTCGGTCTAGCAATGCTTGATAGTGGGTTCCTCTTAGTATTTCCTCTGTGAGGTCTCCTTGCCTTTGGCAATGGAACAGGGCAAGTGATGCCACCAGAAAGTGTATCCAGGGATTGAACTGTGTCAGAGTAAAGAAGACAGAAGGAGCCATAAGACACAGTTCTCCTCTTTCCTCTGTTCCTAGATGTGGCTCCTCCTCGCCTCCCACCTTGGAAGCTGTCCAGAGACACTTCATTTGGTTGACTTAATGGAGTTTCCAAGGTACTGGTTGAATCCATTCACAGTTTCTACTGCTGGCACCATAGAATACAAGCTTGCATTCATCACCCATTCTCCTCTCGCTTCCTCCCTTTCTCATTCACTGGCATGTCTTGGGTTGAATTAGCCCTTAAACTTTGCTTTGTGCTATTTTCTCTAAGAAATATAGGCTAAGGCATTACTTTTATCAATTTCTCGTATTTCAAATGTGACATAATAAAAGAAAATGCTCAACCTACAGCGACTGCTTGTTATTAATATTGCTGTAGCTCCACTGAAATCAGATCCTGCAAGTCTTGAACTGTAACTGTTAAATAAATGTTAAATCACTAGGCTTGAAAGAAATCTGAGTTACTATTTAAATACTATTTAAAAATAGTCCAAAATTTAAAATAATCAGTTAATCAATTTAAAATTCATATAAATGGTATTACCGAAAAGTAGGGATTTTCCCTAGACTCGTAAGCTAGACAGACAATGCCCAAGTTGAGGTATTACTCAATACCAAACCAATTGCCAAGTTTTTTAATAACCCTGCCTCCCTCATTCCTCCAGTGGTTCCATTTCCCATGAAAGCCAAGTACTTTCTGAACATGCAATGGTGGTGAACACTCACTCTCCACTGTGGTTCAAGTTGTCGTGACGCAGAAAGAGCCCTGCATAGATGGTCTCCGTCAGTAGGGCATAGATAGCGATCATGATGAGCAGGACAGCCAGCTTCAGGACAGAGTTAAGTCGGAGGAAAACTGCACAGGTCACCATAGCCAACACTCCCGTGAAGACAAAGTACTGCAAACAAAGAATGCAAGCTGTTAAATTTCCGTAGGAACCTCAGGGCTCCCTCTCTTAGCCATGTGCTGGTAGGAGTCCTTGGACAGATGTGTACTGAGCATTTCCCCTTGGGGGTCAGCCCCCTCACTAAGCTCAGTGGAGCCCATGGGGTCCTTCATTTTCCTACCCCCCGCAGCCCCTGTGCCTCCCCTTTCCATGAATGACATCACAATTCACATCGTCAAGAGAAGTAGAAGGCTCACTTTGATCTCTGTTGCCTTCCCCTGTCTACCTTCCACAAGCCGGCCATTCTATTGGGTCTACTTCCTTAACAAAGCTCACATCTGGTGAACTTCTTCCTTCAGTCTTCTTTGCTTTAGTTCTCAGGGCCAGTTCTTGAACAGTTTATTTGCAGCTGGACTAGTTAGGTAGTTGTTAGGCCCCAGCCCCCATCCAACACATATGGGCATTCTCTACATGTCACTCCTTATGTGAAATCATTTCATTGCTCTCTACTTCCTTCTGAGTGTCAGAACTCACAGGCTACAACATGCCAACCATTGACTCCTTCTAGACTTCCTCAACTCTCAGCCATGTGACTAAGACTTCCTCCTCTGACAAATGTCAGCTAAGATGTACTTCTCTGGAGAAGGCTTTCTGGATGCTTCTGGATCCTGCCACATTCCTCCTGATTGCCCTGTCAAGACCAGAATGACTTCTGTTACCCTAGATCTGAAGTAACGTTCCTACCTGCAAATCTGAATCACCCAAGAGCTGGAAACGTGAAGTAGCCTTCCAGTCTCCATCTGCCCAGGTAGATTCCAGACTTCTACCATAAGCTCCTCAGTCTACTGTCCAGACAGACATATCCCAGTATACTATTCATGGTGATGGGTTGGGACTGTGATTATCCAATGGAAGAGCTAAAACTCACATGCTTAGCAGTGCTTAGGATCTTAATATTGCTCTACGCATTTTTCTCGTGTTATTCAGAATAAGTCCTAGAAGGGAATCATTAACTCCCCTTCATAGATTAAAAATGTGAGGCACATTGAGCTTATGCAAAATTGTTCAAGATCTTGGAGCTAGACAGTAAGATCTAGGCCCTCTGGATACAGCCAATTTGAGTGCATGTGACGCTAGTGACCAGGCTGGCTGCATTTGGTGATCTCTAAGCTAAACTCCTTACCGAAGACATATTTATGACTTCTTAAGCCACATCGACTCATGCATGCAATTTTCTGACTAATATTGATCTAAGCAAAGGTAGATAGTTTCTTGACCAAGTTCTAACTCAGGAGTAAGATTCTGTAGTTTCATGGTACAGAAGGTAGATGTGTCTGTTACATCCTTCCCTTTAATCTCTTCTTTTACCAAAAAAGTTCTGTAGCCAGCGGTGGATGAAGTGACCAGGCAAAAGTAAGAATTTCTTTCCTTTCCATCCAGAGAAACTTCCTTTTTTTGGTCAGTTGTGGGGCCTGAACTCTGGGACTGGGTGCTGTCCCTCAGCTCTTCAGCTCAAGACTAGTAGTGCTCTACCACTTGAGCCATAGCACCACTTCCAGCTTTTTCTGCTTATGTGGGCTGAGCAATTGAACCCAGGGCCTCATGCGTGCAAGGCAAGCACTCTACCACTGAGCCACCTTCCCAGTGCCATCCAGAGAAACTTTCAAGACTACATTTTAGCAAAGGCTGAAGAAAAAGGAAGACCTGAAGATTTCTTGTTCATTGCCACTGACAAAGGCCTGGACAACGTGTCATCAGTGGAATAAGTCATGCATTAGTTCAAAACTTACTGAAATGGTTGAGCCTTCAAAGTTTATGGTAGAGGGCACAATAATTTGAATTTTAAAAAATCAAATAAATATTTTTTGATTGAGTGCCTATCACAACCAAGCCATATGGTAGACACTGGAAATTCAAAGGGAAACAAGAGATGGTCTAAGCCTAGAGAAAATGCTTCTTAAAAATATGCAGCAACATGGAAATGCCAGCTGTAATATACTATGGAAAGCCCTTTGCCAGCAATGTGACCAATAAAGTAAAGAGATAGGAACACACTGTGGGGAGGTGTGTCGGGAGGAGGCTGGGCAGGAGAAGTTGGTTGGTATGACCAGAACTTTGAAGGACAGACAGGTTTCACACAACAGCCAGTGGGAAGACATAGCACGGATGCAGATGTATTAAGGAGAAAGATGTCAGGAAAACAATTTCCTCGGTTAAACTAGGGAACCATGCAATAATCACAGCAGAGCCAGTGACACAGGCAGTTTATAGGTAGTCTTCCTCTTCTTCTACCAAGCCTCACAAAGGAATAATAGGCAAATGCTATTATGTTTGCCTCACAGATTGGTGGATCTTTTCCTTTTTGTCATCTTCATTAATTGTGACAGGGGTTCCTTGCCATCCCAGCTCACCGTCTTCCAGTCGTTGCAGGAGAATCACTTTGATGCCTTGGGTGAGTCATGGAAGCTTCTACTTTAATGTATAGAGTCAAACCTATGGCAGTGCTACAAAGCAGGAGGCATCACAGACGAGGAGCTGCACAATGTCAGGAGGATTTCTCCCCTGCCATTCATGCTACGCGTGAATAGTGGGGAGAAGGCAGTCTTAGAAAGTGGGAGGAGAACAGGAGGCTGTAGAGGTCTATGGCTCCATGAAGCTCTGTCTGTGAAAACCTCTCTTTCTATGGGTATGAACCCATCCATTTCTTTTTCCCTATAACCTGGGAAGATCTTAGACCTGAAGTTACTACAGTGTTGCTGTCAAACAGCAAAGAGATTCTGTATTCCTCTATGTCACCTCAGGAAGACATGTGGTCTGGAGTTGCATTGTTTACAGGTATGGAGGAAATCATCAAAACAGAACATAAAACTAAAGACAGAAGACCCAAAGCGTAAAATGTAGCATCTACCACATTTAATGTTATGGAACAGGTGCTCAGAAGGTCTATCTTACTACAGGATGCCTGAGAACTGCTCTGTGATGCCAACCCCTAAGTCAGAAATCAAGGTGTTTGGGGCTCAAGCTCCCTCTGGAGGGCCCGCCACTTAAGCCATGACCCCAGACTGGACACATCATATTTGAACATTAAACATGTGGGATTGCTACAGTATACCTTGGCCATTTCTGTTCCAAATTGGGAAAAAGAGGTTACAGGCAGTTCAGTAGATAGGATGATCTATGGAGAGAAGATATACAATGACTCGAGGTGTGAGGCAGACCCGGTTTGTATGTTGAACTCCAGATAAAGCTAGATGGGGCTCTAGCTTGAGGGTGCTTATGTCTAAGGGGTAAGTTAATGGAGGGCAGATGTAATAATTTCAACTAAACACTTATTGGTCATGTATTCTGTGCAAGCTCTTCTACAAATGACTTTATATATGTCTTATCTTATTAAGACTAGGGACTATTCTATGGCCATTAGACTAAAATTAGGCACTATTCTATGCCTCCTCCTCCCCTCCCCCTCTTCTTCCTCTCCTGCTCTTGCTCCTCCTCCTCTTGCTCTTCCTCTTCCCCTTCCTGCTCCTCTTCCTCCTCTTCCTCCTGCTCCCCCTTCTTCTTTCTTCTCCTTTCTTTTTCTATTGTGGTACTTGGGTTTTGAACCCAGACTCTCATTCTCTAGGCCATCACGAAAACATTGAACTACACCTCCAGAGCTTTTTTTATTTTTTTTAAAGCTATTATATTTATTGTTGTTATTTTTTAGATAGTGTCTTGTAATTTCTTCCCAGGACTGGCTGAATCAGAATTCTTCTGACCTTTGCTTCCAGTGTAGCTAGACATGTGCCACCACACCCAGCTCGTTTGTTGAGATAAGGTCTCATAAACTTTTCACCCAGGCTGATCTTGAACACTGAGCTTCTCAATATCTGCCTCCCGAGTATCTGGAACAGGAGTGAACTGCATCTATCCTTTCTACCAATTCTACAGAAGGAAGAAAGTACAGAGAACAACTTTCTGTTTCTAAGCAGCTTTCTTTTCTCAATTGAGGTGCTGGACTTGGAAATCACAAATAAAGCAATTTTTTCCTATGATGGAAAAAACACTGGCATCCCATGACTTGATTATGTGTTACGAGAACAGTATCTTATGATACAGTTACAATATAAAGATTTGTTCACACTGAATTATGCACTTGTGAATCCACAATTGTTAATGGAGGATCTGTTATGCACTGAAAATCATGCTAAGCTGGAAGGCACAGCACTAATATTAGGATATTTTCATAATGTTCCATAAATTGCCTTTGCACTATGTGTACATTTTCCTCTTAGAAGAAAATTTCACACAGTGATAACCAAAGGGGACACTGAACAGCAACCCACATAAGTCATATAGACTGGAAGCTCTAGGACCATTTGGTTGCTGTCCAGATCCAATGGCACCATAAGAAAGAAACCAAATAGATAGTTTTCAAAAGGCTGTGTAGTTCAAGGAAACCCAAATGTTGATAGACTCACATACAACCTGACTCGTAACAACCACAAGTCTTGGTGCAAGCAGCATACAAACTATGTGCACACATACGTAGGACGAGGCTGCTTTTGTGGTAAACACAGAGTAGGGTTCCTCCTGGGTTCAACATACATTGAAAGAACAGGGTGTCATGATCTTGGGGTGCCAGAGGGTAGAGTAGGGAAGACTAGTCTGACATACTAAGCTGTGCGGTGAGTCATGTTGTATTGGGAAAGGAATATTTATGTTCAGCACTCTGTTATCATCTTAAAAGGCTTTGATTTATTCTAAATTCTGGTTCCCACAGTTCACTTTTAAAGTGAGTCTTTTTTTCTTCTTCAGAATGCAACACCTTTTCCCCTGTTCTGATTTCCTTTAAGATTTTGGTCTTTATTATTGGTTTTAAGAACTTTGGTTGTAATTTGTGTGTGTGCGTGTGGGGGTGGGGTGGGGAAGGAGCTCCAACTATCTGTGTATTATGTTGCTTGAAATTGTTCTTGATAGTGTTTTATACTAAATTCCAGCTTTGTTTGGGATTTTTCCATTGTTATGTTGTTGATTTCACTAACTTTGTTCTAAGCTTTTACATTTCTTCCCTGTGTAGTTTTATTGCCCAACACACTCAGATATTCAGTATATGTCTCCCATGTCCCTAAAGTTTGGAATATATAGAATATTTAAAATAAATGTTTTATTGTTTATATTTGGTAATTATAATGTACAGGGCCAGACTTGCCTGATTGATATAACTTTATCCCCTCACCATACAGTCACGTTTTCCTACTTTCAATGTCTGGTAATCTTTGACTGGGTGCTGGTTACTGTAAATTGAGCTTGAGTAGAGCCTGGATTTTTAATAGCCTTATAAATATTCTTGAAGTTTGGTGTGGGACACAACCAAACTGTATGGAAACAGCTTGATCTTTTTGGTCCTGTAAATTTGTAATTTTTAGGAAAGAACTAGGGCAGGATATATGATCAAGGAATACCTATGACTCAGGCAAGACTCCTTCTGATTGCCGAGTGTCCCATGACTTTCAATGTTTCTTCAGTTTCGCTTGTGGGGATTTCCAGCCTTGTGTCTCCCAGGCACTGATTTTCAGGTGATTCTTTTCCTAGCATCAGTTTGTTTCCATGCGGATTTGCAACAGTTGGACCTTCGGCAAATCTCTGAGTTTATTTTTACGCAAGTCTTTCCTTTCTATAGACTCCAGCCTCTCTTGGCCTCCCTGGACTCTCAGATGACTATTTCCAAATGAAGACATCATTTGGGAAGTCCTTAGGAAGTCTTTGTTTGGAATGTTGGGTTTCCCTTCCAGATGTGATGTGAAAACCCTTGTAAAACCAACAGTGGAGTTCAGGCAACCCGGGGGCCCACTTCACCTGCTTCCTGTCTCTCAGGGGTCCCTGGCTTTCATTGCTGGATGTGCCCTGACTTTCCACTGAGCCTTCTGAGAACATCCAAGTGAAAGAGAAGAAGATACTCTGGGTTTACAGCTGTGTGATCTGGGTTCATGTCACCAACTGGTGTCTTCTTATTCCTCTGGAATGCTTCTCTAGTCATAGTTGGAATTCAATTTTCTTTTCTCATTTCCTGAATCTTCACTCTTTTCCAGAAAATGACAGACTTCTGGTTCAGAATTCAATTACCCTTTACAGTACCTAGTCTAACATCTCCTGTTTCTACCATATCGTCCAATTTAATGATGTGGTCTTGGATGGGGCATGGTTTCTCATCCTTTAAGGTGGAAACATTGTGTCCAAGGCTGAGAAAACCATGGCTCAGAAAGACAGAATGATTCTTCTGGGAGACACACACTAGTGAGTACAGAGGTTCCTTTTTCAGGGTGGCAAATAGATATTTAGATCCAGAAACACAGTTATAAATAGCGGGCTGGTAAAGGGTTTGTCAAGTGAGGTAGTTGTATTAGCTGGTGAATTTATTGTGTGGCCTCAGCATTCTGACCCTTGAACAAGATGGCACTATGGAAGAAAATGTTAAAATTCGATCTCGTATTTGTTTGATCTCACTTTAACGTTATTTCTCTTTTTGAGTATGTTTATGTATAACATATACTGACGATGTATGCATGGAATTATACGATTGGAAATAATAATTCAGTCGTGGCTTATAGTTTTTGTACCAGATGTGACCCTAAATAATTTAAGGAATTAATTCTTTTAACACTGAAACAATTCAATAGTGGATTTATGGATAAGGAAAGTGAGGCACAGAAACAAAGTGGTGTAATCAAAGATTAGCCACTGCTTTAAGACTGACAGATCTGTAAGTGCTTTGTCCGGGGATTAGAGTCTCAGCTGTGGGGCCAAGGGTGCATAGTGTTGATTTAGAGTACATGAGGAAACAGACTGATAGTCAAGTTGATCCACTTCATTACAGATGCATGCTACAAACTAGGTACTTGTCACTCATCTAGGCAGGCAGCATGAAAATGTAGGCATTCATTTTCCCAGTTTACAGATGAGGAAACTGAGTTTCAGGGAGACTAAGAAATAAAATCTGTTCTTTCCTAGCTCTGACCATCCAAGTCTTGACCTTCTTATTTTCATCTCAAATTAGGACATTCTCCATACCCTCCGAACCAAGGAGTTAGTAGGAAGCTGGAATACCACAGAGTCCTCTACATCGAAAAGGAAGTCCCAGTTCACATGGTCTATGCCATTGGACCCTATATATCCGTAGGAAGGGTCTAATTCCTCCTCCGGGGACTTGGGACTAGAATAAGGCAGAAATGGCTTGAAATATAGTAGTAAGTCATAATAACTCTGTCAGAAGGACAAGGAAGAAAGGACAGAAAGCTATGAGGAAGAAAGGAAGTCAGGCAGGAGTGAAACTGAATGCCCTAAGCAAGTTACTTTCTACGTCCCCTGTCATGTTTTGTAATGTGGACATAGTCCTGCTTTGTACATATATAGAAGATTTAATAATGCAGGTGCTCTATTCACATAGGCAAAGGGAGAAGAGACAGTCTTTTTTTTTTTTTTTTCAAAATCTCCACAGACCAATTCTCAGGCCCAGGAGAGACTATACATTCTTTTTTTGTTGTTGTGAGAATACCGTACAGAGGAGTTACAATTACATGGGCAAGATAACGAGTACATTTCCTATCAAGCATTGCTACACATTCTTTTCTCCTCGCAGATGATGGAGCTCTTTCTCACAGCAGCAGTCTTTAGAGAAAGAATGAGTCTATCTAGACTTCTCAGGGCACTGAGACCTGTCATTGTTCTCCCTGATCCAAACACAGCCATACAATATAAAGACTCTCAAAGACCCTGAGATAGATCAGTGGTTCTCAAGCTAAGAAAGGGTCAGAAATGTGTTGTGATGACAGGTAAAGTCTCTTGACCCACCCAGTGGTGTACTGGGCACTCTTCCTACAACTTTGATTTGTTTACTTGTGATTTTTCTGCCTTTGTGACTTTCCTTTCCTGTCCTTTCCTTTCCTTTCCTCTCCTCTCCTCACTTCTCCTCTCCTCTCCTTTCCTTTCTTTTCCCTTCCTTTCCCTTTTCCTTCTCTTTTTAATACAGCAAATACTGCTTCAGCAACAACTTTGCCTGATCGATAGAGAATCTATCACATTCTGCTGAAAATTTTGCAGGCAGTCTAGGAGTATTTCCTCCTAATGGGGGAGGAAGAGATAAGGGAAAGAGATATAGAAAAGGAGGAGGAGAAAGAAGGAATTAACAGGGAAAAGGCAGATATGGGAACGATGCAGAAGAGGGAGTAGGAGAGGGAATAAGGAAAGGGGAAAAATATGTAAGGGGAAAAGGAAAGGGATTAAAGGGGAGGAGGAAGAAGAAGGAAAAACAAAAGAAAGAAAAGGGCTTCCGGGGGCATTCCTGTGGCGCTTCAGTCAGTCCTGTACAGTGGACTAGAGGAGTTAGCTATGTTCAACTCTCGTGAAGGGGAGCTTGTAAATAAATACCTCTGGGTAGGAGCAGATATCTGTAAACACAGCTGAGGAATTGAAAGTCAGGTTCTTCAAGGGTATCGACTTGTCAAAATCACACCACAGCTGCGGATTAAAAAAAAAAAAGAACAACAACAAAAAACAAAAAGACACAGGAACAACAAAGTCAGTGTGAGTGCTGGAAATGGAGCAGTGTGCTTTCAGCTGTGGGGCTTCTACAGAAGCCTGGGGTAGAAGCTCTGGGGGGTCTCTTCAGAATAGAGGTGCCAGCTCTGATTGCCTCTTTTATTTAAAATAACAAGTGCTGGTTCAGAAAAGGCTTTTTGTAAGCTAGTCACGAAACCAGGCTAAGACTGCTGTGTTCACTCATCGCTTAGGGTCACTGAAGTGCATTGTGGGACTCAGAAGAGAGGGGTTGGATGTTGGGAGAAGAGGTTTGGGGTAAGCTCACAGCCTGTCTCCAGATCAACAGCTGGGAGGAGTGAGCGATTGGAATGGGCACGTTTTCCAGAAAGACTTTTAGCACAGGGTGGTGCACACTTCCTGGGACAGATGTTGCTGCTGGAAATTTCTTGGTACTCAGAAAAAAATAAAAAAAAAAGGTCTACCATGGGCTGAATGCCTCCTCTGTGCCAGACACTGTACAATCACCTGGGAATGCAGCTACGATTTTAATCCCCATTTTACAACTGGAAAATAGGAAACTCTGAGAAGTAAAGTAACTTGTCCAGGATCACCGTGCTGGTGACTGTCGGAGCTGAGATTTGAACACCAGTCTATCTGACTCCAAAGTCTCTAATCTCCCTGCCACGTAGTGACCCTGTCCAAGAGTCACTGATCATCTTTCCAAACCCTGAAAACCAAGAATATCTGCCTCATGATCAAGACTTGAGATCCTGTCCACCAACTCCTCAGCCTGAGACCAGGAATCCTACATTCTCCTATTGCAATCGCCATGATGGATAAAATGTTCCTAGGATGGTGAGTTTTGTGAGGTGATGGTTTTCCTTTTTCTTTATGTCACTTACTCCTTCCCTACCAGGATAGTCACTGAGCTTACTCACTGAGTAAGGTATCTGTATCCCTAATTTGGACTGGAAGTCTCCAAACCACAGGTCCCAAACTGTGGGAACTGTCTGCTTTAGTGATTGAATAGTCAAGGATGTTCCAATGATGGGTTCAACCACAAGACAATGCCTCAACTAGCCTGTCTTAGCATATCAAGTTTGAGACCTGGAATCGGGACAAACATCTCTAAAACCTCACTACCTGAGTCACAGACAATACAATTTGTATGCACATAGAAAACGCCTATCACTACTATAATGCAATTCTAGAGAGAACACAGAATTAAAAATATGGATCACCAAATGAAAAACAATGAAGAGTATGATGGCAGGAGGAATTCCATCTGGGTTCTTTGTGTCACATCAAATACAAATCCTTAGAGAATCATAGGCAAGATACTCATCTTTCCTGAAATTCAGTTTCCCTTCCCCCTCACATGGGGACAAAAATACCTACCTGTTTCGTACAGTAGGCGCTCAGGAAATGGCAGCTATTTCCCATTTCCCCATCGCCATCCCCTCTCCCAGTGATACATTTTTAACATATTAGAATGAGCATGGGGCATGGAGTCAGACAGATCTTATTAGCAAGTTAGTTCATGTCTCTGAGCCTCAGTTTCCTCAGCCATAAAGTGGGGATAAATGAGACTTACCTCACGGGATGTATGTGAGGATTAAGTACAAAAAATATGCACTAATATCCCTTAGTGCATGGCACATAGCAGGTTGATATTGGCACTTAAAAACTAAAGAGTAAGTCTTATTTACTGTTATAATTGATTGATAACTGGCCATATAGAACGGGGTGGTGGGAAGAGCTGTTAGAGCTCCTTTGGAGCAAATAATCTCCCTTCTGGGAAAGACAGCTTTCTAACAATAATAATCCCATAGTTCTGACAGCAGCTACAGTTTTTCACTTGGTCCCTAGGTTTGGGGATGGACTGGCACACTGAGGTAAAATACCAAGGAAAGGCAATGCAAGCAGATGCAGGATTGAGAAACTCTTACTTTCTAATTTCCCACTAGACACTGGAGGGCTGGAGGGTTAGAGATGCTTACGATATTTAGGACAGCACCCAGAAAATTAATCAGGATGGATGCGAAGATGATGACATTCCGGGCCAAGTAGGTTTCATTAATCCAACAGCAAGTCTTCCGAAGGATGAGGGGCAGACACTTGTAATCCTCAGCTGTGGTGATGAGGATCAGAGCTGAATGCAGCATAATTAGGATGGAAAACTGGATGGTCATGGGCATCACTCTGCAGGAAATACAGAAAATAGGGTCAGGAGGTAATCATTGAACACCATTTGCTGAACAGCCAAGGAGTCACGATGATGATACTGATGTTCTACCCAGTGTACCTGATAACTCTTCTCAAGTTCTGACTGGCTGGGAAAGCGGCTATTCACAGGAGATATACATGGGATTTATTGCATCTATCTCTAGAATTCTCCACTGTGAAGAAACTCTACAAGGGGCATGAGACATTTGACTTGGTTTATTGTGCTTATCCATCCCCCCCCTTCATCTTTTATCATTTCCTATTCTCACCAGGAAACTGCTATCCATGGGATTTTGACTTATGTTTATCTTAAAAAAATTCTTTTTCTTCATTGAAAAATATTTGTTATTACAAAGGTGATGTGCAGAGGGGTTTCAGTTACATAAGCCAGGTGGGGGTGGTGGTGGTGGGGGAGTGTAGTTGTGGAAGTGGGAGGGAAGGGATGGTAGGGAAAAACAAAGGAGGAGGAAACAATGCTTGATGATAAGAAATGTACTCATTACCTTGCTCATGTAACTGTAACCCCTCTGCACAGTATTTTCACAATAAAAAACATAAAAAACAGAGTACGTTTCTTTTTGGACAATGACACCCCTTCCCTTCCTTGCTCTCTTGAAGTTTTTCCCCTCCCATCCCCATCCACAAGCTGTATAGTTCATTTTCAACATAGTGTGCAGTGAGTACCACTGCTGCATTTGTTCACCCTTTGTTCCTCCATTTCTGTGACCCCACTTAGCCTCCCAAGACATATAAATGAATAAACAGGACAAAAAGAAAACAAACCCAAACAGCAAAAATGAAAGGAAAAAAACCCTCTTGTTTTCATTTCCTGGAGCTTCTCTTGATAAATATTTATTTTGTATGACCAGTTGCCCAGAGGCATTATGCCTTTCTGTTTTCATTATATCTTAATACCAATTTTATCCTAATACCTTGGCAATAGGAGGAATCACATATCCTTCCCACTTACAGGTGGGTTTATGAAACTTTCCCTCCATCTATTCTGACACCAAGAGCTAAATTTGACATTAGTTCCAAGTCTCTCAGTTGAGTTAATGATTACAATGGTTTGCATGAGACATACGATATGCTAGTTGAGATATGAATAAAGAACTCTTTTCTGTCCAAGGCTCCACCAGCCCTCCTGAGTCTGCACCCTTAGCTTCCAGCATTTTTACAGCTCCAGTCCGCAAGAGCCTGTCTAATGGACAGCTCTGCTGAGTGTCAAGATGTTTCTAGCAATTTTGGGATATGAAACTCCTTCTCTGGAGTAGTACATGACTGCGTCCTCTCTTAATGAACCAATTATTCACCAGGCATATTGATTCGCCTTCATCCACTCTTCTGCATCCAACTACCCACGTCCAACACTGGCACCTTTAACTTTCCATCGGTATTTCATCCAGTAAATTTCTGTACGTAATAGAGTTGGCCATAGAATTTCTCTCCTGTCCTTCTCCAAATTGAAGTCTATCTATGTGACTTCCAATATATTCCGTTTATTTGTTGTTAATATAGGTTTAGTGAATGAAATTAGACTCATTTTTTTCTTATAACAAACCTATGGTATTATAACAAACTATGGTATTTCTGGAACTTTCTTGTTTATTATTAATGACATGAGTGTACCTTATGCATTGAGTTCTGACTATACGCTTGGTGTTATAATTAGCATGTTAACTATAATACTTAGTTGGTTACTCAGAATGATCCTAACAGGAATTTTGATCTGTTTTCCCCAGTAAACACTGGAGGCTCTCCTGGTGAGTGTCAAAGCCAGAAATGAAGCTCACCACGCTATAATGCTCTGTTTTCTAATCATTTAGCTAAACACCATACTTGAATATTAGCAGTACTCTCTTCTATGCTTTTGCAGTTTCATCATTCAGTTTATTCATTCAATAAGTTTTTTTCTCAGTCACAAAGTAGGCACTGTGGTAACAGGGTCAAAGATAAACCTTCCTTATCTTCTTATATTCCTTATCAAAGGGAATGAAGACATATAAATGATGAACTAATATGTAATACACCAGTAACCCATAAAGAGTTATGAAAAGCCATGATTTGGAAAACAGGAAAAGGACTCAAGGGAGGCATAATGAAGGAGATGATGTTTAGCACAGTCTTATTAAGCTAGAGAGAGTAATTTTAATGTACAGATGAATGGAGAGTATGATCAAAGCATCTAAAGAATGATGGTGACTGGCTGCATTTATTTTCTCTTTTTTATGAACATCTGTTAGTTGTACAAAGAAGTTACATCATGATATTTCATTCATGTGTGCTATGTGTCTTGACTGATCAAATTACCACTTCTATTATTCTTTCCTATATCCAACCCTCCTAACAGTTATGGCCATGTAGCAGTTTGAAAGTCTGCCAAGCATCTTTCAAATTCACCTTTCCCAGATTTATTTTTTCCTCACACTTGGAAATAAGACATTGTTGTTCTCCATGGCTGCTTCATGTTATTGAGACACATCAGACTTGGAACAGACTCCTCTCATGCACTGTCTGACAAAGTGGCCCATCTGCATTCTTCTCCACTGGAGAATGAGCCTCCCTTGGGTACCAAGGAGTAATGGGTCCTGGGAGTGTTTTTCTAGCCTGTGTGGGCAGGCAAACCCATCTGCCTAGAGCCTCGGGGATCTCACTGCTGCACAAACCTTCTGCGCTGATCTACAACTCCTGCAGAGATTTCTGGTCAAGGTGATCTCTAAAATAAAAACTGTGCAAGTATTAAAGAAACACACACACACACACACACACACACACACACACACACACACACACACACACACACACACACACACACACACAGTAGCTAGAACTATTGGAGGAGTCTTCCTATCATTTTACCATTGAGGGAACTTTACAATCTTGGTTACTCCCGGACTGCAAATTTCCCAATCACCCCTTCCCTTCCCCCATTGCAAAGATGCCAGACACTCTTGCTCTTCAGCTTATCTTATCACATTTTCTAAATTTCCTTTGTTGTTTTTGCTTTAGTTAGCCCAAATATAGCCTCGAGTCTTCTTGTTTCTTGCTGTATACATCCTTATTGGACAAGTTATTCCCAAATCCTCAAATACCATCTATCTGCTCTAGTCTCACAGTTCTATAATTTTCCTTCAGACTGAGCAGATACTTAGCTATCTCTAACTTGGTAATCCACAAGCGCCAGCTAAACTGCCCCTTGTATGGGCTAAAAATGGCAGCTCTTGGCTCTCCCTTCTTCCCTTGTTCTCCCCCTGCTCTGTGCCTTACATGCCAATAGACATGTCTTCTGCCCCCAAAGTTGTGCTACTTCTGTTTTTGTGAGTACTTCTTTTGGGGGGAACTTCCGGTTCATCTTGTAGGGCTCACATTTTTTGGGGGGAGGTTCTTCCACAGCATCTTGAATATGGCTGAGAAGATTTTTCTTTTCCTTGTGGCACTGAGGATTGAACCCAGGGCCTTAAGCATGTACTCTACCATTTAGCTACATCTTTAGCCCATGGAATAGAACCATGTTCACAGAAAGTGCTCAAGTGAATATTCACTCGTGTAGTCTTTCTGTACAGAATGAAGACAATGTGGTTCCTTTCCCCTGCCCGCCTAGGAAGGAGAACTACCAACTCTTAGACTCTCCACACTGGCTAGTCTTCCCCAAGGAGGGGAAGGGCTGATGCAGTCATCTTGGCTCTGGAGAGTGTGTCTTGTGTGCTGATCTATTCCAGCATCACAGCAGTGAGATGGGTCTCAAAGTAAGCAAAGACTCAAGAGAATCAAGTTGGAGACCATGTGTTCTCTTGACTGTAGTAGCTACATCCTGTAGGCATTTGTTTAGAAATCTATAAAATCAGTGCTCTGTCCTCCATTTCCATCTTGGGTTTTTACAGATGCTCTAGAGGGGGAGGGAAGATATCTGAGTATGTTGAAGGTTGCATGTGATGATTTGCATTCAGAACTCCCTTGACTCCTGATTTAATTCTAAATGACTTATTTCCAGAAGCAATAAAAATTAGAAAGAGAAGTGAGAGATAGGCGATGCAATCCAGTGTTAAAACCAAAGCCTTGTAGAAAGTATTATTAGTCTGAGCATTGTTTTTAACTATAAAACTGGGATTTGGGGGGGTCTGATTTTTGAAGGAGGAGTCTCTGATGTTAAATAAAGTAATAAGTTAGCATAATGAGAAATCAAAGACATGTTAGTTCTCTTTCTCTATTCATGATAATATTGAACTGACCAAAGACAGAAAAAAACTATGGAAAAAACATGTGATACTTAGATTTGAACTTGACTTCTGTTGCTAAACATGATGATTTTGAGGTTAATCCATTTCCTGCAAATGATGTGTCATTTTTATTTATGGCTGAGTAATAATTCATTGTGTGTGTGTGTGTGTGTACATACAAGTATACATATACCATATTTTCTTTTCCACTGATCAATTTTTGTGTACTTTGGTTGATTCAATAGCTTGACTATTATGAACAGTGCTATAATAAACATAGCTGTGTAGTTATCTTTTTCACATATTGATGGATGCTACTTCAGATATAGATGCCCAATAGTGGTACAGTGGAGTCATAAGAAAGGTCTATTTTTAGTTTTTGAGGAAGCACCATACTGATTTCCATAGTGGCTGCACTAGTTTACAAGCCCACCAGAACTGTGTAAGAATCCTTTTCTCTACATTCCTGTCATCATTTGTGTGATGATTACGATGCTGACATTGGTGAGATGAAATCTTAGTGTAGTTTTGAAGTATATGTCTTTTATGGATAAGGATGTTGAACATTTCTTCATCTACTTATTAGCTAGCTATATAAATCACATTTTAATGTATGCTAATCCATTTTTTAAAAAAAAACTCAATGAGATTAGTATTAATTGCAAAATAGGCTATCCATGCAAGGTTCTTGAACTCTGTACAAATTTCTCTGGAGATTACTGCAGTAGGTCCTCAGTATTCATTTATTTCTGCACATATAAACATTACTACATTGGATTATAAATTTCATCTAATTATAGAGCTATTCGGGCATCCAGGGGCTATTAAATTTGCTTCTACCTGGTTGGGTGTGCATAAAAACGAGGAAACCTTTCATTTTTGGAATTGTGTCTCAAGAAGAATGACAAAGGACTTGCAAACAGCTCTTTGCCAATTACTTGGAGACATTAAGTCTTAATTGTTCTCTGTGGCATATCTTTGGGCTAATATTACAAGATATTTGCTGTGGGGGCAGGGATCAGTGTAGCCTAGAAAACAGTGTATAGCAGCATGTTCCATAGGGAACAGGAACTCAGATCATACCAAATGAAGACATTTGGATGACACTTTAGAATCTGTGAAGAGCCTGTGAACAGTTATGCATTTGATCTTGGTAGCAATTGTGAACGGCAGATATTCTTAGCTATTTCAACAGATGAAAATGAAACAGCTTATGAAGAAAGGAACTGAAAGATGCCCCAAATGGCCAACTTGTTGATTTAAGTCCTCTTGTACTCCTGAGATGTGGGCATTATAATTCCTGTTTTACAGATAAAGAAACTGAGGCTTCCTAGAGGTAAAATGCATGTACACAGCTAGTGAGATGCAGAGAAAGCATTCAGCCCATTGGTCTCTTTCTTTTCTTTCTGTTTTCCCTCTTTTAAATGCTTTTTCCTCTCCTTCTTTCCCTTTCCCTTTTCCCTCCATTACAGTCTGTCTCTGTGCCTGCAGGTTAAGATTCATAGTTCTGTAAAAAGATACCTTTTTGTCTTCCCTTAGTCTACCCATCTGGAATAGAAAGAAAGGCAGCTGCCATTGTTTGACTTTGCCAGGGTACATGCAGTTCTGTCTGAGGGATTGGGAATTAACTGTGATCATGTAAGTAGAGATTGCTTCATGTGTCAAAAAAAATCCATGACAGGAGACACGTGAGGGAAATGCACCTGTCATCCGTTTAGTTGCAAGGCCTCACTCAGCAACAAAATGATTTGGAGAGAAAACCATCTTAAACATACTAAAGGAAGTTGTTGTGTCCAGAGCAGATGGGTGGCTTTGTGCTAACAAAATGGAAATTTTCTGTTAAACTTTGCAGTTTCTGTCATGGCCAAGTTAAGTGAAGTTTGAGTGCTTGCTCAATTGGAGTTCTGGACAGAAATCCCAAGCTAGAGTCTCCTAGCATGCTAGGTAAGGTCCCAGTTCTCTTCTCCTTGAATCCAGCAATCAGGACATGGAGCCTGATTCTCTTTCTCTGTTTGTATCACATGCAAAGGGAATCTCAGCAGGTGGCGTAGAAGTGTGATGCTCACTTCCCTAGATGACAGTGACTTCTTCTACCAAGTCAACATCCTCAAGGTTATGCAGCTGTTCCTCATCCCCACATCTAACCCATCACCAGGAACTCTCATCTTGCTGCCTACTACCTAACCTGTCTCTTCTCTTGTCTATTTCACAGCCAATTTCTGATCCTCAGTATTTCTTGCTTAGAGTTTTGCAACTCCAGACCTCCTCATTTCCATGTTGTATGTGCAGACATCAAATCACATTGCTTCTTTGGTTAAAATGCTTCAGGAAAGTGTCCTGTGCCAACCCTCAGCCATTTCTTAACAAGGCTTATATACTGTTCTTATCCAGAACACTATCTCTCATTCTTTCTTCCTTCAGCTCTTCTCAGTCCTTTCCATGACTTGCTAGATCCTTCTGGAATATTGAGTTGTCCCTGTCCCCTCTTTTGGGAATGTTGGCTCAACCTCCAGCCTCCTTACCCCACTTTACATCTTACCCCATTTAAACTTTCTCAATCACAGTGGCCACAACTCAGAGCTGCTAATTGTTCTGCTCTGATCTCTAACAGGCTATATATATATATATATATATATATATATATAGTGTGTGTGTGTGTGTGTGTATGGACTAATTAGTTACTCTAATTGGGTAGAAAAACCACACAATTAGGAAGTGGCGCTGTAGCTCAAGTGGTAGAGCGCTCTCCTTGAGCTGAAGAGCTGAGGGACAGCGTCCAAGCCCAGAGTTCAAGCCCCATGACCGACAAAACACACACATAGACACACAGACACACAGACACAGACACAGACACAGACACAGACACAGACACACACACACACACACACACACACACACACACACACACACACACACACACACACACACAATTACTGAAGTAGATAAGAGAAACAGCAAAAGCCCTGTCTCAAACACAATCTTTTTTCTCAACCCCATTAACCACCATTTTCCTTCGAGTTTTGGAATCTATTTGTGGATATTCTGATTTCACTGATCTTTGTTTGGTCCAATTTAATTTGCCTTTTATATCTTAAAATTCCTTTTTCTCTTTATCCCTTCATTTCACTTCTACTTTATTTAGTGAAGACTAGCTGTCTTTGAAGTGGAACATTTTCTACTCTCTGGGTGCTACTGCTGCATGCTCATCTTCTGAGCCTGGCAACTCCTCTAAACTGATCAACTTAGGTTTTCTCCTTTGGGTAAGACCATGAAAGACTACGGTCTTTCATCAGGAAGTATAGTGGTCTCTTCCTTTTGTGATGATACCACTTCTTGATTCTCAATTCCTAGATACATTAATTGATTAGTGGTTGGGAAATGATACTTTAATGCTATCAGTTATTAAAACATTTTAACCTGGAATGATTTTGATAAGATTTCCCTTCTCCTATTGTTCAGTGACCCTGTGAAATAGTTCATATGGAAAAGGAAGACAAAACTATGTTTCTCACTTTTTCGTGCTTCTAAGATAATCAACAAAGTACCTACTATTCACCAAAGAGGATGACACAGATCATGATGCATTGTATTCATAAACTGGTTTGTTAAGTAGCAAAAATTTCAATGCATATCCTACACAACTAAGAAAAGTGAAGGAAGGGGTGTGTTGGGAAGGGTGAGTGGGAATGTGGAAAGGGGTGACATTCATCAAGAGGCACTGCATTCATAAACTGCTCTGTGGAATGGCAACTCCTCTGTACAGCTACTTAAAGGTAATAAAAATATTTTAAAATGCATATTAAATTCATGTAATTCAATATATTTGCAAAACTTTGGTTGTATTTTAAAATGATTATCCATACAAAAGCATGGATCATCCCATCTTTGGACACCAGGACCTTCAGCAATGCTTTCTGGAGTTCTTGTCAATATGATTCTAGTAGTACTTGATGGTCTATTTTTGCTTTCTTGCAGGACAAGATGTTACAGGTTTCATTAGTCTGGGTTCTCCAGAAGAACAGAACCAGTAGCATATATGCAATTATAAGTGATTTGTTAGACTGTCCACAGGCTCAGGAGTAGGGGAAACCATAGCCACTCTGTCCAAGAAGTTGGAGGATTCAGAACAAAAGGGACCCAAGATGTAGTCCCAGTCCAGGTCTGAAGTCCTGGAAACTGCTTGGAGCATGGTGGGAGTCTGTGTTCACAATCCAGAGCATCTGGAGTCTGACATGGACAGTAGCAGCAGTGAAAACGTGGCTGCTGTTATACCTTGCTGTTGTAACTGGATCACTGTCCTATTTTGGGATTCTGCTTGCACTCAGGGCAGCAAACTTCTCCATTCAGCTGATACCCCATTTACTGACTATCTCTGGAAATTCCTCTCACTGACACACTCAGGAAAATGCTTCACCAGTTTTGCATGGAGATCTCTCAATCCAGTCAGACTGACAACTAAGATTAACCATTCATTCTAAGACTCATCTTGTCTGGCTCCTACTCCAACCCTGGTTAGAAACTCTGTTTTTGTATTTCATTTTGAGTTTGAATCCAAGCTGTGACAGTCTTCAACAGCAAGACCTTGGGCAATTTATTTCACGACTCTGAGCCTTAGTTCCCTCCTCTTTCTAGTGAGGACCAGCCTAACACCCCCCTCAGAGGTTGCCATGGAGATTTCTTTCTTGAGTTATCGTAGCTTAAGTATTGGGGAGTAAAGTATTGGGCAGTATTTTCGAGATGGCCATTTTACTGACCTATTGAAGCTAGGATATTTCACTTATAAATAACTCATAAGGAAAAGCAAACAAGTAAATGCTCACTAAAGCCTTTAGTCACTTTCTGCATTTTGGGTGTGATATCCAATAAAATGGCTTAATTGGATTTTGGTTGTTTTTATTAAGATTGGGGAAAAGGTTCTTGCCTTGGCAGAGCAGTTAGAGTTCTCGTAGAGTAGGACAATCAAAACAGATATTAAGTCGTTCAGACATCCTGGGTCCAATCATTTTAAATTCTGATTCATTCAAAAGGGCAAATGTCTAGGTCCAGGTGAGGGGTCATTTTCACACTGAGCCATTCACCCAGTAACTGGGTCCCTTCATATTTACCTTGAGGAAGGAAGCAAACTTTGTATTGCTGTGATAAATAGAAGAACGATGAATGCGCAGACCAAGTTTGACTTGAATACTTCATCCCTCATTTGAGAGTACTGCAGTTAAAAAAAAAAAAAGAAGAAATAGGAATTACTTCACAGAAGAGTTCAGCTTTTGGAAGAGTTTAGTTTTAGCACTGTTCAAGATAGGAGGAAACAGTAAGAAGAAACAAGACCATTAAATCTTTCTAAAAAATTTAAGAGGAATCCATCTAAAGCTTCATAAAATCTTCATGAAGTGCTAACTCCATCTCTTCTGCCAACTTTCCAGTTAGAGCTTGTGAGTAAACCCAACTCCCTCTATTGGCCAAGGTCTGGGAGGGGACTTCGCATGAGGTAATCTAACTGCCCCTTCCCTGTGAAGCACCATCGTTTTATCAGAACAGAAGATCATATATATGTAGTAAATCAAATTCATATGGATTTTCTTCCTGACTAAACTTAATTAAGGCACTCTGATTCTTATCAGACTTGGGGACAGGGGAATTGTTTTAATAGGGAGTCTCTCTCTCTCTCTCTCTCTCTCTCTCTCATACACACACACACACACACACACACATACACACACACACGCACACACACACACACACACACACACACACACCATTGAAAACAAACTCACAAATCTTAGTCTAGAATGTAGCCTATGAGATTTCCTTTCACAGCCTAAATCAAGCTTTCATCTCACAGAAGAGACTCCAAGATGGAAAGGTCAATATGTCTGCTGCTCTCTTGTCATGTGCTCGAAGCAGCCTTGGGGAGTGGTGGTGACTTTATTTTGATGACTCCGGGTACTCAGTAATTTCATTGTCTCATTTAAGAAGCTTCTGGACAGTTGGCATTGAATATGTACTTGCTGCACTCTTGCCTGCTCTCTCTAACCATCATGGCAACACTAAGCGGAGGAATGATTTACTTTCAGAGAGAGGGGTTTATAAAATACAATTATGTCTTTGAACAAAAGACACTAGAACTAGCCTAAACCAGGTATCTCATTGTGCCTGAATGCCAGGGAGGGAACGTAACTTATTACAGATCACACAGTATGCAGGTCATTTTATTTTGGGGCTTGGGAGGAGATAGAAAACTAAACCTGCCATGAGAGCTTTGTGAATTCAGCTTTGAATTTCAGCGTGACTTTTCCCAGAAAGCTGACAAACAGCCCTCCTACAGTCTCGTGGGATCTATATCCAATAGTTCAGGGCTAAGATTTCACTCAGGTCATTAAGATTATAAAAACAAGCTAGCTTGTTAGGGGATTTGCAGTAACAGTTGCAGGATTTTTCCTGTTCCAGTGTGCTGTGTGCGGTCCAGGTTTAGGCTGAAACACGGTGTTCAGAGTCACAGCTAAGGTTTGGGGAATGACAGGAACTGGTGGCTGCAGGGATGAAGCTCTATGCCACGCTGGGGCCACACATGTGCAGTTCTTACAAGGCAATGCTTTTGCCAAGCTCACTGCAGTACTGACACTTCCGGTCAGTCACTGACAACCTGCTTCGTGTCTGGGAGAATGCAGGAAATAGCCCTGAAGAATCTTCTTTGGCCAGCCTCACTCCCGATAAAGACAAAGAGAACTCCACGCCACTGGTCCTTATCTACAGTGCCACCCAAGAACAGGGGACATGTCTAGACACAGCTGACTGATTGGACGTAAATTCCTGAGTTACAAAGTAGTTAAGTCTTTCAATAAATTTTCTATATTTATTAAAATAGCATTTAATTAATTGTACCTAGGATGATATCTTTTGAATCAGCCTTTTCTTTCTTTCTTTTTTTTTTGAGACAGGGTCTTACTAACTTGGCTCAAGGTTGCCCTTGAATTTGTAATCCTCCTACCTTTGCTTCCTGAGCAGCTGCGATTACAGGCTTGAACTACCATGTCCAGTTTGATGTTGAGATGTTAAATATACCAATTGTAAGCTTGGTGTATTAGTCTTTCTCTCCCTTTTTTATTGTCATCAGTATTCCCATCATCCTCACAGATCAATGGAGTTGTAATGTATGCCACCTTCTTAGTCCTAGAATAATTTCCATCACATCATTAATGTCTATTCAGATGATTGCTAATAATCCTCAAATGACCTCTGCTTTGTCTCACCCTCAACTTAAAACACTCCCAGTTGCCTAACCATGAGGGCTCAGTCTTTTCATGAAATTCCTTATTACTGGCTTTCTTTCACTGGGAAAATACCATTTATTATACATGTCAAGCCCAAGTCTCTGTGACTCCTTGCCCAAATGTTTCTTACTGATGCCTCAAAATAACCAATAATCATCATCTACCCAGACTAAATTTGCAGACATTCCGTTTCTCATTTTCTTCAGAGAGCAAGCTGGTGGAGGCAGTAGAAGGACTTCCTCTGCTTCCAGCTCGGTCAGGATTTCCTTGTGAAGAGAATAAATGTCTTCCAAACTCACTCCTCTTCTCTGAATACTAGGTTTCAGCACAGGGGGCATGGTAACTTTGAAACACTGGGAGAGGAGTCCTGTGAAAATGCCTAATTGATTCAGGACGATTAGAGCCCCAAGCCTAAGAAAGTGATTCCTTTAGCTTCTCTTTGACTTGGTCTTCAAGGCTAGATTAAGTTAGTTGTACACATGATCCTGCTGCAGTTATGCATGCCTCATCTCCCTCTCTTCAGTCCTCACCTGGTTCCACCTGTGGTCTTGCCTGTAGGTTTTAGCTGTCATCATGGATTACTCTAGGGTGCATTATCTGAATTTGAATCTCAGCCTCAACACCTACAACATATACAACCGTGGACAAGTTTCCATGTCTCAGTCTTCTCTGTCTCCATAGAAGTTGTTAGCAGGATAAAATGAGTTAATAGAGAAGCAAGGGAAGGGGTGACATTGTCCAAAAAGAAATGCACTCATTACCTGACTTATGTAACTGTAACTCCTCTGTACATCTCCTTTATAATAACAATAAAAATTTAAAAAAGAGTTCATATTTGCAAAGTGCTTGCAGCAGTGTCCCACTTATGCCACTGTAAAAGTACTTCCTAGAAACACACAATGATTTCATTCATTCTGTTTTATTGCTAAGTACTTTTACCTTTGTGGACCATGGTCAACTGTTATCTGAGTTGTCCTTTGCAACTCTAGTGTTGCCTTCTAGAATGGTGCTCTCTATCCTTCCGTAAAAACCTGTGTCTCATGCTCAATGGACTAACTGGTACACACTGCATGTTTATAAGGATTCTTCGAGGGCTGGGAAGGTGGCTCAGTGGTAGAGCGCTTGCCTTGCATGCCTGAGGCCCTGGGTTCGATTCCTCAGCACCACATAAGCAAAAAGAAAAAAAGCCAGAAGTGGTGCTGTGGCTCAAGTGGTAGAGCTCTAGCCTTGAGCTGAAGAGCTGAGGGATAGCGCCCAGACCCAGAGTTCAGGCCCCACGACCGGACCCCCCCCCCCCCCCAGAAAAGGATTCTTCAATATGGATTATTATTTCCTAGGTGTCACTTTTCTGACTTGGGAAATACTTTGTTCTTATTTCTCTCCTGTCTTCCTAAGGTATTTCCCAGAACTGATGGAATTCTTTGCTTCTCAAGGGACCCATAAAAAAAGTGTTCTTGGAAATGACCAGTAAAACTGCATAACTCAGTAAGTCTTTTGGTCTGAAAGATTGTGACTGTGTGTATGTGTGTGCGTGTGCATGTGTGTTGTGTATGTGTTGCTGTTTTGTAATTTTTCCCCCTTATGAGACACTTGAGGGTCAAAAATGGATAAGGTTGGGTCAAGGTCAATGTATTGGTAGCATAGTTCATACAATAAAGCATATCTCTTCATTGACACTACATTCTTCCCATGAGACAGCTGTATATGGTCAGGAAATGGCCAAGGCAATAGCTAAGCCAATTATAAAAGAATCCCATACAAATTAAAAGGACAAGTTAGCTGGGCATTGGTGGCTTACACCGGCAATCCTATTCAGGAGGCTGAGATTCAAGGCTCATGGTTCAAAGCCAGCCAGGGCAGGAGAGTCTGTGAGACTCATCTCCAATTAACTATTAAGAATCCAGAAATGGAGCTGCAGCTCAAAATGGTAGAGCACTAACTTTGAGCACAGTTCTTTCAAGGCAAGAAACTGAGCACCAGAATCTTGAGCACAAAAGCTCAGGGACAGTAACTAGGCCCTGAGTTCAAGCCCTAAGACGGGTACCAACCCCCCAAACAAACAAACAAACAAAAAACCCAAAACAAAAAAGGGAAAGTAACTTGGAATGAATATAAAACATCTTTTGAGATCTTGACTCAAAGTTTGAATATTATTCTTTTCAGTCTCTAGAGTTTAGGTTGAGGTATTGAAAAGGTCACTATGTAATTTAACATTTTTGAATAACATTGAGTTGTGTCTAGTATGAACCAGGTGCTATCCCACATGCTTTATGCAGTAGATCCTATTTATCATTGAGGAAATCCATCTTAGTATATTCCTATTTTGTAGATAAATAAGTTGAAGACAAGGATAAATGTGAAACTCAGGTACAGGGCCACAACACTAAATGAGGGATCCAAAGAGTTTCACTCTGGAGTGGGAGATGTCACTGGCGTACTACGTACGGACTAGGATTTTGCTGCGGTCAGGGTAAGGCCTTGTTCACTATGTACCCAACAATGATTCTCAGTATATTTCAGTGGTTTATGATAGAGAGAAAGGGAACATCAAAAAAATGGATCTATATAAATCTTGGCTGAATAAACATGAATCAATCTCTGGGCAAAGTATAGTCTTCAGAAACATCACATGACTTAGTTTAATAAAATGACACTGTTGAATTTCCATGATTGATCAATGAATCCCAAGAAAGAAAGACCCCTTTCCTTAGGCCCAATTTAATGGGTAAATTGGCACCAGGGAAGAAAACTAAAGGAATATGTAGATTTTATTTGAATGAAATAAGAGGGGGACCACAGCCTGAATAACTGTAAATTAATTTCAGAAATGAAATCTGTGAATTGATTTCGCTTTCCTCCAGGGGTGCAATGCCAGAGGAACTTTCATTCTGTTTGTTTTACATGCTTGGAATGCTGGCCCTGAATTCTCTCAAAAGTTTATTTTCAGAGTTGAAATCAAAGCCAGAAAGGTCAGTAGGTTCTAGATGGTCACAAGGAAACTGACATGCTGAAGTCAGATTGTATGGAGAAAAAAAATCCATTCCACTTTCTCCCTCCACAGAGACACAAGCAGTAGAATAGACTCTGTTCCTTTGCCTGAAATGGTCATGAAAAAATCTTCCTCAGTGAGGCAGAGGAAAACTCTTGGACCTAACGCTTCAACTACCAGCTAAAAGATGCTGAGTATATCCTTATATCTCTATAGAATGTGGCAGATGCTTTCATTACACATTACAATTATTCATCTACACTATAACTAGACTGTATTCTTGTCTTTTTTTTTTTTTTTGTCGGTAGTGAGGCTTGAACTCTGGGCCTGGGCGCTGTCCCTCAGCTCTTCAGCTCAAGACGAGCGCTCTACCACTTGAGCTACAGCGCCACTTCCTAGACTGTATTCTTATTCAAGGCATGGGTGATATTGTAAAATCTTAAAAGTGGAGTGGTTTGAATTTGTCTCCCTGGTCCAACCTGTATTAATGCTAATATCACTCAATAATAGTGCTTTGAAATAGGCCATTAAGTCAGACTCAGATCCTTCCAGTGACTATCACATCTTTGGATACATCTAGCTTGAAAACTTTCTGACCCATCTTTCATTAGTATAAATTAATGTAGATTAACATAAAAAAGAGTCTCAACTTGGTTAAGCTGTTCATTTGTGTGAGTGAAGAAATTTAACTGCTATCCTTTCGTTAAATTCATGCATTATATAGTATGGCAATGGCATACCATATAATATTGAAATTAAGTATATTTGGATAACAGGCATCATTGGAAGAAAAGACTGAGAGTAAAATTTGCTATAGTGGATTAAACTATGTTTTCTATTTTGATGTCTAGTGCAATCAAGTCACCAGCCAGGGTAATTCTATGAGTGACAGGTGAGTTTGTGGAACCTCCCTTCCCCCATACTTCTTTCCAATAGTTTAACCTTTGAATGAAGGTGGATTTCTTCATGCTTACTTGACTTACAAGCATGATGACATGTATCGAGTTTGAACAGGAGGAAGGGCCTATGCCCCCATGGTAAAAGTTGCTCTGAATGGTAACACATTTTCAAACATTATCCTCTTTCTTGGTAGAAGGGCTACACAGAACAGTTACCAAAGCCAAGGTAAGGCTAAGGAGTTGTATCTACTTTTCTGTGTTCTTCGCCTTAGATGTTTTCACAGGTTGTAGATGATGATGAACATTGAAGCATGTTCACATATAAAGCATTAGAATTACTTCAAAGATTGGACCAATGAACTTTGTATTGAAACCATCATAATTCTGTACTTCTATTTCATACCTCTGTGGGTGAGGTTGGTACTTCTGACTAAAATAGCTGATTTTCTGGGAGTGGAGCAGGCTAATTGGACTGATAGAAAGATACAAGTGAAATGGTCCTTGGGATCCTCTTGAGGTTGGTGGAAATGGCATTAATTTTACAAGGTAATATCAAGAATGTATAGGACTCTCATAATGCTACTGTTTGAATAAGTAGTGGATTTCTTCTCTGAGCCTTTTAAAAATGTCTTCTTCATACTTAAAGGAGACCTGAATACTCATGCTGTTTTAGCACTTACCAGGGCACTAAAAACTTAAAAGAAGTTTGACACTGAGACAGAATAATTCCTTCAAAAATAAGCCTAAAAATAAGCACATGAAAATGATCAGAAAATATCTGATTTGGAAAAATGTAGACCATCTGAGAAATTTAGTTCAAGTTCAAGTTATCATTTGTCTGCCCTTGAGTAAGAAGAGTAGCTTAGTAATGTCTGACTGTTTCGAAGACAAGAAATTTTGCATTTTTCTTATTACCCAGTCCCAGAGGACAATATCTTACCCATCGGAAAGCTCCTGCATCTGCCTTCTGCTTTTGCCTCATTCCTCCTTTACGATCATATTTTAACCATTATAAGCCAAATAAGAGTTCATGGGAAGACCTTTTCAAAGTTTATGATACATTTCTACTGGACTCTTTTAAAAGCTTCCTTTATACTTTTGGCTTTCTTTATAAAGAAGAAAATGGAGAAGAATTTTAAACAGAGATAAGAATGGCTTGTACTCAGTGATAGGATCATGTAGATTGTCTTGGGACAAATTCTAGCTTTTATGTAACAGAAAAAGGTAACATCAAATGAATGGCTTGAAAATATTCATGAAGAGCTTGATTTACAGTAAACACATGATGCTATCATTATTAATAGGAAATGTGCAAAATGGATAGCTGATCGATATGTAAAACCAAAGCTCCCCTCAGTTTGACTTAATGTATCTTTTATCCTTTTGGGAGGCCGTCTCCCGTTTGGCTTTCTCAAACCTAGTCTCCTAGCTAAATCCTTGATGGCTTGCACTAATCT